>NC_084768.1:9496725-9823913 GCF_028858725.1 Colius striatus | reverse complement strand
AAATACATGCACCTGTTTAGTGCAGATGTCTACATGGGAGGTTCACTACAACTATGTAATTTGTCTCTAGAAGATCAGGCTAAATTTCTTGTTCTAGAAGAGTCCACAGTGAATTTTAGACATTGGTACATTTGAACTCTTGCATTTGTCCACAAATTTCTTTCTCCATCTTTTATTTCATGCTGTCCAGTACAGATATTTACTATTTTTAACTCTTATTAGGAAATGTTAGTAAAAGGAAAAGTACTTGGCAAATATCAAAGTCTTGAATTTTTAGACCATTATCATCAGAAGCAAATGAAAAAGGGCAAGTAAAAATATTCATGGAAGGATTGGTTTGGTTGGGTTTTTTCCTTCCTTTCCCAAATTCCATTGGTTCTTGATGTAACAATTAATTCTTCATGGATGCTGTCTGTCAATTATTTTTCAATGAAGAAAAAGCCAGTAAATATTCTGCCTTGACTTGTTTACTCCCACTCCCCCATGCAATTCTCAATGAACAGTAGTAAATAAAAACCACTGCACTAAAATAAAAGTATATTGAGTCCAACAGGGAATGGACTCCATGAGGATATAGAGTATACAATCAAATTTTCTATATAAAGTTTCACACACACACAAAAAAAGCCCCATAAACATAAAAGATGTGTCTACATGAAAGTGCATATTTACAAAACTTTTAAAACATAACTTCAGGGATGGCTACCGTCAGATTCTGAAATTCTCGTACATTATCCAGTATGAGGTGAATGGAAAACATGACCTTCATAAATTTCTTATGGCAGGAAATTCTCCCTGGTGTTTTATTTTATATTTTTCTTTTTCCAGCTACCATCAGAATTGAATATCCAAGTAGTACTGTAACACACTGTTGCTTTTTTGTTTATATAGGAAAAACGATCATGTCATTTCAAAATAAAACTGCCATCAGCTACAGTACAGCACTTCCACAAAATCTGAGTATTCACATACATAGCACATGAATGTTATTCAGTTTCCCCTGAATAAAAAAGGGTGCTAACATGGACAATGCCAAGTACTCTAAAGAGGCAAGCTGAATTGCTCATCTACAGTTTAAAATGGCATTTAGCAGCATGTAAGTTCCTGCAGCAAGAAAGCCCTTACAAGTTTCATTAAAGAAGAGAATTCAGTTGTTTGAGAACTAGAAGGAAGAGGCAACTCAAAAGTGTAACATTTGCCTTGCCCTCTACAAGAAACATAAAAACATTCAGCCACAACAAACACAAGATTTTTAAAATACAAACACAGTCAAGACACAAACATGAAATAACTAGAACTTTTACTAAAACAGTATATCACAAAGAAGCAAGGAGGACAGAAGAAGAACTGAATTAGAAAGGCAAATCACCACTCAAGTTCAACTTTCCACCCTGTTTTAATGTAACTGATAATTCTTAAATACTGTAGATGACTTCATCTTCTCTCCAGAGCTAGCTAGTATTCTGCACTGCCATTACTGGTTTGTTTGTTAATTTAAAGAAGTATAACAAGCCAGTAATATTTATTTGTAATTACTGGAAGCAACTTGTAAAGTAATTATGATGGTTTGAGGACAAGCAATCTATTCATTTTATCTGCCTGACAGTTATATTTGCAGTTTCTGCTTTTTTTATTAATTGCATAGGACCTTCCCCAAACAAGTAATTACTTTTTCACCGAGAAGTTCTGGTTTTAAGCTTTCAGTTTGCTTCCTAACAGGTGGTAATAATTTCTAATAAATACTAGTTTTTGACTTGTATTACTTTGAAAAGCTGTGTTTAGGCATAGTTATAGCTTTTTTTGTTTTACTTTTCTTAGCTTTGAAAAGTAAGGATATAGAAAATCCCAAAACTTCAGCACATGTCAGATTGACTTCCTTCTTCTCCTCTTCCTTCTAAAAGCAGCATTACAATCAACTTACCCTCTTTTCCTTTGAATCTTTCCTGATCGTATCTGTTGTAGGCAGCTGGAATAGGTTGCTTATTTCGTAAAGTGGGATCCTAAAACGGGTTAAGATAGATTTGTAAAATACACTAAAAGGTATTTGAACATTTTTGAACTTCATAAAGTACTACATGGAACTGCTCAAGAGTATAAAATAAGTTTACTTCTGTAAGAGTTTCAACGCATTTGAAAACTTCTGACATGTTTCCCTTCAACATCCAGTTACAGTCTTAGAGACAGAGTTCAGAAGTACATACTGAGAGCAATGACAATAACTTGAGGCAAGGGTAAAGTAGCAGTAACAAAAAACTTTAGCTAAAATCTCTAAGTTTTATGAAATCATTGAATGTTTGTAATATCTCAAAAATTAGCAGGGGGAAAAAAACCTGTCAATCGACAATTCCTGATTAAGCCTTCAGAGACACACACAAAATGTTCCTTACCAGTCTGATTAAGCCAAAGTGCTGCTAAACCTACAGGATAAAAACAGATTTGGAGGCCAAAAAAAAAGGCATTCTGGGAAAAAAGTTTGAAAAAGCCCCACTCTGGAGGCACACTAAATACCGATTCAGTCTTTTTTGTGGGTAGCTTAGTTATGTATTCACAACTGTTCTGAACGGGCCATTTGAATAGTCCCATGCACAATTTACAAAATTCAACACAAAGTAAATATTTAAACGTTGGAATTCATCTTTCTATTTAAATCTAGTTCTTCGTTAAATGCAGCAGCAGCAGCAAAACCAAATCCAAGTATGATTAAATAGCTTTTATAGCAGACTGCCACCAAGTTCAAGAATATATTATGTTTAATAGAACTCAATAGTAAACACAATACAAAACAAATCCTACCTAATACCTAGACAGACTTAAACAATAAAGCTCTAAGTCTGTCCTGATTTATTACAAGCAAAAGTAAGCTGGTTCAAGCTGTTCCCACTCATGAGTCATGTTCCAGATTCTTAAACATTTGCTACCCTATCTGTTAGAAAAACAGCAAAACATTGTTTGAAATGGCAGCAGTCTCAACTAATACATTTTTTTCACTAGTGTTTGATGGATGCAGAAGCTGGCACTAGTAGTTTAAGTAACACGAAAATACTGAACAAATTAAAACAATATATTCCACTCTTTAAATACCAATAAATGTAATTTAACTCAAAGAATATAATAGAATCACAGAATGGTAGGGGTTGGAAGGGACCTTTAGAGATCATCTAGTCCAAACCCCTGTCAAAACAGGTCCACCTAGTTCAGGTCACACAGGAACATGTCCCATCCTGTCCACACGTCCAGGTGGGTTTTGAAGACCTCCTGAGAGGTCTTTCACTGTCACCTCAACAGTAAAATAGTTCTTCCTAATGTTTAGGTAGAACTTTCTGTGTTCCAGCTTCTTTCTATTACCCATTGTCCTGTTGCTAAATACAACAGAAAAAAAATGATGTCCCAACCTCCCGACACCCACCATTTATATACTCATAAATATTAATGAGATATATTAATAAGATCCCCCCACAGTATCGTCTTACCTCGACTATTTTATCGATGACATTATGCCTGGAAGTTGTGCATTCATTGAAACTACACCAAAACAAACTTCATATTTAACAATGACAAGACACTCTCACTTTTGGCACCAAAGCCTTCATATTCATCCTAAGTGCTGCTCTTACCGTTGGTGCTGTGTTTGGTGCAGGTCTCTGCTCAGGTGCTCGGCCTTCTTCTCTGGCTTTTACTGATTGAAGGATTGCAAAAATGTTCTTGGCAAAATTCTGAAAAATATATCAGATACACCATGAACCTTGATGACTCTATTTCATCTAAATAACAGCACAGGTAGAGGACACCATTTGGTTAATAGAAAAGCAAAACATGTGCACCAGTTTTCTTAATATATGTTTTCTGATGATTCTTCTGTGACAGGATCTGAACATAAACAAAGTTTTAAGGCATCATTGCTATCTCCTATTCTTCAAAGGTCAAGCTTGCTAAATCTAACTGGCTTTATTACACCACAGAGTAAACCAACCTTTTCACAAAGCACTTATAATCTCCTTCTACCCTCTTGCCCATTGTGCCCTTACAGTCCCTTTCATATAATCACAGAACCATTTTGGTTGGAAAAGACCTCACTCTGCTCTCAGACTTCCAAGCCTGCCACTAACCCATGTCCCTCAGCACCTCATCTGTGTGTCTTCTAAATATCTCCAGGGATGGAGACTCCACCAGCTCCCTGGGCAGCCTGTGTGCCAGTGTCTAACAACTTCTCTCAAGGAAAAAGTTCTTCCTCATATCCAACCTAAAATAAACCCCTCTTTGTACTGCAGCATATCCTTTCACTCAAGATTTCCAAGACAAGTCTCATCTCTGAGGCCCTCGTCTGTATATATCAACCAATAAGGGCCTGTCTGCTCACTTATGACCTCCTGAATCACGCACAGATCCTCTCTGTCTGCTTAACTCTGTGCTACAGAAAGCTTTCCTTCACCTAAGCATGGTCAGCTACTCTTAGGGAAGAGTCCTCACAAAATCTTTAGAGGCTTTCCCTCATCCTGCAGGGAGTGGCTGAGGCAAGGCAGGCAGCAGCCACCTCCTGTGCTTTCCAGTAAGGTTCTTGAGCAGAGCAGAACATGCTTTAACTGGTTGTTATGGTTCACAGGCACAACCCCGTCACTTTGTGGTGCAGCTTGTTCAATACTTATCCCAAATTACCACTTCACTCCACCTGGCACCAAGTAATTTAAGCAGCAGAGCCTTTCATTTTAAGTTGGAGGGAACCAGTACAGAGATCACATTCATAAACCCTTGACTCAAGAGTGATCCGTGAGAATTCTAATAACTTCATGCAGTGTTTTGTCAGATAACCAAGCCATGGAGGCACAACTGAACAAATGACAGCGATTAAGGTTTTTAAAACACATTAGCAGGGCTGCTTTATTCTAAACCAAATTGTAAACACTAATTTAACTTTTGAAAGGCATATGCTTATTACATTACTACTCAATAGGCATTTTAAGCTACACGGATATGTGTACACGACGTCTGTCATTACTGTTAACTTTCAGTAATGGTTCACCTGTAAAAGAAACCTTTTATCAACTTAAGAAAATGGGTTTTTTGCTGGCTCAAAATAAAGTATTCACAAAATGCTTAGATCCTGCCAGAGTATTGTATATTAACACTGAAGTGCTGTTCATTAAACACCACTGGCATGCACGAAACAAGTGCATGAATTACAAACCAAATATTTCTGGTGTGAATTTTGTAGAAATCGTTTAGAGAACACTGTAATGCAAAGCTTCCCTGAGTTTGTTCACTTGATCACAGTCAGCATGTTATTCAAGCTGCTTCAAGCCAGATAGGCAGGAACTGGAAGACCACCAGAAACCACTTATTAAAGCAAAGCCATTCCTTGAGAAAACCCAGCTCTTTTCACAAAGGCTGAAAGAACTCACACAAAACTGTATTTGAAGTTCTTTTCAGCCACAAAAACTCTGGACAAAAAGCACCTCCAAAGAGCTGTGAGCCATGCACATATCAATCACATGAGGATGCTCAAAATTATCTCTGTTCTTCATAAAGTAGGTCTAAACTACTATTTTTACTGGGAATTTAGAGATTTCTCCCAAACTGGGAACTGGACAGTATACAATGACTCTTGATATTGCTGTGCTTTAATCACATTCTGCCTCTGGAAATGGACAAACTATTCAATCTTTTGAAATTCAAGAGGAGTTAATTAATTAAGATGATGAGGAATTTTATACAAGTGTTGATGTAGAAGCTGAATCATCTTTCAGTCACAAGGAAGCTACAACCAGCCTTCGTGTCCATATTTCATTCATAAAATCCACAGTGAACTTACTCTTGAAGTGAGCTTAAATTTCAAATGAATTTTTCAAAGGCATTGCAGCATCTCAGATTTTAATAGCCTGAAACAGCATGTCCTGAACCAAACTTTTAATTCTTTCAGGTTAAAAAAAAAAAAAAAACAACACTGGATTTTCTCCCATCTGCTGAAAAGAAGTCACTAATAAGCATGGAATTACAAAGTGTTCTTGCTGATGTCTTTTACAACAGCATGAAAATGCAGGTTCCCCAAGGCCAACTAATATCTATCTGGAAGGGAAAAAAAATCAGCAGTGTTTTAACAAGCACTCAAACTAATATCATCACCTTGCTGTTCACTGGCTTGGTCAGGGACATGGGACTACGTTACTGTGACAGAAAAATGATTGAGCAGGAAGTCCATCGCAGGTACAAACTGATTTGCAAAGCCCTGCAGAGCTGCAAGACCGCTACATTTTCATTGTTCATCCCTTCAGAGTTCAAAACATGAATATCCCCCAGCTTCTGCCCTACATTTAGTTAAATTTAATACCAATGCAATGTTTTTATTACCAAAAACTTCTTACATGGAGGACAGAGCAGAGAAAGAGAGAAATAAAAAGGGAAATACCTGTTTCTCTGCATTAAGCCTTAAAAAAAAAACAACCTGAATGTGCTTTTTTTTTTAAAGTTGAAGCAAATCCTTACTAAGTAAAAGGACAATTCCAACAATTCTTATTGTTAGCTGCCTACAGCACTGCTTCTCCTTTGAAAGCTGTCTTAGTTGATTCCAACCATGTCTACATCTCATAATAATTCCTCATATTGAGCAAACTAAAAAAAAAAAAGATAGAGGCAAAACGTTTCAGCAACTATAAAATTAGGCTTTTGATACTATCTTAAATAAAGCCCTATTGTAAAATATTTTTCAGCCCATCCTCACTCATGCCTCTAAAAAACAGACTCATGTATTAGATGTAAATTGGAAGGAAAAACAATGGTAACCAAAAGACAGTCAGTAACAGCAGCTATGGTCAGATAAACATAGTCAATCATCTTGCAGAAAGAGAGTCACACAGGTTCTTTAGTAAAGTCTGCAACAGTAAGTAAATTCTCAACATTTCCTGGCACTGATGCTCTATCTCTTGCCAACACAGTGACTAACATATACAAAGTCAAGTTACTATCGCTGGTGTTGACACCAGGCTGTTTGAGGAGAAATACCAGGAGAAGTAAGATGAGTCTGCTCTGATGGGGAAGACTTAAAGAAATTACAACACTAACACTCCTTTTGTAATAAAAATACAGCTTCAAATTTAAAGCACATATTTAAATCATAGCCCTTCATTTAAGGTATCACTCTCCCACACGTAAAAATCTGTATCTTCAACTTGTAAACTGTTTACCAACATTGAAGATGATGTCTCTTCCTTGCTCTTCTAATTTAAAGACAGTCACAAAGCTCTGCATTTTATATTGTGCACTAGGTTGCCCTCAGAATCAAAGGTTGGATATATGCAAGATTGATATATGCAGGGGCAGCCACGAGCAATGGCAAGCATGCAAATATATTGCTAGAACAGCTATGTGAATTATTGGTATTCTCTGCACTGTGCTTATTCAGATCATAAAAATTTCCATCGTTTCTAACCCAGTATCTTTCCTCTGCTCACATAAGAACCCTCCAGAAAAAGGCCACAGCTAGAAACAAGATCTTGAATTACAGCTGTGATAAAGTAAAGCCTCCTTTTTGAATGGCATACATAGGCCTCTACCATTTTTTTATTTGCTTTCATTTGAATAACATGCAAAATGCACAAGATGCTCAGCTGCACCAATAGGCATGTTTGCAGAGCTCTTGGTACCTCTCAAACTACTCTCCCCACACTTTTGACCTATAAATACCATGCTACAGTAAGTCATACAACCACCATACTACCACACACATTTTTAAAACATCATCTTAGTTGCGCTTTCGAGACAATAATAATTTAAGAAGTTTGCTTCAGTTGGTTAGCTATATAAATTCCAGTATTTTATTGCAAAGTACGTGACAAATCTTTTTAACCTCTCAGATTAGGGAAGCTATAAAAAAAAAAAAAATTCAGAAAAAAACAGAACTTGATACTAACTGCTGGGAAAAAAGTTAAAAACCAGAGACTTTCTTTCACAAAAAGTTACTCTGAGAATCAAGCAACATTTCTTTATGTTACCATAATCTGCTGTACTGAACACATAGTTATTAGCCCTGTATATTTGTGGACTGTGTTTTCAGTAAAAATGTTCCACCCCTCACTTGTTTCATGTTGTCTTCACTAACTTTTTATAGCAAGAGTATTATATAAAAGACAACTGAAATATTTAATGTGAAAGAGCACAAAGGGTCTTTCAAACTGTTCTATAAAAGAGAAGCAATGCTATAATATCCTGAAGATACAGCACAGTATAAAATTCCTTTAATAGATAATCTGAGTTTATTTCTCCTATAAATGCAACATATGAAATACATTTTTTTTCAACACTTACAAAAGTAGTGTTTAAGAACAGTGAAGTTCCCTTACAGCCAACCTAAATTTTCTTTCAGGAAACTTAACACTCGATTCTACTGATTTTTCTGACTGAGGTATCTGTTTACAAAACAAGATTCATTATTGCTCAGTATAAACACAATTACCATCTGGCCCATCTTTCCTTTAAGTGCTGTGTTCAAAATATCTGCACTAGTGCACAGTAGCAATATAATAGTCTTCCCAGTTTTACTAAGCAAGCTAATATAGGATAAAGTCAAGTTTGGGAACTGAAGCTATACCATGTAGTTTCACTTGTGCCAAGCCATTCTAAAACCACGCGCTTGTTCCAGTTGAAAGCACTAATGAGGACACCAGTTGCTGTTAACCTGGCACACCTTCACCTTCTCAATTTTGCTGTTAAAATCTACCGCTAGTGTGGATTTCAGGAACATAGGACAATCCTGCCACCTAGAGCCCAAACACAAAGTTGTCTTTTAAATTTTACTCTTGACCTTTCTACTAGCCCTGCTATAACATAATTTAAATATTTTCTGGTTACGAGGCCAAATAAAAGTTTACCGAAATTGTGGTAACTGCAGTGTTAATCCCCTCACAGGTGACTTCTCTAGTAAGAATGCTCAAAAGTTACCAGAACAAAGCAATTTGTCACAGCATTACTTCAAAGATGCTAGGTTACTGTTAAGAGGATCAATCCTATGAATAAGACACAAATACTTAAAAAAAAAAACCCCACCAAGTATGCAAATATTAACTTGCAGTTGTAATATTTTCCAGGTGAGAACATTAAAAATATTGGCCACCACCAAGATGAGATTCCTTTGGGGAAAATACAAAATCCTGCTATTACGTACAAGAACAGAAAACACAAGGAATAACACTGAAATAGTTTAGAGCAAGATACTATATTAGATAAACTGGGGCTGGTCTTGTTCAACATCTTGATCAACAACCTGGATGAGGGGACAGAGTGACCCTCAGCAAGTTCCCTGATGACACCAAACTGAGAGGACTGGCTGATTCACCAGAGGCTGTGCTGCAATTCAGTGGGATCTTGATTGGCTTGAGAGTTGGGCAGAGAAGAACTTCATGAGGCTCAACAAGGACAAGTGCAGAGCCCTGCATCTGGGGAGGAACAACCCCATGTACCAGTACAGGCTAGGGATTGACCTGCTGGAAAGCAGCTCCAAGAGAGAGACCTGGGAGTGCTGGTTGACAATAAACTAACCATGAGCCAGCAATGTGCCCTCGTGGCCATTCTGGGATACATTAAGAAGAGTGTGGGCAGAAGGCTGAGGGAGGTTCTCCTCCTCCTCTACTCTGCCCTGGTGAGGCCTCATCTGGAGTCCCGTGTCCAGCTTTGGGATTGCCAGCTCAAGAGAGACAGGGAATTTCTAGGAAGTCCAGTGCAGGGCCACCAAGATGATCAGGGGACTGGAATGTCTTCCTTATGAGGAAAGGCTGCAGGAACTGAGGAGACTGAGGAGGGATCTCATTAATATTTACAAATATCGATATGGTTGGTAGATGTCAGGAGGTTGGGGCATCACTTTTTTTCTGTTGTATCTAGTGACAGAACAAGGGGTGATGGGAAGAAGCTGCAACATAGAAATGTCATTTAAACATAAGGAAAAACTATTTCACTGTTGAGGTGAGGGAGCCCTGGCACAGGCTGCCCAGGGAGGCTTCTTCCTTGGAGGTCTTCAAGATCCACCTGGACATGTTCCTGTGTGACCTGATCTAGGTTGACCTGCTTCTGCAGGGTGTTGGACCAGATGATCTCTAAAGGTCCCTTCCAACACCTACCATTCTGTGATTCCACAATTGTGAGTTACATCCAGGGGAAATGCTACATGCCAGGAAAGCATTAAGCCTTCTAGGTCAACCATAAACTCCAGTCACCTTACTCAGCTCTGGACCTGGCACCATGCACACAAGGAGAAGCTGAAGCTGGAGCAGTAGAGAGGTGGGGAAATAAAAATCAACCTTTTGGAATTCAATACATACAACCCACAGTCACAATCTATACAATCAGTCTATTCCCTCCTGTGTAAATGTCCTTTTTTTATGGATACACAATACACTGGGCATCATCAACCTTTTTTACCCCATCCAAGAAGCACAGCAAACAGTATATAACCAGTATGGACTCACATATATTAAGCGTGTTTCACTGTTGTTCCATCCTCCAAATACATCTGTGAATGCTGAAACTCTTGCTTAGACTACTTTAATTTTCTCCTACAGGAAAAGTTCAGCTGCCACAAACACATTTACAGTAGAGATGAATGAGGAGGCTTTTGCTTCAGAAAAGACTGCTGAAGCCTGCTACAGGAGATTATAAAAATCAAAAGATTATTTAGGAAGGAAAGAAAGACAGGAAAGCTGGATATGAAAGAAAGGAATCCATTTCAGTTTGAACATTCTTCTAGGTCTTCAATAGGTTGTTTTACAAAATAACCACTCATTTATCTAAAAACATGTACATAACATAGCTGAAACGCAGTAAATCAAAACTTAACACCCCAAACACAATGGTGTGGAGTCAAAACTACTGGAGAAGAAAGCCAGTTCCACATACAAAGGTTATCCCAATAAAGAAGTAATTTTTGCTACAGTTTTCCTCTAAAATCTGCAGTTTCAAAAGTGTCAATACTAATTCTAACATCTCTTCACCAGATAATATTTCAGTTCAAATTGATTCAACACAAATAAAAATCTCACAAACTTAATCAGTTCTCCAGAAACAGAATCCATACTCAGTGGCATGACTACATTATCAAGAACTGATTCATATCCTTCCAAGGTAATGTAAGCGCCCAGAATTATTATGTCTGCTTTATACAAAAGTCCCAACAAAAAAACGCAATGAGGCACTTACTGCAGCAAGAAACTTTGTCCAAGTATCAATCTACAGACTAAATAATTTTTATCTTTTCTTCTTTAAGCTTCTCTGCCCAGCATATTTATCTGCATCAGGTCTGAAGACAGTAATTTTGTGTTTGTGAAGACTGAGAAGGACTACATAAAGAGTAAGAACAAACAGAAGACATTAATTTCACAAAGCCTCCAACACCTGTGGCTGTTAAAAGAACGATAAAGGAACTCAGAAGCAGCTCTAGCAGCAAGTACTTTCAAACTGCATTTGAAATTTGACTACATTTTCAGTTGGTTAGACTGTCAGCTGACTCATCAAAACAATCATGTTATGTTGCATGCTTTTAGTCCAACTTGAAATTAAATTGCTTTGAACAATATATCCTCTCAAATATTTCTAAAATTAACCTACAAGAGGAAAAAAAATCCTCTTAGATTAAACAGATTCAGCTTAGCTCTGAAAAGTGATTACATAAGAATGTCACATTATTCATAAAATCTAGAAGACTACACTACAGACTTGGGGAAGGCCAAGGGATGTTTAAAACACACAGTGCAGGATGACTCATCCACTAGCAATTAAATCAAAGAGTATCTTTTCAAAAGATGGTAGAACTGCATAATAATCAGGCAGAAGACTATGGAAAAATACCTAAACAATAAGTTCTAAGCAAAATATAAAAATAAGCAAGCAAGCACTCAGATGAGAGGTAACTGCTGAAGAATATTCTACAACAGGAGTGTCAATGCATCCAATCCAACATTATTGTAAACAAAAAGCCCTAGAGCTAGGGGAAAAAAAAACCACACCACCATAACTTCAGCAAGGGGAGCTACAAAACAACGAAGGTCATTTCAAAAGATAATTAAAGCAGCATCTAAAAGGGCAGGATGCGACTATCATGACAACTTCTAAAGATGTCGAAAGAGAACATTGAAGAATCACTGGAGACTTAAAAAAAATATCCTGGAACAGTTCTATAAAGCAAAAAAGACTATTTTAAGTAAAAAGCAAGCTGCAGAGTCAGAAAATGTGTCCAAAACAGGAAAGAGTAAATACAGTTAAGATTATTGCCATCTACATAGAACTTTGAGGAGCTTCTTGCTGAAGGAATCAGTACTTTTTTCAAACACATCAAAATCAGAGGAAACCTGCCAGAAAACTCACAGGAAAAATAGATTATTTTCTTTTTGCTGTGGCTTGATCTTCTCAGTGTTTTCCTTTTGCATCTCAAGCTATCGCTGCGTCTTTATTTTTTAGTACAGAGAACACTGGGAAAGTTCACATACAGGAGTTTTTCCTCTGTAGAAGACAGCTGGAGGAGTTGCCTCAAACTGTAGCAAATTTTGAAAGAATAATCAAACTGAAGTTTTGGGGTGCTCACTCTTTGTTAGCATTGAGTTCTAAAGGAAATCAGATGTTAAGAAGTCAGATGCTACATGGTATGTAAACTAATGCTGAAGTCAATTTTGGTTTTAGCATTCTAGGATTGAAGAGACTGCAGATAAATCTACACCTAGCAGGTAGTGAAAATTTAAAATAAAAAGAATTACCAAGGAAATTAGCAATTCAAGTATCCTATAGGAAAGTCAAAACAGCATTTACAGAGAGGCAACATGCTGCTTTAATCTACAGGTTTTTTTAAATGAATAGACAAGTAGATAAGTAATCATATGCCTGACAGAACATACCTGAGTTTCCCAACACCTTTTGAGAAGGTTCTCACAAAGGTCCTTTAAAAACCAAAACCAACCAACCAACTAACCAAAAAAACCCACTTAAATCACAGCCCTGGGTAACAAGTGATGCTTCCCCATCTACTACACTGTTACTTGTACAAAAATACAAACATTAACATTCCACGATTTCTGTTCATGCTACCAAGAATGCTCCTGAAATCCTGCACAAATAGAAACAAAGACTTGCTATTATACCTATTATATTCATAAGGCCAAAGCAATAGCATGCAGGAGTCCAAGAAGAAACTTGATATCTTGCTTGTCTTTCTCCCCGTGGTAGGTTTTGCTTAAAATCACTCTCTAATCTCACTGCTGTTAAAAGGGTACTACAAGAAAACACTCAGCATGTAACTCTTTCCCTAGTATCTGGGCAAGTTTCCTTTGGAAGACAGGTAGACATAAGTGCTGTGAACGAGTCACTGAAGGAAGCAACACGATGCAGATTCTTCCAGTACAAACATTTTCAATGACTACAACATTACCAATTTATCAACTGTTCAGCAGCAGGACTGCTATAAATCTCTCAGATTCAAAGCAGGAAAACTCACCCAGCATGTATCACGCAAGTACGTGCCACATACCTAGTAATTACCCTGTAATTCATGAATGAACTTATTTTACCACTTAATGCCATGAGACCAGGTTGTGAAAACGAGCAGTACATGAAATGCTGTGTAAGACAAATGGAAACTGGGATCTCATTTACTTCTAAACATTATTTTCCTGTGACAGTACTTAAAGAAGTAGTGAAGACAAAAGATGCAATTTGCTAACAACCTCAGGAAAACAGACATTTATGGTATTTTACAAATTGACTTACTGCGTCCTTGAGAAATTTAGTGTCATGTATCATTGCAATAAAGCAAGTCTAACTGTACAAAGAGAGCAAGCTGTCAGCTGTGCTCGCAACCACGTTCTGGATGGCACATTAGCTGCACTTGGTCAAGACATGGATTAAAGGAGCATGAAAGGACAAAAAACACACAGAAAAGCCTCCTCATGGTAACATTTCCTGGTTTTATTTATTTCAGCATTTTCTCTCCTAATTTCCTTGGTGTCTTCCACAGCTTAGCAGCCTTTGGGCTTTCAAAGTACACGTTTCTACTTCTATCAGTTACTCCCTGCTTTTGTTCACTTCAAACTCACAGGTACTTCCATACAGCCCTCCCAACTGTAGGGCTCCAGACAGCTTGTTTAAGAGCAATTACTTGGTATATTTTAAACAGCTGAAGCAAGTATTTTGAGATACTTCATTCCAGTAAGCCTAAAATGTATTCATAATCTGTTTTGTCACTGTGCCCACAGCCCTCCAAGCTTACCTCTACCTATATCCCTAAGAACAATCATCTATAGTTAACAAGCTAAAGATATAGAAAATTTAAAATGCAGTTTGGCATTTAGACCATAAAAATAGCTTGGTACCCAGAGCATTACCTTGCCTGTGCTTTGTAAGATTGTAGTTCTTGTCCTCCATACTCTCTCCCTGCTGACAATATCTCTGGTTACATCCACTTCAGCATCAACAAAACTTCTCTGTTTAAGAGCAGTTATGTCATCATCCAGATCAGTTTTGATAGTAGATCTTTTCTTTGCCATGATTTTTGCTTTGATAGCAGCAATTTTTTCCACTGACATGGCTTCAGACAAGGATCTAAATGAGCAAAAATAACAGAAGAAACTGAATAGTTGCACAAACAATTCTTCTAGAAGAACTTGTGAATGAGTAGCTTCACCCTGCTTGACGTTTAAGGCTTTGCCATAATAAAACAGTTACCTTACATATACTTGAAGATGACATAAGCTTCGCATTGCTGTTTTGGGCATGAGAATCAAATTTCTGATAAAAGACTCCATCCCAGCATTAGCACAAAAATATGTCGAAAAACCCCAACTATAACAAGCAGAAGATTACAAATGTAGAGCATCAGGACTAACACTTCCACTTACAACATCATCTGAATTTCATCTCTCTGTTATTTTTAATGTATTACAATTTTGTGCCCAATCAATTCCTGGCTGCTCTAAGGCTTTCAAAACATTAATCTAAATTTGGGCTGAGTTGTTGTTACACAGACTTGGCCACTTGGAAAACGTGTTACCTCTTCAGAGCATGTGGACCAAACAAACAACAGATGGTAGTAACTTTGTCCACATTAATCTGTGTTTGAGGTTGCCTAGTTTAGTCCAAGAGTGCAACATCTTTATATCTTTATCTGTTTGCTTTTAATTGTAAACACAGAATTTCATTGCCAAATGGTCAGCCCTATTGCTTTGCAGGTGAAATGAAGGAAGATGAAGGACTAATTCCACAATCCTCACAGCACATACCCAATTCAATTTTACTTGATTTTTTTTAATGAAATTACACAGAAAAATTAATACAAGTACTCGTTGTAAAGTATTCTTCTTTTACAAGTAAGCTGTTGGAAAGGAAACTTTTTGTGCTGCTGATAAACAAAGCAACAACTGTAACAAGCACAAAGTTCAAACTCATTGCCTGGAAATGTTAGCTGCTCTTTCTTAAAATAGGCAGTCTTTTACATTCAGCATTTAAAAATCTGTAAATATAGATTACAAAATAATTGCAAGTAATACTCAGTAATCGTCACTGCAGGATTGTCCCAACTCCAAATGAAGTGTGATACACTCAAGCTACTACCTGAATTACCAGTTTATACAAAACAATGTGTGTACATTGTTTGATCCTTAGACTTTCTGATTTTAAGTCAGATATGACAACCAGATGTGGGGTTTTTTTTCTCTATAGTTTCCTTTAAAGTACATCTATAGAAAAGATGGTGAGGAAGATGACATTCAAAATATGTATTTTTTATGTGATTAGGTGTAATTATGGGTCCTATAAATGTCTCAACTACGCTATACTAATTGTGCCAAGTCTAACTTTTACATTTCATCCCAGGAAAAAGCAGTCAAGCATTTGCAGTATTGTTTATGCTCAAGAGAAATTTCTCAAGAGTGCAGTTGGTCTATCAAGAGAAACTACTTATCTCCAAAATCAAGTGTAGACAAAGGAGTCAGTTCATTCTCACTTGTACACATTCACTGGAGGATGCATGACTTCCACGTTACAAGATGGGAGCTGACACGCTAAAGAAATTTAGCTGCTACCTTTACTCAGGTTTTTGAAAAAGAGCTATTACAGCCTGGTATCCTACTAAGCTCAAGACCAATCTTGCCAGAATTCCACTTCCTCTCTGCTTGGCTTTGAGAAGACATGGTGTAAGACTCAAAACCAGATGTCCTTCTTTGTAAAATTCTGGAAAAGGAAAGTTGATGAGCAAGTTTTTAAGCACGTGAATACTGATTACTACTTCTGGCAATGACAGTGCATTATCCTCTGGTAGACTACTGCCTCTTCAGAGGCAAGTTCACCTCTGTAGGGAGTCAAACAGAGGTTAGGTTACCCTTTATCAGTTCTCACAATGTTTATCTCCCTTGGCCTGCAAGATACTCCTCAAAACAAGATATTTTTCTTAGAAACAAGAGACATTCTGCTTCCCCTTGCAGTTCTGCTCATTGTATTTGACTGCTTAGATAAACACCATGACAGAAAAAAGCAGAAATGGCAGACTTGGTGGGAGGAAGAGACAACAATCTGCTAACTCCTGAAGACAAACCAAATCTCATGCTATCTAAACTTCCACTCAAGAACAAGGGTCTGACCAGGCATGAAATTCTGCCTCCTCAAGCATTGCTGATGATAGCCCCTAAGGGAGGGAAGACTTCTATTGAGAGCTGTTGGACAAAAGTATAACTGCTGCCTTGAATAACACACAAATTGTTAACAGCCATTTAATTAAGTATTATCCATAAGAATAAGTATTCCTACCTGATCTGCTCCGTTTGCACAATACCTTCTTTGTGCCCTTCCAACCGGGCTGCCAGCCGCTCCTTGTCAAGGCGCACACACTCTTCATCCTAGCAGTAACAGTCATGGGTCATTGTCATGTTTACATTTTCTTGAAAAATAAATAAATATAACTAGAAATTAAGCTATTCAGATATTTCTTTTCCACATTTGCAAGGACAAATGTGTCCAATTATTTTTTTATCTGTACACTAGCATTAACTGTACAGTAACATTCTGGAAAACTCCTCTCCAGAGCCACAAAGTGTAATTAGAATAATGAAAAGGAAACTACCATTCCCTCAAAGAGTTTTGCTCAAGCAACAATTTAGAAGAATAGAAAAAACAGTCAAGAGAACTTGAAGCTGCCAAAGAATGACTATATTCAGGTAGGACAATACATATACAGACGTATATATATTTTAAGGTAAACTTACCAGACACTCAAATTTGCCCAGATATTTAATCAGTGAAAATAACTGCTTAGAATTGTTATATCTTGATGTAGCAATTTGCTAAATGGCATTCCTAGTAAATATATTTAAAAAGTCAAAAGTAAGGAAGCCTACAGTTACTCAAGTCAGGTTTGAGACAGACGTGCAATTTGAGAAAGCAGCAGAGAGATGTAATTTTATGCCATCTTTTCAGCTTCTTAATGCTGGTACCACCTGTGTTCAATCTGTCTTAGTTCACCACAAAGCCTAAATCAGTATCAAGCCTGTCCTATTGCTAGCAGCTCTCTGGAAAGGTTGAAGGAAGGAAAACCAGTCATGCTCATGTATCAGGGGAGACCCAGAATCTCTACACGGAGATGATCTCAAATAGCTTAAAACAGACTTTACAAACTCTGAGCTGCTGGAACAGCAAGGAAATAAAAATAAGCTCATGAGGTTCATACATAGAGCTCTTGATTCTACAGATTATGATGGTGAAGATTTACAGTTTCAGAACATACTGGCACAACAAACACATCAGGTAGTATCACCAGTAGGTCATCTCACACTAATCATCTATTTATATGCCATTAAGAATGAATCAAGTTTTTAGGATTCAGGATTTAGGATTGCAGTCATAGCTTAGTACAAACAACGTTCAAATCCAATTCCTGAAAAAGGGAATTATCTATGTCGATATTTCTTCTTCTAAGAAGAAATCTAAAGCCTCAGTACTCTGAATATATACAGCTGGATTGATAAAAACTTCAGGGAGGAGACAACTAGATGAACATATATTTTTTCAAAAATTAAATAAATCATGAAAACCAACAGATCAGTTTTATAACCAGGCAGAGTTAAGTGATACATGTGCATAACAACTAGACACACAGCTTCTATTCAAAAGGTACTTGTGAAAATACACTGCTAAATTAATTACCTAAGACAAAGCTTGAGAAAATAGTTATCACAGAGACAGGCTCATATACTGCTACAGAGAGACTGAAATAGCAAGTAAAACCCAGCATTTCAGTTATGTCAACTCATGGTTGGCAAATAACCATAACCAGTCATTAAACAGCATTTATTCCAATCCCATAGCTCTTATCAGGCAGGTTATAATACAGCAGCCACTTACAGATGTGGTCAAGCTTTCCCCTTTCATCAACATCATCTAGCAACTAAAATTCCAAGTTTAAATCAGAGGCTTAAATTCTAACTCCTTCCGCTTCATGTTCACACTAAGAGAAGTCCTGTGTGACCCTAGAGGACGTGTAACCCAACTGAATTGCTACAAAAACAGTTAAATACTGTAATTTACCACCACCCCCAATTTGTAATGATGGCAGTTATTGTTATTACCTCTATCCTTGGTTTCTTTGCTTCTGCTAATATTTCATCTGCTGCTCTTTTAACTACAAGAAAAGAGATGGCATGAAAAATGCAGGATTGTAGCAGCTTTTCATAAAATAAACCTCCAAGTTACTTTTTAGTCACACTGTACCTTGAGTGGACCTTTGAAGACCAATTTCAAGTGGAGCACTTCTGTCTATACTCGATGAGGTTGCTGTAATCAAACACAACATTTCATTTAATTACAAAAGATTTGCAAAAGTATTCTAAGCACAAAAGGAATAAAGACAACAGATAATTGCAACAATGGAAATTCTAACTAATCAGATAGTCAAACACTGGTACTGGAAATATTCAGAACCTGATTGAATATGAAGTCAGATTAGGTTGCTCAGGGTCATTTGGCCCTTCTTTGAAAAAGAGATTGAACCAGATAACCTCCTGTGGCCCCTTCCAACATAAATTAGACTTATCATTCTATGATTCTGTGATCTGTAGATACCATATAGAAAAGTGAGTCGCAAAGATAACCCGGAATCATGATCTACTAGTTTGTCTAGTTTCTGTAAAAAAGACAACCTGCTGGTCCCTTTAAAATATATAAAAAACTACTGCTCACATTACAGAAATAATCTCTTATTACAGTGAAATTCTACCACCACCTACAAAGCAGAGCAACTTACAAAAGAATGCTATATTTAGCTTTCTTTCAGAGAAATCTCTTTCCTCTGACTATAGTTAAAAAAATGTAACGTGATACATTTTACTACACTGAAGATTTTATCCCACACACTTGTTACATCAAGAGCAACACACTACTCAGTTTCCCACAGTCTAGAGAAAGAAAAAAATCGAAACACTAAGCATTCTAATATGACTGCTAACCAAAAAGGTGTTAATAATAATTAAAAAGTATCTCACTTCTAAAAATGCATGTAGAAATGCAGCTCCTCTCTAAGTGCCATAAAAATAGTTAAGTTCAGAACAAAACGAAATTAAAAACAAAAGAAGAAATCTTAACTCTGAGAAGATGGAACATTTTCAGTTAAGCTGCAAACAGACCATTGTTAACCATTCCCCTTCACTTGTCCCATAAATATGAAGCAATAAAGCACACTATGTGTCCAACTGAAAAGTAAGCATCACTCACATGTTTCCCCATTTAGGTATGCAAGTAAGTCTTTCCTATCAGGTCGTCTTACCACAGGAATGTTTTCAGTCTGAAAAGACAGTAGACTTGATGTTAAACTGTTATTCCCTCAGAAAGCCTCTTGCTGAACTTTTATCGAAAACTACTCATTCACAAGAAGACAGGAATGTGTGTTCTGCCTACCAAAAAAGCATAAGCTTGATAGTTAAAAATAACATTACTTCCTAGAGGATGTTCAACTACACAAAATGAAATATGCTATCTGCTTTAAAACTGAAAGGGAAGATGTCTTTTCCCTCCTTCGCTTCAAGTTGCAAATAAGATTAAGAACAGGCTTTTAAAACACATTCTTCTCTGTCAGGAGTCAATGTCTGTATGCAAAAGCATTGTATTGCAATTTTGTGGTTCCAGGCATGTACACCACATGGCACTGCTCCATCAAGTAACTATGTGGCACAGGAGAATATCAAGTGTGGACTCATAGAAAGCAGTCAAATGGAAATCAAGAGTACTTTCAGAGTTCCCCTGTATTTATTTATAGAGCTTATCCAGTAATTTCTGCAATTAGATGGCATACTTCTGAGTCCATTCCAAAGCTATTGTGTTGCACTTTGTTTTGTAGATCCTTACAATCTCAGGCACTAAAGAACAGCTAGACTGGGATCACACAACAGAGAACTGATGGACAACGGCACTTTTGAAACAGTGCTGAAGACAATTACGACAGCAGAATATCAAGAGAAATGCTGCTGTTATTGCCTGGTGGTTTGAAGGGATAACCTACTGGGAAACAAACTGGCAAGAAAAATACTCCACCTTTATAGGAACTGTCATTTGATCCTTATGTACAGGTGGTCTTTTTAAAACACACATGCACACAGAGAGTTGCATATCTTGTGCCCTTTCCCCAGACAAATTTATACACTTAAATGTCACTATCATTGCTTGAACTATGCACACATCATCTACTTACCGCAGCCCGGCGGACATAAACAGGGTGTGAAAGGTGCACATTATTGAGCAGGAACAAGATAGAATCCAAAGTGTAGTATTCCCTGGGTTGGCCCTCTTTCCCTGTCCTGTAAAATCAAGAAATAAAGATTTAAACAACTAAACTCTCTTTTCTGTCTCTGCACAAAATTTTTTAGAAAAGTTCTCTTTTGTTTTTTTTTCAGATAACTGTTAAAAAAGCAGTAGATCTATTATCAGGCAGTCACCAAACCAGTGACCTATCAGTTGTGTTAACAAACATGAGTGTGAGATGCATGTTCCTGCAGCCCCTCTATTGAATTAATTATAAAAACTGGCCAAAATAATCCAAAGTATGAGACGGAAGAAGCAAGACTTGGAAAACCACATTCTCCCACATCTCAAAAATACTTCCTCTGACTATCAAAGGAACTGTCTACCTTGATTGCGACAGCTAGAGGAACATAACTGAACTGCAAATGAAAAAGTAGTATGATGTTCTCTTCAGGTACAACAGGAAGGAGTTTTCACCACTACAGAAAATACAGTGAAGAACTCACAATACACAAATCCCATGAAGTTTAGAAAGCAAAAGGTTAAACATTATTCTGAAAGGTCGATGTAAGGAGAGACTAGAAATTAAATATACACAAAACTAGCAAAACCAAAATGGGCTACAGAATCACAACCAGCTCTCATACTGAAGTCTGACTACATCAGAGCAACATGACAGCATCAAATTTCATCTCAGCTTCAAAATAGTATGTTTGAAAGAGAGGCCTTTTAAGTCTAAAAAGGCATCTGTTCTGTTTAACAATTTGGAAAAACAATCCCCCAAAACAAGGCCATATGCACCAAACATAATTCCTTGATTCACCCCTTGATGCTGTTACTAGATTTTGTAGGGGAAGCAATGCCTGTCCCAGTTTCAAAACAAAACCTGATTCCTAAACACTTCAACTGCTTTGAGTAATGGCCCTCTCTGCCAATTTCACAGCCCCCAGTGGGAGCAGGGAATAAAGCAAAGCTAGGATCCTGCTGCCCACACCTGGAACCCACCAGACCCTGGCTCCAAGCAGCACAGGGCTCCTGCACACCACCCAGTCCTCAGCCTCAACCAGCTACCTCAAAGCCTGAGGAAGATGACCCACCTATAAAACAAGCCAAAATTGTAAAATTTAAGACTGTCACAGAATTTTAGTCAAATCAGAGATTTAAGGAAGAAATACTACCACTTAACCCCTCAGAAGGAGTTTTCCCTCCAGCTACAGTGGGTTTACCCATTGCTCACCATCAGCATCGGAGCACCACGTATGTGCCAACCTCACTGTGAGAAAGGAGAGCAAATAAAAAACCACTCAACCGTAACTTATTTGAACCTGAAAGAGCTAAACAATCATCTACCAAATGAAACAGAAGTGTTAAGTGTGTTTTCTCCTTACTGTGGATATAATGCTACTGCTGCTTTCCTTGCAATTACTGTTATGAAATTATCTAAACTGAAAGCTTTCAGTAAGTTGTTCAGAACTCATTACCGGCAGTAAGGTTGAAAACATTACTTTCATAATGATGCCTGAGAAAACCAATACATGAATAACATGCAGAGAAAAGTGATTCAAAATACCAGGAGAAGGATAAAATAAAGGATCTTTCTATCACTGTTTCTTCCTTCCAAACACTTAAGTCTGCATGAGGTGGGACTGTGTGGGTAGGTTTTGTTGCTGAAGAGCAAAGGGAAGAGACATAGTATCTTTTAGCTGCTAAGAAGCCAAGTCTGCCTCAATTAAAGCCAACAGAACGGGGTTCCCCAGCAAAGAATTTGAGTGTTTTACTGTTTCACTACCTTTGATAAAGTGGCATCTAAACATACTCAGAGTACTGGTAGAAAGAAAAGCTTCCTCCACTTGGACTTGGTTCTGAAGTGAAGCCTATGTCACATGACACAGTTGTCACTTCATTTTAAAATTAACATTTTAGATGATCTCACTTCAGAATACCTCATTATTTCTTTAAATCGGGCCATATCAACCAAACATTCTATAAAAAGTCCATCTGGTCATCTATGCATGTTTTTAGTGATCTCTGGCAATAAATGACATCATTTAGAGAATTACTGAGTAGTTATCTATTAATTTGAAAATATGGTCTTACAAAGCCTCAGGCCTTGCCAACGCACAGCTGGTACTCCATCACTTAAACCACACACGCAAAACATCCCCACGCTCATTATGGTTTTAAGAGGATGTTTTATTACAAGGACATCAGATGGACATGTGATTGTATGCAAGGAGAAAATCTAAGCCTAAACTGACATTTCAGCATCAGTTTGTGCTCCTTTCAGATTCTCCAGATACAAAGAAACTGCTCAATAGAGAGCTAAAAGCAAGCTGCTCTGAAGGTAGCTTATTTCATTCAATTTACAAATACCCAAAGTGGCAAAAAAAAAAAAAAATCTCTTATCTCTCATATTTAGAAATGGTGCCAGTTGCTTCAGAAAAAAAGGTTAAAATGCTAAGATTCAGATCTTAGCTTTTGCTTTAATGGTTACTAAAAGTTGCATCTCTTAAAAAAAGTAAAGCTCCATCTTAAAAAGTGGAGAAAGTGTTCATATACTACAAGGGAGAAAGATTTTCTTGCTTGTTTTTAACATTAGAAAACACATTTACCCTCAACTTGTGGGCACCAGTTCTTATTCATTTTTAACTGCTTTATTTCCTCTTTCATGTTTCAAAGCATGATTTTTTTATAGAGGTACTGAAGGCCTGCGTCTCATCCACAGAAGAAAGTAGTTATTCTCAACAACACAAGACTAGGCATGCAGAGTATCACACAAATTACAATACCAGTGACCAGCTGCTCACTGTTTAAAAACTCCTCAGCTGTGCACACAAGCCCCTCTGCTGTGTAAATAAAGCAAATAAGCTTCTCTGTTAGACTGATTCCTTCCTTTGGTTTTGAAACAGATTCTATAATCACTCTTCAAGGGCCACAGATCGGCATTAGATCAGAACACACAAAACACTTCATATTAGCTGCCTTCATGTGGCAGCAGAATTACTCACATAAATACTATCTAGAAAGTAACCTGCATTAAAATTAATTTCTACTTCTTGTTTTTAAGTTTGGTCATGTTGTGCCCATCCACATCCCGCCATCCCTCTGAGTTACTTTTAATTTGGCTTAGTTCCTCAGACCAATTTACTCTTTGGCTGACACTTGTGCTAGCACAGAGAGAAGGTGGCGCTAGGCAGCGCTGCTGACTTCTGCCAGCTAAGCTGCTCAAGGAGTCAGTGTTAAATGTCTAGCAGGGCTACTTCTAATTCTAGCAGGGACAGAATGCCACCACCGCTGTTCAGACTTGCATTACTCTCTCCAGACTGGCAGCAGAGATGCAATTGCAGGAACTGGACACTTACAACAGAAACCAGGATTTGCTCCACAAAAGGCTAAGCCACTAATGACTGCTCAGAGCAAGCATCAGTTCGATCCCATCAAGTGACCTCAATATAAAAGAGTTTGAATCCTAGAAGTTTATGAAAGTGTTGCTCATAAAGTCTGGTAATTACATAAATTAACAGCTCCTGAACTGCAGTGTCAAGGCTAAGGAGCACAGCTTTCAGAGGTGATCTCATTTGTACAGTGTCTTCAATTTAAATATTACACACATGTAATTCCACAGGGGCTCACAAGAAACACTGTGAACTGACAGCAGTTTGATCCTAACAAAGGTTTGGGCTAAATCAAGATTTACCAACTTACTTGAAACAAACAAACCAAAAAAAAAACCTCTCCAAATTCTACAACACATCTATTATGAGAGCCAAGGATATAAACAGCTATTGCAGAGTTACTGCTGCTGTTCTGCTCAGAGGATCAGCTTGTTCACCCCCAGTTCCAACTTGATCGTGAAGACAACGCTGCCTGAACATATACAACCGAGTTTTTTTTCTCTCCAGCTGCTGTCTTTTCATTTTTTGTTAAAAATTTCTGGGCCTAACTCAAGCTCCCCTAAGCAGTAGCAGAGTTAGGCTAGTGTATCAGTTTCTCTGTACCCTACAGAAGAGCAATGAAACTTGTCTGGCTAGTTAACCATTACTTGTTACTGCTCAGGATAAGCAACTTGTACCAAAGAAACCACCACAACTGTCTACACGGTTGTTCAGCAAAAATAGCACTAAGACTTTTCAAGAATTTTGAAACTTAACTGCTTATGCAAATATTTTTCTCCTCAGTCTCCTCAGAATCCTCCACTCAGCCAGAAAGAGCAAACAAATCTCAAATGGCTTCTGAAATCTTGAAATGGGTAATAAAATAGCACATTTCTAGTTTCAATTAAGAGTACAAAATAAAACCTGTTTTAAGAGATCTGTCTACAAGTTAATAACTAAGTTTCTTTCCTTTCTTGCCTGCATTAGAAGTCAGGATATTACATTGTTACTATTCATATCATAACTATGAAAACTGGAAAACAAACTGCAGATTCTTATGGTTTTCCATCCAGCTTCACGGGATAACACATTCTCTTTGAATAGAGCCCAAAACATTTGCTATCCGGTATTTAATAAGCAGCATTCTTTTCTCCTGGGTTTAAAAGAGATACATTGAAATCCTTTTGGTTAGGAGGATAAAAGCAAGCAGCTGCTAAGGTCAAAGGGAAAAAGAATGAAAACTAACTCCTTTGCACTGTAAGCAACAGAGATCATACTAGAAAATTCAACAGGTATAAAACCCCGGGGTTTATAAGTTTTCTAAAAAGAAGCACTTTACCTAAAAATCGCTTAAGCAACAGAAACATTACCTCTACTTGTTTATCATGATAAGAACAACTAGGAAACAGCCTGTATCATGTCCAGCCCAGAAAGAGGCCTCCGCTAGGAGCAGGCTGAGCAGAAGAGTAAAGCACCCACATAGTTCACAAGGGCTCACAGCTGACCACAGCGGGAGCGTCGGTTTGGATCTCATCGACTCCCCCACACCAGGACAATGCTCCGGGAAAAGAGAAGTAGCCCGGATAAACGGGGGCTGTAAGTATGTCACGCCTGTCGTTCACCTAAAACCCAGGAAAAAACTTCAAGCAGCTGCCACCTGCAATCTCATCGCATGAGACTGCAACATCCGGCCCCGCTGCGACCCTCCAGTCCCCCCGGGTCACACGGACAGGCCGATAGACGAGGAAAGGCCTCGCCCCGGCCCCGCTGCTCTTCGGGCCCAGGGCAGGGGCTCCGGCCGGCCGCTGGCCGGGCGAGATGCTGGGAACCTTCCTGAATGGGCCGGCGAGACCCCCCCAGCCTGACCAGGCTACCGGCACCTCGGAGGAGGCAGACACGGCCCACCGCGGGCCGCCCGGACGCCCTCTCCCCGCGGGCACGGCGCCGAGGCGGAGAGACGGCGCTCGGCCCCGGGGCGCTCCCGCGGGGCCCTGCGGGACGCGGCAACCAGGCCGCCCGCCCCCACCCGCCGCGCTCCCCGCACCGCACAGCCAGCGAAGGGCGGCGGGACTCCTCTCCCCGCTTCCCCCGCTCTCCCCTGCAACTTCGGGGCAACTTCTCCGTCTGCCCCGCGCCCGTCTCTTCCCCCGGGCGAGCGGCCGCCCGCCCCGGCCCCGCCGCTCACCCCCAGATGACATAGTTGGTCTTGACATTCTTGGGCCAGGAGAACTCGCCGAAGATCACCTCGTCGCCCTTCACCACGATCTCCTTCTTCTGAGTGTTGTACTGCCGCAGCACGCTCAGCACGTCCGCCATCTTCGCTCCGGAGCCGCCGGCCGCCGCCGCTCGCGCTCCGGCACGGCCCCCTCTGCCAACCGCGCCAGGACCCCGCCGCCACAGCCCACGGGCCCCGGGGCTGCCCGACGCGAACGCCTGAGCAGCGCCAAAGTCATGACGTCGCTCTCCTCCAGGGGGCGACGGCCGAGCCCGTTGCCATGGAGACACGCGGCGCCGCCCTGCCGGCGCCTCGGCCGCGCCTGCGGGCTCACGGTGCACTCGGCCGGGCGAGACCGCGGCGGCGAGAGCTTAACGGGACGGGAGCCCTGGGAGCGCACGCCGAAAGGAAGGCCTCGGGAAAACAGCGCAAACGCTCCCCGAAGTTCCGGTTTCGAGATGAGGTAGGTCTGGGGTACTTTGTCATTTCAGACGCCTTCATCAGAAGCTTTAAATGGGAGTTTACAAAAGTTGCCACGGTTTGCTTTGAGAACAGCGGTGAGATTATCAACTATCGCTTTCAGCACTAAATCAGGATTTGTGATGGCCGGTGATAGGACAAGGGGCAATGGGTACAAGCTGGAACAGAAGAGGCTCCAAACAAACACAAGGAAAAATTTCTTCCCAGTTCAGGTGAGGGAGCACTGGAAGGGGCTGCCCAGATGGGTTGTGGAGTCTCCTCTGGAGACATTCCAAACCCAGCTGGATGAGTTCCTGTGTGACCTACTGTAGGTGATCCTGCTCTGGCAGGGGAGTTGGACTGGATGAGCTTTCAAGGTCCCTTCCAACCCTTACCATTCTGTGATTTAATAAGAGATATCATAGAAAATGCTTTCACATGTCATTCAAGTCTCGTGAGAGAAGAGCAAGACACATTGTGTCTGAAGTACACACATTCATTTTTATTTATACATGAGCAAAACCAAACCAATGCATGTTGCTTTATTTCCTTGCACTGTTTTTTTAAACATGAGACTGGCTACTGAACAGTGATGCAGAGCACACCTTTGCAAAACTTATCCTCTTAATAAAGGGAGGGGCACAAAAGTTTTGACAGCCTTGAAATCCTTGTTTATCTCCAGTGGGGAGATGCAGAAGACACTGAACAAGTTATGCTGTGCCAAGGACGTAGGAAGCTGATCAGTGATCCAGGCTCCATAGCAAGTTATGTGAGGTTGAAGAGACCGTTGCCAAATGGTGCTGATTAGAGGGAAGAAAAAAACAATACCTCCCCCCCGCCCCATAATGGGAAACCTGAAATTTGTTAATTCTCTAGGAGCAGAACATGTATTTTCCAGGAATCGCTATAAACCATTCCACATATTATAGCATTAGTCGAACACACCGCAAGCATAACTTCCCAGGTCTCAGGGCGAGTTCATTATCCTTCAACACACTACTTGTTGCCTGGAAATGCTCCTGTTTCATGAGTGAGTTTCTGACTGTTTGAATAGTGTACGGCAGGAAAGAAACATACAGAAACCAGGCAACATAAATGCTGACAGAGTAGACTTAAGGCTGTGGGACCTGGGGTTATTTAGCTTAGAAAAAGTAAAACTAACTCTTACCAGTACCTAAAGGGTGGGTGTCAGGAGCATGAGTCAACACCTTCTTCTGCAGTGCCCAGCAACAGGACAGGGGTAATGGACATAAGCTGGAACACAAAAAATTCCACTTAAACACAAGGGAAAACTTTGGAGTGAGGGAGCCCTGGCCCAGGCTGCCCAGGGAGGGTGTGGAGGCTCCTTCTCTGCAGGTTTCCAACCCCCCCGCCAGACGCTTTCCTGTGCCCCCTGATCGAGGGGAACCGGCTTCAGCAGGGGGGTGGGCTGGATGAGCTCTGGACGTCCCTTCCGAGCCCACCATTCTAAGATTTTATGATATAAAGTTAGTTTTACACGTGACAGAGCAACAGCGATACCAAACTGGGAGTCGGTCTCAAGAGGTGGGAGACAACTACTCTCAGAAGTCGCTCTGGGGCCTCCAGAGAAGCCAACTCCATCTCCATCTCCTCTCCTAAGCCCAACTCGCTGACAGGAGCGCTTCGGAGCGCCTCTAGAACCCGTTACGGTGCAGCTGTATAACTTTTTCTCCTCAGGAACAGTGTCTCACCACCCGGGCCCCAGCTGCTGCCCGCCCGCGGGCCTGCTCCGCAGCGGGGGTTCTGCTCGCGCCCAATCGCCGCCTCTGGGAGCTGCCCCCGCCGCCGCACCGCTCTCTTCCCCGCTCCGGAGGCGCTCCTCTAGGCCGGCAGCCCTCTCCGGGCCGCTCTCACCTCCCGCACCGCCATTACTACGGCCCTCACTTGTGTAGGGGGGGATCCCTCTCCCCCCTCCTCGGCGTACCGGCAGCGCGCCGGGCAGACCCGCGGACCTCTGGGGGGCGGTGCGGGGACCTGCGAGAGGCGTCGGACCGCCGAGAGGACTGCTAGGAGCCCCCGCCCCCTTCCGTGTGTCTGTCATGGCCCTGCAGAGGGCGCTTCGGCGGGCGGCGGCGGGGCTGCGGCGCGGGTGCGGGGGCAGCGCGGCGGAGCGGGGCGGGGGGAGCGCCCGACGGCACCGCCACTGGGGCCGGCAGCGCCTCTGTCTGCGTGCCCTTTGAAGGCACAAAGCTCCACGGAGGAGCGGAGCGGCAGACGGCGCCGCCGCCCGGGGTGGGTCGGGGGAGGTCCTGCTGGCATCGGGGTAGTTAGGCCGCGGCTGAGGGACCCGTTCCGCTGGTGACTGCGAGCGGGTTCTCCTCTGTTGGGGACGGGTTCTGACGCTGAATAGAGCCAGGTGTCAGACGTGAACCTTGTATCCGTGTTATCGCTTTCATGTCCCTGCAGGCATTTCAGAAATGGTATGACTGTAGGTTGTGCAGCTGAAGGAAACTTACGTGCAATGGGGAAATCACACTAAATATTTAACAAAACAGTACCAAGCCAGCCTTTAAATTGTGACCTATAAAGTGTGTAATTTGTCTGAAAACTAAAACGTGTGACTTTCATTTATTTTTAGTTTTAGAATGGGTAGTATGCTGTCTGCGTCTGGAGGACTGTCAAATGATGCTGTTGCGAATCAAATACAGGTAATATTACTGAGATAATTCTTACTTATTTTCAACATTTCCAAAAGCCACAGTTACTAAGAACCTCTTCTGAGTTACATGAAGAAATTCTGTAAGTAGTTCTGCATGTTGAACCTGATTCTTCTGCTTATTAAGTAATACTGGCAACAGTTTAGCCACAGCCCTGGTACCTGCACCCATCTTACCTTTTTAAGACTTCCCCTGAAATTCATCCCTGCTGTCAACAGTGGAGATTAAACCTTGTAAAATGACTGATAGCCAGTAAATGTACTGACATGAAGTAATCACCTTGAATGTACAGTAAAGTAAGAGGAGTATTTCTCTCTCCCACTCAGAACCTTTTTTTGTCATTCTGCTTTCCTCCAGCACATCCGGTTTGCCTGACAGGCAGGGAAAGCTGTGCTAAATAATTCAAGGAGACACAGCTTGTTTGGCAGACTCTAGGTCTGTGACTGGAGAGCAAGAGAGGGTTCAGGGTTGGCACCATTGCATGGCAGCCATACCACACGCTTCAGAATCATTCTCCTCAGTTTTGGAGTCAAGTGCAGGTCATACACAGCTTTGTGGGTGCCAGCCTGGTAGCTGTAGCATGTCTGGGAACAACCCAATTGATCCTCATAAAAATACCTCAGAAAGCTTTCTTCAGAGAGTAAATTGTTAACATAATAGCAGATTTTCACCTTCCCTGTTTGTTTTCATGACTGTTCAACACTGTTTAAATACCCTGACTTAAAAACCAAAGCATTCTGACTTGACTTGTTCTTTTGGAACATACAGGAGATTGTTTCAGGCAACTGCGTGGTGATTTTCTCTAAAACAACATGCCCCTACTGCAGAATAGCAAAAAAGCTTTTTGAGGATATGAATGTTGATTATACAGCTGTAGAACTGGACATGAATTCAAATGGCAGTCAGTTCCAAGACATCCTTGAACAGATGACTGGTGGCAGAACAGTAAGTATATTTTCTTACAGGTAGCAAGCAAAGTAAGAACTTGGAACTACACACGTTCCTCATGGGTTATGGCCATTTCAGGTGTGGGGTTTTTTGTTTTTGAGATAAACAAACTTGGGGTAAAAGCTCCTGAAGTGAAGACCATGTACTGTAGAAGGGCTCTGTGCTATCTCTTCCTCTTGAGCCCCTTGGGCTCTCCCTCTGAAATGACATTTTCCGTACTGCTGTGAAAATAATTATCACAGTTCTCATTTGCATATATTTAAATCCACTTATCTTGAACTTCCTTTATTTTATATAGCCTTCCTTGACTCAACTGTTGTAATTTATTATGGACTCCTATAGAGTGACTTTATCCCACCTTTGAGGGGCACGTGAACCAAGTTTCCCACCTCTGTAAATACGGAAAGGGAGGAGTTGTAGAGTGATATTAAATATGCAAGTGTAAGAACATAACTATTGCGTGTATACTGGAGACCATGGGGGCCTGCTTAGATTTTTATCTGTTTTCCAAGAAGTAACTAATGCAATTTTCATGTTCTTTATAGGTCCCAAGAGTGTTTGTCAATGGGACTTTTGTTGGAGGTGCTACAGATACTCAAAGGCTTCACGAGGAAGGCAAACTGCTTCCCTTAGTTCATCAATGTCAAGCAAGAAGCAAATTCTGAATGGCTGTCTAGCTTAGCATAGTCTTCCTTTGTATAAACAGCATTTCAGACAGGTCAGAAGATGAAAGATGCACCACATCAGCTGCACACAGGAACTTCAAGCCATGGATTTATGACTCACAGACCATTCTCTGACACAGACTTTATGAACCTGACAAATTACTTGTCTCCTTGCCTCACCTTTACCACAAGCAAAATGGTAATAAAACACATTACGTAACTCTGGGAGCATGAATTGTGAGATAGTAATGTCACTTTACTGCTAGTACATCCCGATACCATGCTTCAGAGAAGTATAGATTGTACAAAAAGAATCCTTTTGGTTTTGTTTTGGGGTTTTTTTCTGCAAATTAGTTTGCTTTTTAGCTGTGTTCCAACAGGTACACTAAATGGGCAGTTTAATAGTTTCATTAATCTCAGTTCTTCTCTTAATGTCAAAGTGTAATCATAAAGGAAGTGTGAAGCAAAACAAGATCATAGTGATATTGCTATAAGCATGTCTGCCTCTCTTACATTTCAGTGTTTAGACATCTAGCTAGCAAATGGTATGTCTAGTTGCTACAAAAAAGGAATAAAGATTCTTGCATCTTCAGAGAGGGTAATTGCTTTCCTCTTAACTCTGCACTCTGAAGTACCCATCTATAGAGTGTAATTCAGACATATCCTCCCAGGGGAGCCAGACAGCTTGCTGTCACTAAACTCTGTGGCTACAAACAACACTATGATCAATCCAACAGTATCATAAACCTTAAGACATGGGTCTAATAGGCGTAGAGTTTATTTAGTATTTAAATTCTACAATCAGAATGCAGTTTACTAGCAGTTTTAACTTGCAGTTAAAAGTCTGAAAGAAATGTGTAAGATTCAGTAAAGTTGGTACAATGTACTTTCAAAGCCAGACCAGGCAATGCCAAGACTCTTGGATAATTTCAAGACAGATCATATGCAAATAGAAAGTAATCTCATTCTTCAGTGAAAAGGACCATTACACTTGTAAAGGTGCACAGTTTAGAATAAAAACATTAGTCAATGAATTTTTACTCACTTCTTATAAGACTCCTGTTACTTCCATTCCTTTCAGTACTGCACTCACCTAAACTTTTTTCCCTCCCTTGATGGAAAAACAGCAATCACATTTCTCTTCAGATAACTCAGACTGTAAGAGTATCAATTCAATTTGGCAGCTTCATCTTTGTGATGTGGGTTTGAAAGCAGTTGAAACCGCATCATTTGTAGAGCATCCTTAGTAGACAGTTCCCCGCACTGTGCATCTTCAACATGTAACGTTGACCTCGCTACATCTTTATTATTGCAGTGTACTGATTTTTGCTGGTTTCCTCACTGCCTTAGTAAAAATTTGTATAAAAGGACACAATCATCGTTGTAAACATAAATGTGCATCTCTGCCTAAATTTATACTTAATAAAGCAATTTCTTTTGCACATACAGTGCTAACTGTGTATTCTCTTTTCTGTGTAGAATTCTTAGTCTGGTTACATTTTCTTAGAAGATTAACTAATTTAGCACCTCTAATCTGGTAAATCCATCATGTTAAAATAATACTATGTAAAGGAATTTTTCAAATACCTTTTCATTTTGTTTCTTATTTGAAAAAAGAAACACAAAACCACAACCGAAACCCACAAACCAGTAGTCTAATCCTTTAGTTTCTAAGTTTCAGAAATCCCAGGGCATTGTCACTTAAGGCAATACTATGTCCCAACAGTTGAGAAAACACAGTGTATGCCTGCGGATCCAAGGGAGTGCCTGGTTATTGTCTTGAGGCACTCAAAGGGTTAATTATGTTCCTTTTTAACCACAGTAAGGCTCCCTATCCAAATAGGTTCTTGTTAATTTTGTATGATGTCATAGAAAGTAGCAGCAACACTGTCTCCATTATTGAATGGCATAAAGCCATGTTAGGTTGAAGTTATATAAACATGGAATGGCAGTTAAAAGTGTGGTTCTACTCTAGAGAAAAAAAGAAAAAAACAAGGGAGAGACTCAAAAATAGTAAGTTACTAAGTTTCCATATCTTTTGCTTAGCATTGTCTCCATGACAAAGCTGTTCATCTTAATGCTTGCCCTGGGATTTCAGTGTTAAAAATTATCCACTGAAAGGTCTGTCCTTACACTGAAGACATACCCAGTCACCCAGCTTACGGAAACGTGAGAAGCTGGAAACAAACACCAAGTGACTGAACTAAAAGACAGAGCTGTGAATGCACCCATCTCTTGCTTCTTCATATTGAGTTATTTTTAAAGAGTAGAACTGCACTTTTATTGGAGTACATAATATAAAAGACATTTTATTTGTAACTACTTGTGCTTAACTATAAAAAACTGGTAACATTAGGAAAACAGCTACTTATACTCATTATTTGTTATCGGAGCATTGGTAAAAGTTCTCAGCATACCACATATATATATGCAAATATATATATTTAAACTTAAATTCAGAATGCAGAAATAGCTAAAAAAAAACCCCCACACTTTACAGTATCAAAATGATAAATCCAAAATGTAAGCACGTACATTGAAAGCCACCATGCCCTCTGCTGAAATTAACTCGTCTTAAACCTTGGCTCTCAGAGCACCACATACATAATACACTGTTTTAGTTTTTTTACCTTTTGCTCCGTAACTCCTACTCAGTATTTTTGTATACTACAGCATATCAGAGCAAGATGAAATCTCTACCATTCCAGCAATAAAGTCATTAAAGCAGCTTACTTACAATCTATTTGTCCACTGTGAACCACTGCAAATAGCAAAATAAACATATAAGCTGATGAAATGCTTAAAATGAAAGATAAATAGCACAAAGACATGATTCTTCCCTTAGGTTTACTTCTGCCTCCTAGTCTTTGAAGATTTTATCTAATCAGTACTGAAAAAAGCTGCCCATTTATGCAGAATATTAATGTAAATGTTTCCCTAATTCTGCATGTAACAGCAGCTTTATGACATTTAGAAAATATCTAATTTCTAGTATCTAGAAAAAAGCTTGAAATCTGAAAAGCCAATTTTAAGCAGTTACTTTATAAAAAAATGCCATTCCTAGGCAGATGTTAGATTTTTGTACATATAGTATACTTCTACCACTGATCTTCACAGGAAGTTTTACAAAAATCTGATAAAAACAGCAAATTCAGTGTTTTATTAGAGATTTGTATAATCAAATGGGAAAAAAAACCCACCCAGTTTTAAAAAATTAAACCAGTCTTGACATTGGTTCTGGTGTAAGTTAATTTAGCCAAGCCAGCACACTCAATGACAGCAAGAAGGCAGAGGAACAGAGGCAAAAAAAACAAGGAATCGATAAGAGCTTGTATGTGAAAGAGATACAAGTACAGGCCTGAGATGACAAGGAAATGGGAAAGAGGAAAAAGACGACATTATCGGAGAAAAGGAAGGGCACAGCAAAAACGTAACACAAGTGGCAAAATAAATGGAATCAATACCAATGCTTGTGGTACAGTGGCTATGAGTTAAGTATACGCTTAAGCACAATATGTTGCAATGGTGGAAAATATTTACCTAGTGTTTTTACAGACAAAGCTATTATTAAAATACATTTCTGTAACTGCTGGTGTATTTATTTTAAACCAAGAATAAATACTTTGTTGAATGGCCTTTTAAAGCCATGCTCAATTAAACAGCAACAATGACAAAGAACAACACAACCCCGCTAATGGTTCATGTTTAACAAAGAGGTTTAATAGTGGTTCTAAGCAGCAAGGGATTTTAGGGCCAGTTATGAGTGGCCCTCACACAGTGGGCACTTAGACTTGGCCCTGGTGACTTCAGATCTATACCTCCTTTTAAACATTTTTAATACATAGCATTGTAGGTGAAAACCCCATATTTTGCCTGAAATCTAATTCTACAAACATCCTAAACTCTCCTCCTCCTTGCTACAGGTCTAAAACTCCTGACATGACCTACTTCTTGCTAAAATTTTATTCTCTGTTCAATTTATCACACGATGCATTGCATGATGTTTAAGAAACTTTGAGGGCTTTCTGCCCTCTCCATATTCTTACCAGTATCCCTTTCACAAAGGGAAACACCTTTGATGTTTGCTCATTATAACCCTTCATTACAGAAGAATATTTCACCTCTCCTGTGCCTCCCACCATTACATCCTTCTTCCGTAAAGCTCAAGTGCCTGAACATCATAGTCTTAGACATGAGGCTAACACTTCAGAATTTAAGAGGTCACAGTGCAATGGCAGTCCAACTGGAATGCTGTTAATTCTGTCAGGTATCAGGAAACCTGCATTCACCTGATCTACTGTTGCACTCTGTATTTAGACTTTTTTTTTTTTCATTAATCCTTTGAACAAACAAAAATCCTCTGAACTTGTCCCTGTTCAGTTTTTATGGTAAACTACTGGGCACAATGAACAGCCCCATTTTTGTTCTTTTAGTCAAAGTGTTCCTCCAATGCAAACAACACTATTAACTTGAAAGAGTCCGTGTTTCCTCTTGGGTGAAAGGGTAAATTATTTACTGTATACTGAACTAATGCTTTTGCTTAACACCTTTCTTTTGGCTCACTTCTTTTTTTGTTTGGGTTTTTTTGTTTTAATAAATTACTTTAATTATTGCCTCTTTACATGACTAGATACTATTTTGAAGTTATCAGTTAACTAACTACAGACTATAATCAGGACAAATTTATGTTATGGCAAATGAGTCACATTGTCCCCTAAAATTCAGTATATGAGCAGATAAGATCCACTTTACAGAAATGGAACAGGCAGCATCATTCTTCTATGTCCCCTATTTCAGTAAGAGAGCAATAAAACCAGACAGAAAACAGCAGTAACAAGGGTCACCACATTATAAAGTTTCAGCTGTCAGCATTTACTTCAGGTTCCGCTCTCTGTGGAAAATCTTCAAAGGAGGAGCAGATGACAACACGATCTCATTATTGCTAGTTTTACATCAGATAACCAAATCACTTGTAATATTCTAACTAGACTTTTTTAGTAGAGAGATAAGGTAAATGTTTAGGAGCATATTATGTACTCCAGCATGGACAACTAGCTTTAACACAGTGCCTAGCTATCCAGTGTCAATAGATACAGGGAGCTACATTTCCTATAAATTCTACTGAAAAACTTCACCTTCACTTACACTCTAGTTTAAGGAACTGTATTTTAAACTGGACTGCTTTCAAAGATGCAACACTACCATAACCATTCAATCTGTTAGTAACTAGTCTAATATTTTACTTGCAGTATATTTATGGAATTAATTTCACAAAGTTAACTGAAATACTTAAGTTTTCATTTTATATTTAGTCCAAAATATTTCCAATTACTTCACAAATACTACTCCAAATAAGAAAAAGTACTTGCAGAAGATACTCATCTATCCGTTATTTTCAACATCCCTAGCTTAGAAGGAAACACCTAATCAGATGTTTATCTATCATGTCATTTCAAACACATCACTACCAAAATCAACCCCAAAACATCAGTGCATTTACCTGAAATAATTCTTAACATGTATTGAGCAAATGAGTTCACTCCTGATACTAATGGTGTTTATTCAGAAAGGAGACTGAAAGAGGTAAGAAGTTATAAGAAACGGCTCATTCTCTGTTTCAAAAACCAAAGTGCTACATCTCAGCTTTTGTAGGAACACTTGTTGTTTTCTTCTAGATGTCACCTGACAAGCTGGTGGCAGTCCTGTATTCTTCGAGCATTCAACTAGAGCTGTATCATAAGAGCAGTGATAACTCAGAAGTAACTACATTCACGTCCACTGAAAAGTAACATTCCTTTAAGCTCTGGTTTTAGTGTCAGAAAAGCTTCACTCCCTGTTTCGATTCACTCATGAAGGTAGAGTATAAGCAGGTAGCAGAACACCTTTAGGAACATGTAGCTTCACGTTAGCACCAAAAGAGATATCTATCCTACAGAATGTGAGCTTTGAATTTATGATCAATATGTATGAGGCATAATGAGTAGTGTTACAAGTATCAAAAGTATAACACCAACTTGAATTTTACATTTAAAAGCTTGGATTTTCAGCAGAAAAATATGGTCCCAATATGTCTATTACCATAAATGGGTTATTTGTATAAATTGTAATTGCCTTCAAATTAACATCAAATTCACTGTTTAAAACAGCCAGAATTAGCATAAAAGAGGCTGACATACATATGACTTAGGTGAAGTTGTAAAAGCATCACCAAAAAAAACCTCTCTCATCCTCTATGATTGTGATCTACTAAAGAGATCTTTTAACTTCCCCCCTATACACACGCACACAGAGACATAAAAACGATACACACACAATTAAATACATAAGCACAAGAATTACTATCAATTCCTGTTCCAAAGTGATAAGATATTCACCAGCTTTCTCCTTATTTGCTTAAAGTCTATCAGACTGAAAAAAAAAAAAAGAATGCAGTTTCAATCACTTCCTAAACAAGACTTCCAGAACATGAAGGAGGCAACTGTACATTTTGTAGAAGTTTGTAAGAGTTGGTCACTATAAACTGGAGGTAGTTTTGAAAAATGCTAGCTTGAATTAACTTATGAAATCAAAAGTAACGTTAATCTACAAAAAGATTTTTTTAAATGAAATACTCTCCTGTTTGGAAGATTGTTTCTGTAACATTGAACACCTTCTTTTGAATAAAATGTATCTCTTTGTTTCTGGTTGTTACCACACAGCTTTCAAGACACAGGCACTTGTTGATCTTCCTCACTGAAAGTGTGCAGATGCTTCCTGAAGATGTAACACCGACTGAATGAGGCTTCCCAGCTATTTCCAAGGCCTTTTTTCCACTAAAACCAGCTTTTAGAACTTCCTGTAAAGTGTAAGCTTCTGAAACAGCACCATACAGGAACTGCCACTCAACTTACCTAAAGAGAATTACACTTTAGTCATAAAAAATCCAGATGATAATCTAGATTGAAAAATATCAGCATCTCAGCTCTTCCACTTTCAGTTTTACCAGTATAAAATTTCACTGGGTAACTTTTACGCTGCGTCACAGTCACACGGTCTCATATGTGCCAGAAAATACATCTTTTGCAGGTTTGAAGTGTAACAATGGAAACTGTTGAACCTTAGTAATTTGTTTAAAATACAAAGATTAAGAAAAGGCCAAAGAGAAATCACTGTCAACCAAGTTGCTGTTAAATTGACATTGTTAAAAATACTAAGACCGCTTTTTTTTCCTGCCCCATCTTAAGAGTAATTCATCGATCTATTTTTTCAGACAAGCATTCCATAGCAACGGGGTGGGGGAGAATTAAAAATCTCTCAGTATTTATACTCTATTATACATAAAATTAAATTATGTATTATGTAACCCTGTAGCTACTTTTAGCAAACTTCCCACTGTTATTTGAAATTGTGTGCAAGTGGAAAAAGGAGAGAAGAGATTTTTCATCTGCTTTTTTTGTTTTCCCTTCACAAAATGGTAACATTTTGATCCGTATATAATGTGCCATCCTCTAGTAAAGTATATTTGGCTGGGAGTTCCCAGGGTGAAGTCTGTCATCAGCAATGGACCCACTGGGAAGAGCAGATATCCAGAAAATTAAATCCAATCCAAAGCGAAGTTTCGAATAACATCCAAAGCTCCTGTATCAAAGCCACATATATCCAACATGCCTCTGTCATTTGGATCTGCGATTGTAAAGCCATTTGAGGTCATTCCACAAACAATCAGCTTAGCAGGAATTCCCATTTTCTACAGGAAGGAAGAAAAAAAATAATCATAACACATAACTAAAACATGCCAGAGGGCAAAACCTTGCTCTCTTGCTTGCAGAAACCACTGTCTGAATAGGCATACCGATAGAAACTAGGTGTTCCATAATCAGAACTGCCAACTGCCTATGCTCAACCTGCAGAAGATGTATTTAAATAAATGGAAATAGTTATAATGAGGTACATCAGCACAACTTTCTTGCAATACTAAGATTCATAGATTACTTCAACTGAACAAGTACAGCAACTGTGCCCTGCACAATTCTACTAAACAAACTGAATTTGCAGGTTAGTAACCTGTATCGTAAAGCAAAGTAAGAGGCATGAAGGTCAGAGTACAGAAACTCTGTTTAGCAAACAAATTTAGGAATAAGAGCTAACTCAACTAAGGAAACTATAACACAGTCGGTAAGGTAAAAGATTTTTAGTAGTAATTTCAATTGGGTGGACACGATACAAAGATTAATGTCCACACAAACACACTTCATAGAATCATAGAATGGTGGGGGTTGGAAGGGACCTTTAGAGATCATCTAGTCCAATCCCCCTGCCAAAGCAGATCCACCTAGATTAAGTCACACAGGAACGTGTCCAGGTGGGTTTTGAAAATCTCCAGAGAAGGAGCCTCCACACTATCTCTGGGCAGCCTGGGGCTTTTTGGTTTAATAAATAGTTCCTTTAAAGCATAAAAGATTGTTTGCTGATTGAATATGAATTTCTAATTGTAGTGTCCTTGGAGAAGGTATTTTTGTTAATTCCACTTGAAAATTATGGAGCTGCACAGCTTAGAGTAGCCCCTTGAAACCATAGTGATCTTTCCTCACAAGATACTATCAACTCACCCTGTTGACATCTTCCCTATTTCATTTAAATTTTGTGGTAACTACTGCAGACATCCAAGTTAAATTTAGGTCTACAAGCCACATTTCATTCTGCAAGAACTATAAACATTTATTCAATCAATTATATATAGAATGCAGAAATTACTCTATTCCCTGAATACTAAACACATCTTCACTGATATTGCAGTAGATCATGCATGGTAGGATAATTACAAATCCTTTTAGCCAATTCAGTGGTTTTAAATATGCACAATTAGTGCAATATGTGCACTAATTCTTCCTAACTGCAGAACTGGCAGTTTTCAATAATAGATAATTATTTACTTAAAAAGCCACAACTGGTTTAGTCTGTAAGAGATTTTTAGTAGTGGTATTCATTTTGTACTGTATTCATTAATTATAAGCAGTCAGAAGCATATTTACCTCTCTGTATTCTCTGAGAGCTGTTGCAGGATGACTATTTCCAGCAAAGGTCTCGTTATCTGTAAATACAATGAAGACATCAGCAGCCGTCTGAGTTTTTAAAGCCCATATCATTGGAAGGGAACAATCGGTGGTACCCATTGGAATCTTAAAAGAAAAAAAAATGAATACAAATGGAACATATTAATACATAAATTAGTAAATCATGGAAAAAATAGTTTTATGTAAGCTTCACGTTTTATCACACACAGCACTGCCTTTTTTAAACAGCAGTTCACACATTTTCATTTTAGTTTTGTCCAAGTTTTTTGTTTGTTTTCGTATTCATTCCAAGCTAACTCTTTGTGACCTAACATTGCTATTATAAAATGCAATATTTAATATCCAGCAGCTGAAATAATGACATTTGCTGAACTTTCTCTAAACAAAAGTGACCCAAAAAAATTGCTAGACAGATAACAGAGTACTAGAACTGATTACAAAGAAAATACAATGTAACTGCTGAGACTTCTAAATTGATCTTAGCAACAGCTACTTCCTAAATTTTTAAGATTTTTTTTTTTTACATACTTCATACATTTTCACTAATACTTGAGGTAACGTCATATCAGCCGTCACTGGGCAAGGGATTACTTCATGTGAAAAGGCAACAATATGGGAATCCTTCTCAGTACGTGCTACAACCTGAGAAAGAGGAAGGAAGAAATAATTTAGTTCTGTTATTCAGAATATTATGCACAATGTCTGAATGAAGGCATTCTCTATCAAACACACAACATATATTCTTGGTGCGTTTCAGTCTCCACAGCTCCCTGTTTGCACTAACGAGTCACCCTACGCTTCAAATATTCTGTAATATTACTGCAAATAAACATTGCAAAAGTCAGAGTTAAAAACTGTAACTAAAGATACTTTCATTTTTTTTTCTCTCCATTATCCCAAATTACCCCAAAAGTTCTTAATACAATCTGTATTATTCTATGAATGCTTCTGAAAAAAACTAAAATGTATCTTCAGCTAAACTAAGTGAAAAAGCCACCTTGACCTCTTTGATTTATTCTGGAAACCAGATTGTCAGTGCCTTTAAATGTGTCTTCTACCAGTGAGGCACAAGGTTATATCTTCCATACTCCTAAAAATGTTGTATGTTAAGTTTTCTTCCGATTTCCTACCAGCTTTGGAGCACCTTTATATCAAAAGGGCAGCTCAAACAGCAAACAGTTACAAATAAAAGAAGTTTAATGCCTCACCATACACATCACTGCTGCAACTGTGCTAGCAGTGACCACACTGCCCATAACTTTTTGTGTCATTGATGCACTGACATCAACTGCAAGCAGGAAGCGTTTTCCTGTTGGTTCAACCATCTAAAAGAAAAAAAAAAACCACACAGATACACATAATTAATAGATTATTTTCTAATTCCTTCTTCTAACTTTGACCCTAGAAGTAGGGTTTGGTTTTAATTGTTTCTGGGATAACATTACGACTGTAATGTTGCCAAAAGGTGAATATATCATGAAGTTTAGCTTGTTTGTTTAATAAAATCTCAATTCCTAAGATTTTTGTTATGAAGTTTCAAAATTGTTATCCACCCAACAAATTTTGCTTTATAATCTTATAAGCTTTCAAAAAACAGAGAATTCTTAAAAAGCTTCACAACTGGAACAACCGTGTTACCTTGAAAGTTTTGTAAAACGAGGCATCTAAAGCTTCTAATATGTCTTCATCAGGACGCCACCAAAGCTTCCCTCTGCTTCCATGTCCAACTTTGTAGGTTTCTAACGCAACCAAAATATGGAGTGGATGTATTCTACCCTACAGCCAGAACAAAATCAACAGTATGCTTTTGAAAATCTGAACTCCTTTAAAGAAAAAAAGTTGCAAAGTAAAACTAAGATCCTGCTTCAAAAATCTCTGCTTTAGTATCCTGTTACTTTAAATTTGTTAAATGTGAAGAGTTCATGCAGTCTTTACATAGCTGTTGAATGAACTGATACTTGTCAGTTAGTGGTAATGGACTCCACTTCCTTTCAGAATTCTCCAACAAACTCCAAATATTACCTTAAGCCATCACCATAATTTTGGTGAAATTTTACAACTCTATCTGTGACTGTCCAGTGATATTTTCTATCACAGGCTTACAGTTAGAGAAAATCCCTGTCCTGCTTGAGAGGAAAGGAGTTGAGCTAGGAAAAGAACAGACTTAAAACTAGTTTTCTATAAGATACACTACAATTGGACAAGGAAACTATTTTCAGAATACAGCACTCATTTTCCCCTTGCTGTAAGAAGACAGGCCAAACATTTTCTCCTTTTTTTGCTTTCCCTACATGAACAAAATCAGTGGCTGCCCCATAGTAAGTATTCTAAACCACATCTTTGTTTTATCAATTTATCAACATTTTGGTGGGTTTTTTTTTTCCTCAAAGGGATTTTCCATCATTAGCCACTACCAGCAGCAACCCGTAGCAAATCTGAATGTCTGCTTTTACTTCCATCAAGGTATCACACCACAATGTTTGCTCTCCCTTCTCCAATGCCTCAGTAATTGAACTTAAAAAAGAAATTCAGTAACTTAAAGAAGAAACTAGAATATGGCAAACACAGGGGGGTGAGAAAAAAATACCTCAGACCTACAGTTATTTTTGTCAAAAGTCCTGAAGAAATGAAGCATCCTGATTTTAATCTTCCCAACTCACAAAGCTATTAGAAAAAAAGCCACTTCTCTATCTTCCATTAAATTACTAAAAATTTTGTTCTCCCTTTAGAAAACTCTCTTTTCCTGCTTATTTTCTGAACTCTTGGATGGACAGTAAAGCAATCTGAAAGGAGAAAGTCTCCTTGTTCAGTATTCTTTTGCCTCTCATCTGCTCCACTAGTTTCTTCATTCACTTCCTAGGATCCTACAGGGATGACTTCCACTCAATTTTTAAGCTTGCAATTGAGAATCCGCACTACAACACTCAGGATCAACCAATGAACCCATCAGGCAAAGTCTGGCATAGCCATATTTAAGAAAAGGTCCTAGTTGTCAATAGACTTATTTGTAGGGAAGTTTCAGAAATAAGAGGGAAAAAGAAATCAAATAAGAAATGATAACTAGAAGTTTTAAAATAAAGGTGCAGGTAATCCACTGCAGTGTTTTGAAATAACAAACTTCATATTTCCTCCAAAGAACATTCCCTCTATTTTGTAAAGAGGTTGCCTGAAGAAATACAGTTTAGGAAGAGACTAATAAATAAATAAAGAAATCACAAAAGATGGCACTGATTATGAAAGAGCTCTTACCTTTTTTAGCAATTTCTCATTTCTCAGTCGTTCGCATACTATTGCCACTTCTGAACCTCGTGGTTCAAGCACTGAATTTGCTGTTAGCTTGCCTAAATGTCTCAGCAATACGGAAATTGACATATCCTTCAGCAAAGCCTTCCAAACCTAGTCAAAGAAAGAGAAATGGAAAAAAACATGAGACTCCCAAAATATAACAACTGACATCTGTACACTAAAGAAGTGTACTTTAAAATGAAGTTATACAAAGATCTTCATTACTTGAAATGAGCTACTTGGGTAAATAACTTGAAAAAAAGCATATACACAATTTTTAACTGAAAGAAGACTTAAGACTCTAAAAAGTGTAACTCTGAAGAGAATACAAAGCTAATGAAGTTGACCTACCTCTTTAGACTTCAGATGGTTTGTCAGGAGATGCTCTCTAACTAGACCATATTCCTCTATTAAATGAGTAACTTCCAATTCATCTTTTGTGCGTTTTATTTTCTCCACAGCTTCCAGATACTTTAGGAGTTTTTCAGTCTCAGTAGAAACTTCTTTGTCTTTATAAGCCTCTTGGACATCTTTCCACCCTTTGGTAATATATTTAGTGACTATAGCAATTCCTATTGAAAAGAAAAGTATTTTCCAAACAGGATTATCACCTTTATACTGCCATTTATCATTCAAGCAAGCAAATGAGATAGCAGGTTTCGTTCTCAGATCTGCCAACTATAAAAAGGTCAGCCACACACAACTTAAAGCAGTAGTTTTTGCTACTGTACGATCTTAAGTATTTGAAACCAAGAAATTTTCCCAAAGCACAAAAAGGTGTTATTTCATCATTTCTAAGCAAATAAGAATAAACTGAGGGAATTCTAACATTTTATCTTCTCGGGACATAAGGAAGTAAAAGAAGGAACAAACTCTGTTTACCTTGAAGATAAACAGGCCAATGTTTATAAGACCACTCACTTTTTCAAGATGCAGTTTACAGGACAACATCACTAAGAAATCATCAGTCTACAATGACACTTGGGTTTCAAAAATAGATCCACAGTAAATATAAAAGTTTTAGAACATGGTATTCTCAGGTAAATAAAAATTTATTACCTTCACTGCCAGGTTTTAGGTGGGACAATCTCAGAAGATCTTTATGAGACCAACCACTTCTTTGTTTATATTTTGTAACTGCTAAAGCAACTGCCATGCCACTCTTTCCATTGTACCAATCTGCAACAGCTTTCCTCAGTGCACGGCCCCATATGCCACATTTCATGCCCTCCTTCAGATCTTTTTTAAATTGGATGAAAGTAAAGAGATGGGTTGGTATGCAACACACCTCAGGAACAGCTTTAAATGCCGCTTGTTTCGTTTTTGCGTCAGCACACTGTGAGCAAATTGCAAGAGCAAAAAGCAGAGGCTCCTGCTTTGCTGCTCTGCCTTCTTGACTAAAGGTCTTTATTTCTTGAACAACTTCACAACCTCTACCCTCTTCAATCAGTCTTATTAGAGCTTCTGCATTTCCAAAGCCCAGCTTCTGCTCCTTGATGTGATAAGTACCACCTTCAGAACCAAAACACAAGAAACGTTGCAGTCGGTTCATATCGGTGACATGCCACACATAACCACTCTCAGAGCTCGGCACCTGCTTTTCATTCAGGAGTTGCACTCTGCTTTCCTTGTCCTCCATTGTTTACACTTCCAAGAGGTCTGTTGAAAGAATAATAGTTATTATATATATTATATATATAATATATATAAGATGAACTGAAAAGTGAAAAACCTGATGATTCTACAATTTTATCACTTCTTTGGAGAGCAAATCTATTTTATCCACATACTTCCAATTCTTCTTTCATAAATTTAATACGAGGTAGTACACATTAGTTAGGGGATAAGAAAAAAAAAATAAACTCTGAGTTACTACAGTGACAAACTTATTCCCTTAAAATCAACTTAAAAACTACTTAATCCCAATAAGTAGCACACAGAAAACATGGCTGGTGTCATGCCCTTTTATCACTAATATATTACACCACTTTCTTAAGCAATCAAAAAATCTGTCTACTAAATTGCTCAAAACTCAGATCTTGCCTTATTCTATTTTGCTGAAAAACTGGCAATACTGACCAACATGAAGATACATGACGCTAAAATAAAGAACTAAAATACTGTAAAACACTTTAGTCAGAAAACTTTGAGTTTAAATATGATGGGTTTCGGTGTGGCATAGACAATAGCTTTTTAACAACTGACACTAGTTCAAGAAAAAATTATTGCAAGCTCAGTCTATTGTTTCAAGTGAGATCCAAGAGGACACACAAATGTAACAATGAATTCTGTACTGCTTTACATTTGAGGTTAAGCAGCAAAAAACAGCACAAAAATTCACAATCTTTCAGGTCTTTTTACACTCTGGAGTTACAAGAGAATCCAGCTGTAATATTTTTAGGCAACAAAAATGCTCTTACTGGGAAAGCATCTGGCATAGTGAATGTCATGCCATAACATGTAAACTGAAATAAGCGCAGGTGAAATTAAATCATCATGGTAAGGAGGTGAAAACTCATCATCATCACCATCACTGCCTCCAAAACATTAATATGACAATGGTAAATTCAGTTTTCTCAGTTCTCACTAAACAATAAGACAACATTAAATAGCACCAGAGGTCTTATTAAAAAAAAAAAAAAAAAATCAAAACCCCAAGGCAACACTAATCCACTCCATCAAACTGCATCTAGATTTTACATACACACAAATGACACCTCAAAGAAATTCACTAAATTAAGTATTCCAGATACCTAATTCTGACATGCCTGTTTAGATATTGGAATACAAAAGCCATTTTGCTTCATTTACCAGGATAAGTTAGCATAAATAAATTGAGCTCACGTAGACAGGGCTGGGGCTTTTTTCTAAGTTTAGGTAAGTAACATTCTGATTTACAAACAACATCCCAACTTCCCTTTTGACATAGCATTTTCCTTTCTTTGCATGTGATGAGAAACGTTATCCTTCTGCCATGCTTGCCTATCTGCAGTAATGTGCTGTCTGCATCCAGAATTAAATAATCATTAGTGCTACCATTATACTCTATATGCTGCTAAAATCGGTAAAAACAGAAGGCATATACTGATATCTGGTTTTAAAATGCAGGTTGCAGTCAAAAATTAACTAAGAAATATCTGTCATTGTATTATTCAGAGTACCAGTGCTCAGGTTTTTTTTTCTTAGTGCTTATATATTCTAATCAGGTTTCCTGCCAAGCCAATTTAAATACACATCATGGTTGAGCTGACTTGTTCACTGACATCTGAAGTATGTGAATACACTGAAAATAATAAGGGTGGTATTTGCAATGCCTGCATACCATATCAGTATGTTTTAACTTCTAAATACATTTCAGTTAGCAGGTTTCCTTAAACAGTAGGTAATGTTTTGTAATAAATACACAAAACTCAAAGAAAAAAATCTGAAATCAGAGTAGCATTAATTAGTTTATTTGGCAGGAAAAAAAAAATGACAGGTTGAAAGATACTGGAAAACACCATTTTCTTGAAGTACAAATATTAATGGGAGTCGTAAAGGATCATGCATGAGTAATGAGATCTCCATATATATGGAATATTGAGAATAATTTCTTATTGCACCTTTCACACCCCTGCTATAAGAAATTTTGGTACATTAAAATGGTAAGGACTGTGCCTTTGGTTGACCAAAACATTTATGACCTCACTTTGTTGATCGTAATAAGAAACACCAGCAGTACTTTGAAACAGAATCACAGAGTCTTAAGGGTTGGAAGGGACCTCAAAAGATCATGCAGTCCAACCCCACTGCCAGAGCAGGACCACCTGAAGTAGGTCACACGAGAATTTGTCCAGATGGGTGTTGAATGTCTCCAGAATATCTTTTTTCCTACATTTTTCCATTTGTATCCTATATGTCCATTTTTTTAATTCTCACTTTGAGAGTTTCACTTATCCTCATACACTTAGTTTTATAATCATTAATTCAAATTAGCTACCATTGTCATCATCACCCCGAGAACAGGAACAAGACATAATGGAAATAATAATAACATTTTAGAAGTTACAAATAATATTCATCTGGTTTAAAAACCTAGCTTTATTTACAAAATAACACCAGGTCAGTGTTACCATCAAAGGTATCATCCTGAGAGGCAAACAGTTCACTACATCATTATGTATGAATATGTAGGGTAATTTTAATTGTATTGTATTAAAGATGAAAGCTAATCAGAAAAAAAATATTCTTCTGCTGCACATCTCTATTACACCATGCAATAAACCTATCTTATGGATGTTACTAATGGATAACGCTTGTGTTTACTTTTGTGGGAACTAGGATTTCTTATGGACACTCAGCACTGAAAAGAGGTATGTGCTAGCATCCATAGGCTACTGAAACAAATGTGCACTTTAAAACAAGATAGTTGCAAATGTATACATTTAGTTTTTCTGAAGTTTCTCTCTTTAATTTGCCTTCTCTAGGAATATATTGAGACAAAAGATGCTGTTAATATTTCCACCCTTCATAAGGTTTCGCTTTCACTCTGCTCTCAAACTGGCCTTCTCAGAAGGAACACAGTATTTCATGGGATGAATTAATTGCAGCACTTATCCCATTAAAAATGCCTATGACAAGTCTCCTGAAACCTTTAATGAAGTTATTAATCCCTTCCGATAGGCAATCTAGGATACAAAACAGGCTTTTCTCAAATGGCTTATTGCTATCTCAGGGAGAGCTTCAGACCAACATAATCTTTTGTATCCTAACACAAATTACAAATTCTTTAACATCAGTTTATATTTAAAATTTAAATTTGCAATAGCTGATCAAAAGCAGCAATTTCACTACTAAACAGCTACACTAGAAGTATCAAAACTGAACTTCGCTGGGATCTACTAGGAAAGTACTTAATCGGTGTCAAACCACTTAAATCACGTTGGTCATGATTTAAAAAAAAAAACCCTGTTTTTTATTTCAACTCAACAAATTCCCAAATCTCTTCTTTCCCTCTTAACTAGTCCCTTTCCTATGCCCAGACCTCAAGCTTATTTTGTCCTTGAACAACACATAGTTCTCATCCTCATAGATGGATAAATGCAAATACGCACCTAACACATGCTCTACCATAACCCTACCCTTCACCTGTTGAACTGCAGCAGTGAACCTGAATTTCAAACACTCAAGGAGGATTTATCGATGATATTCCTGCTTCATAAGCGTTTGCAATTTCTCAGCTACCAGAATGCAAATAGCCATATGAAAAGCCTTGAAAGTCACAGACTAGATGCTTTACAACAAAAAATTAACAAATTAAAATCCATAGTTGCTCACTATTATTAATAAATGAGAAAACACACTTTTTAATATTCCAAACATCATTATTATAACCCTATACATCATATAAAATCATCCATGACATTGAAATGTGACAAATATGACATTGAGTGGTCTGAAAGAGCTTACATAGCAGTTACATCTTGATCAGTAAGGCAATAGTTTTAAGTTGCTGTACCATAACATGACTGAGTTTTCTAAGTTAACTTCAGTTATTTTCTATGGCTTTCACAAGTCATCTCTAGTTTTCCAAAGAAATAAACTGTCTTACAGTACAAGTTTCAGGTATATAAGACAAAAAAAAAAAAAAAAACCACAAAAAGCACAAAGCTTTAAAAGAACTAAAGGTTTTAACTGAAGTTCTTTAATTATGTTAACACGGATGAATCAAACTTTGTAGTGAAAACATATAGAATTGAACTTTAACCAAGTCAGATATTTAATGACAAAAATGCATCAACATTTTAAAGATGACACTTCAAATTGTCTTCAGATACTTTAAAACTGTATACACTGTTCTATGATAAACTGCACTCTGCTCTCAAAATTGCATACAAGCACTAAACTGAAGAACGTTCTCTAGTTTACTGAGCAGATTTGTAACAATCAGACTGAGCTACAGTCGTAACAAAATACACCTGCACTACAGCAGAGATGTGACAACAACCTAAGTCCTCACACTTTAGAAAATAAGCACCTCTACGCTAAGAAAACATTTTCCAAATCACAAATTATGTGACCATTGGCGTGACAATATCGGAAACACCAGACTCTATGAGACATATACTCGCTCAAAAATCTACTATAGAATTTGTTTAAAGGTCTATCTGCTTACAAAGTTTATTGACCAGAAGGAAGGCTTAGCTGACAAAGAACAAAATTATGAGGAAAAAGCACCTACAGCGGATGCTCGAAAATCTGCGAGGTTAGTGGCCTGTTTATTCTATACCAACGCAGACGAATAACCGCCAAGAACACGCCCTTTAATCCCTTGACGGGGTTTCCACCGCCCAGGTGTCAAGCGGGAGGTGGCCATTTACACAAACTGCCGCTCCGCGGACCTTGAACCCCAGACCCTCCGGGGCTGACACGAACCGGGGGCCCCACAGCGCCCGCCCGCCTTCCCCGTCCCCGGTGCTGTCCCGGGAGGCGACACTTGCCTGTGAGGCCGTGGCCTGGGAGGGGCCGGCGGGGCAGAGCCTGCCTGGGCCAGCGCGGTGTCCGACGGCCGGCAGTGACACAGCCCCAGCGAGCTGCGGCGGCGGGCGATAGGGAGGGGAGAGGAGTGCAGTCAGGATGGCAGGCGGTAGCGGCTCCCGGTTCGGAAGGCAAGTCCCACTCCTGCCGGCGGAGGCTCCGCGTCTCCCACAGCCCGGCCCCGCCCCACCGGCGCCCTGACAGCATCGCCGGGACCCGGATGGGGCCGCACCCCAGTGCCCGGATGGAACCGCGCCGCCGAGCCGGAGCTGCTTCCCGCCAGGGCGCAGGGCTTTTCTCCACCCGCTGCCCCTCCGCCGTCACAGGAGCGGAGCCGCGGGGCGGGGGCAGGGTCCCGCCGGGGCTGGGGCCGAGCCCGAGGCCGTGCCGCTGCTGGTAGCTGAGCGCTGCCCCGGATCCACTCCCCGCCGCCGCTTCCTGCTCCTGCCCCGCCTCACCATAGAGATGACAGGCGCGGCGTGGGCCGCGGAGCCTGCCGGGAAGGGAGCGGCGTGCGTCGGCCTCGCAGCTCAACCGGCCGGCGGCGGCAGCCAGCCTGAGGCAGCGTGCGGGCCGCCGCCATGTCGGGAGGGAGCAGCGCCGGCGAGTGGTGCCTCATGGAGAGCGACCCAGGCGTCTTCACGGAGCTTATCAAGGGCTTCGGTGAGGGAGGAGCGGGGCCGAGGTCGCGCTGCTGGGCAGGTGGTGGGGCTCTGAGGCCGTGGCCCCACCGGTAGCTGTGGCTATCCGCATTCGAGTGCGAGACCGATCCGCCTGCCGTGTCTGCCGGGGAGCTGCCCCGTTCCCCAGCCAAAGGACTGTGGCCCCAGTTGGCCGAGCCCGACCGCGGCGGGGAAAGGGAGGTGCGGCAGGGCGGAAGGGAGGCTCGGGCCGAGGTGTAGCAGCTCAGCAAGCGCTGCCTCAGGGATGCGGGAGTGTGGTGAAACGCACTCCTGTGGAAGCGGGCGATGTGGCAGTAAGCGGGCGCGGGCGGGAATGTACATATCTCGTGTGACCTCTGCGCCACCGCCCCGGCCTCGGGTCACGCTCGCAGCGCCCGGTGTTTCCCGCTTTGCCGCGCTTCACTGGCAGCCCGCGCACACGCCAGCCGCAGGCAGTGGCCAGCCCGGCGGCTGAGGGAGCGGTGAGGGCCTCGAGCCCCAGCCCGGCGGCTGAGGGAGCGGTGAGGGCCTCGAGCGCCAGCCCGGCGCCGCACAGCCCCGCCGCGGTCCGGCTGTGTTCGGCTGCAGGGCGGCGGATGCCCAGTCGCCGGGCGGGCTGTAGCCGGGAGCATATGTGCGCTGTTGGACGTGCCGTGTAGGATGGAATCCCGGTATTTGTAGAGGGTTTGATATGTGTTTGGGACGTGTACCAACTGACTCGGTTCTAGAGCCTCCAGGAGAAGAGGATGTTACGGGAAAGGGCTGTCACCAAGCTGAGCTGTGGTGATTAGCAGTATAGGCTGGACAGCCTGGAAGGGGCTGCTTTGGCTTTTAGATTACACACGTTTATGTTGAATTGCATTTACTGTCTTTGGCAATGTTGTGATTATATGGTTATAACAATAAATAAGTCTAGATAGGATTTTGGCCAAAGAAGCAACGTTATTTTATGCTAGGTTACGCTGTTTATAATTTGTTACATCTTTTTTCACAAGTGAAGTCCAGGTATGGCTTCTCCTTTCGTGTTTCTGTTTAAGTAATAGATTCATCTTCTAGATAACAACTATTTGAACTTGCTGAGCTCTGATTTAAGCAAATGTGTTGTTTGAGTATGTTGTTTACAGTGTTCAATCTACTCTCACGGGTCTTTCTCTGCAGATAGGCGTGTTAAGTTTGGCTTTGAACTGTCTTTAAGAACAATATTCAGTTGAGCAAATGAAATGAGATTGATGTATCTTTGGTCGCCTCTTCTGCTTCACTTTTTAAATTCAGCTCTGTGTGTTATAAAGACATCACCATACACCAGTGAAATTGCTGAAATAGTTTTCTTTACCTGTCTTGTTTGGCCTTGTAATGAAGATGCATTAAAGTAGACTTTTCCATAATGTGGAAGTTTACAAGTTGTAAATGTTGCCTACTTCTTTCATGTGTCTGCCTTGACTGTCTGTGTCCTTTTTACATGAGGTAGTTGAAGAAACTTGTATCTTTCCTTGTTTCAGGCTGTAGAGGAGCACAAGTTGAAGAAATATGGAGTTTGGAACCAGAGAACTTTGAAAAGTTGAAGTAAGGCATTTTAATTTGCATGGGGTTTTTAGTCGCATTTGTCTGAAATCACTGAAAGAACATGTACTTAAGTGGGGTTTTTTCTGTTTTTTTGGGGTTTACTGACTTCTTGTTGTGTTGTGCTGGGTTTTTTTTTTCTTCAGTTGCTGCATAAATTTGGTATGGTTTTTATTTTGTCGAATACCTGGCAATTAAATTACTTTTTATTAATGCTTTGGTACTTAATCTAGCTTTTCTGATTTTGAGAAGAGCTGCTAATAGCAGCTAGAATGGGAAAATAGGTTTCTAATGATTTTGTCATTAATTTGCGTTATATCCGTTGACAAATTTTGTGAAAAACATCTGTTCCTTGCTTTATCTCCCTTCTTCCTCACATAACACTCTATTGCATCTGTTGCTTTACATTAATTTACATTACTTATGTACTTTGCGACTTGTTTTTCCTGCAGAACCACTTCCGTATGTGTGTAAAGGCCATTAGTCATACAACTGAATTCATAAAGTAACAGCTTTGCTTGCTTGTACTGTCAGATGTATATCTTTCTGGTCTTGAGTCAGGACTGTCTTCCTTCCCATGCACATATACATTATTTTAACTGAAACTAAGAGTTAAAGAATGTAACAGCACGTAACATTGTTCAAAATCTTCAGTGGAGCCTCTGTTTAAAAAGTTGTCTTAGACTTATGATCAGAGTTCAGGAAAGGTGTCTCATCCAGTGCAGTAGTGTGTTTAGCTTTTGAAGATGTATCTTTGGGATGTTTTTGTGACATGACCCTTTGTAAGATTCGTTTCCCTTATAATAGTTTGTTTGTTTATAAGAATATTAAATGCAGTGCAACATGCAGTAAAAGCTGTTTACTACGCAAGATGTGCAGTCTAAAAACCAAGACACAATTTTGGTAGAAATAAAATCTAGATTTCTCCTGATTTTCAGAGAGAGAACTGAAGAGCTTCTCTTTGTATATTTCTTTCATACCAAAGAGGATTACCAAAACTTCAGTTCCAACTCATGTATATGACTGACAAATGTCTTGATAGTTTTTTGTCACTGATAAATGAGTGTTGTGCAACTGTACAGTAACCAGGAAAACTGGGCCTGGTTTATAAAAGTTACTGACCGAATGATAATTCAAATTGGAATTATTTACCGTATACAGAAAGAAGCCTGAAGTACGTTTTGCCTAGTTAAAAGGCTATATCTGAAAATTTCACTGCAAGTTGCCTATATTTATAAAGAAATAATGGAATTACTGTGGCAGCATACTGTTAAATTATAGTAGAGATTTCTGGCTTTGATACTTTGCATCAGCACAGGTGATTTCATTTCCTATCAATTTTATTTTTTAGGCCAGTGCATGGGCTGATTTTCCTCTTCAAGTGGCAGCCTGGAGAGGAACCAGCAGGTTCTGTTGTTCAGGATTCCAGACTGGATACAATATTTTTTGCTAAACAGGTATGTCAAGTTCAATCTACTTCTCACTGAAAAATAAACTCTTTTCTTTAATAAGTACACAAAAATTAACATTTTTACTAGATGAAATAACTTCAACAAATTCTATAAGAGTAGGAATTGTGTATTGAAAGATCATTAACAAAGCAAATCAGATTGATCTGTAAAGTCCTGCAAAGAATATAATCTGGTATGGAACAGTAATGCTGTTATTTGCCAGGCCTCTCCTGTGAGAGTAACTCTTATGTGCAGCAAGCAATTACATGGCAAATGTACTCAGCAGAATGAGCAAATTATTATTTTGAAACCACTTTCAACAAATTCTAGGAAGAAATGCTTATTTTTGTCCATTTTTTTTTCAAGTTCTCTGCAGCCAAGGCAGTGTAACTCAGGATAACTCTTTCCTTTAAGAGTTAGCAGACCATTTTAACATGGAAATTTTACATATTTAAATCCAAAAGGCGAGTTTAAATTAGAAATTACAGGAAAAAAATGGTTTTGCTTATGGAATCCTTTGTGCCTTATCAAATACGAAGTAGTATTGAAATTTTCTGTTAGCTTTGACAGACTGCTGTGTGTGTTATTTGCAAGCAAGAAAGGCAGAAGAAAGTAACCAGAATGAAAACATTAGAGTTTATATGTCTTTTAAATGCTTTTTTTCAAGACGTGCTTCTTAAGCAGTGATAAACATAACAGCCCAAACAAGAAGGTAACTCTACGTGTGTTAATTGCAAAGCATTTGTATCAAAGGGTAAATTAGACTTTCTGTAAATATTGACATATAGACTGGTCATAGGGTTTGTGTTTTTTGTTTTATGGTGTGTTTGGGTTTATTTTGGTTAGATTTATTTTTTTCCACAAATGTAGAAGTGGGAAACTTCCCAAAATTCAGTGTATAATTTCAGGATATAAAGAAGTCTTTACACACTCCTAGCTAAAGGTTTAGAAATATGGGAAACAATGGGAAAATAAGGTGTATCTATAACCTTCTTAGCTACTCTGTACTTGTGCTTCTGCTGTGCAGATCGCCATCTTTAATTTGTTTCTTTTATAATCATCTTACTGTTTCATGCTATTGTGGATGACTTTATTCCTTGGTCACTTTTAATAGTTTTCTTCATTTTTCCCCTGGTGCAGCTCTTGATTCCTACAAAGCAGTGGCCACTAATCTCATGACACAATGATCAGCAGTAGTTTGCCAAATGTCTTTATAGGTTGACAGGTCTGATAGACTCTGATTTAGGTTGTAATTAGTACCTGATCAAACATAAGGTTAACGATTAATAGCTGTACCTGTGGCTACAGAATAGCCTTGATGCCCAGAACCTCAGGGAAAATCCTTGATACAACTCTCAAAGGATAGTTACAGAGCAGGAGGAAATCACTCTGATATTAATCTATTTTCTGAGATGAAGGCAGATTTGTCCTTATTCAAGGGATTTCATCTTCCTTGTTTCCCATGAGTAGATGAGGTTCTTTCAGAATTACTGTTCTTGTGGAGGCTGAAAAGATTCAAAGCCTCTGTCTGTTTGCTCCATTCCTTTTGCTGCTTTTTTCCCTTTCAAATTCCCTTTTTTTAGTGTGATGCTGTTTAAAAGCAAGTGGCTTTGTTGAGCTTTAAGTTGGAATTACAGAATGTACATCAGAAAAATTAAATAATGTTAGACTTGCTGAGAAAAGCAGAAAATCAAAGACTAACAATGACAATTCTTCTTTATTTTGTAGCTTTCTTTGAAACATTTTTATTTCACTGTTCTCTTAAGTTTGAAACCTGTTTGTGGAGGTGTAGCTCCAATCTTTCCCCTCCTTCACCTGCTTGGTTTAAGGAGGATGTGCTGGAATGACTAAGAATTCATTAATTTCAGCACGGAAAGCAATTTCTAGAAGTGTTGAGTATTATTTAAAAATAGCAGTACCTAGTTATGCCACTTGATGGCATAGAATACGTTTCAAAAGTAACTTGCAAGGAGTTTAAGATTAGAGTTGTTTTAGGATTGTCTGTTAGTCAAATGTAGTGGTTTAGCAAAACCAAACTATTTAAATGCTTCTGTTTCATGTCAGTTCAGTTTTGCCTGCACTGAAGTATTGTGACCAAACAACTAGTGAAATAGTCACAAAGAAATTAAAAACAGATACATGAAAGAAACTGAGTTTGATATTTTGGGAAGATTTGTAACTCTAATGACTTTTACATTCAAGTTAATCATAGTTAGAAAATCCAACTTGACAAGCTATGTTTTGAGGCCTGATAGTGCTTTCTCAAGGAAATGGATCATTATTTGGTGCTGCTAAGAGCAGGATGCCTTTGTCCTCCCAGCCTGCCTCCTTTCAAGTTTATGGTTATATTTCTCTCTTGCAATGACTCAGCTGCTCCTAGAACTTGCCAGCGCAGCTCATCAGCCATCAGTTTTCTATAGCTTCTTCGTGCATGTTTTCTGGCCTGGTCTTGTACCACTTTGTGAGATGTGTTTGTTCAGTGAATCTGTACAGGCCAAAGCTAGTGAAAGGTACGTGAAGAGAGAACAGGAGTTTCTTTATAGTAGGCCTGAGGTGATTCTGTTTCTTGAAACCACAGTCTGTGAATCCGGAGTCACCCGTGAGCATAACAGAAAACAAGCATTAATATTAAATGTTTCTACTATAAAATTGGAACTATCCTACAACTGGGCTCATGTGCCTTTTTTATTTTCTCTGTGCATGTTGGTGGCTTTGAGGGTAGTGGTTTTTTACCTTGCAAGAATCTTTTTCAAATGTCAAGACTTTTTCTTAATTACCACAGTGACGAGTAAAATAACATATCTTCATTTGTAGACTGGAACCCCAGAACAAATAGATTTGTTTTCTGGATTAGCAAAATTTTTGTGGCACTTAATATTATTGTTCTGGAGCCTTACAAATCTCAAGAAGTCTTTGTTTCTCTTTCCCATAGGTTTTCTTTTCTTTTAAGTGTTTCCAACTAAAGAGATCTTATACAGTCCATTTTCCTACAGAACAGTTACAAAGTGTCCTTCTGAATCCTGAGTGAGCAAGACTAACTGTTCACATGTAACAACAATTTAGTGTGGGGAATAAATGATGCTATTACAGCATGGTTCTGTTTTAATTAACTGTTCCATCTTAAAAATTGTTTCATTTGAGGGAGGGTAGACTTTAGTTAGATGTAAAAGGCTACAGCTCTCAAACTGTCTAGCAAAACATATCTAAAATTGCATTAGCAAACCCAGTTTTGATGAGAAGCTCATGTGTTCACATTTTACTCGTATCCACTTTCACAGCAATGTCGTTGAATTCCAAATGACAAATTCATCTTATTCAAAGCTGAATCACAAGTGTGTTGGGGGGGGTTGAATTTTAAAGTCTAATGTGCATGCATGTTAAAGGGTTTTTTTTTAATAATGGTCACTTCTATGTGCACTCATGTTAAATTTGGCCTCCCTGTTATGCCTAGGTATGATTTGGTCCTCTATTTGAGGCCAGAGAACTCTGGATGATCTTTCATACCCTTTGAGCTAGGATACCTAGGCACAATGAGGTGAGTTAAGGATACAATTTCAGCCTTAACTCGGAATTTCCTGATTTCTGTGTTGCTTAAGTAGGCCCTCGCTGTTATTTTTACACACAGTGGCTACATGATTGTACCACTCAATGTATTCAGCCATCTTCAGCACTGTTTTGAGCAGCTGTATTTTGTGCTGACTGCTGCAGAAGTGAAAGTGTCTCTTCACAAAAAGGAATGCCATTGTTGCAGACTGATTAAAAACATTTAGTACATAACCTCTTCAGGTTTTTTACTGAGGTATTAGTATCATGCCTTTGTTTTGTGCTATGTATTTATTTTGTGCTGCATTGCAATGATAGAACATTACAGTTCGGAAACATTAGCTTCATTAGTTTGGAATGAAACCTATACACCTCTAAAGACCTTCTAAGTGATACTGTTAATAACAAAATATTGATTGTCAGTTATCTTGATGCTGCTAATGGAAGCCTTTTAAATGTATTCTTGAAATTTACATTTCAAGTAGTTTAAGTACTTTAGTTGATTTAAAACTCCACATTTGTGACATTTTCAGGTTTGGTAATATTAAGGTAGACCAGGTATTTATGTTAAAGCTAAACTTCTGATAGCGTAGCTTAAAAGAAAATGAACTTGCAACAAATCTAATGGAATTTTGAGCTAATAAATTGAATATAACTGTAGGAAGGTCGTATCTTTATTTTAAAAGAATAAAAATAAATTAATAAATTGGGGCTTTTAATCCTAAGTTTTGGAACTTGGTCTTAATGCTGAATTTTTCATGTTGAGTCTTATAAAGCCAGCTGTTCTGTCACATTAGGATGCTTAGTAAGTCAACTCCAGAGATTTGCTGGTTTTGCTACCAATTGCAGCACAGGGTAGTCTGAAAACTTTTTAAAAAGAAAAGAACAAAATGCTTAATCCATCAGATGGAAGTTGCAGGTCAAGAATTAAAGTGCATTAGTCTTAAGTTGATCCAGAAACAGAGATTGGATCCTTAAGGAAAGGTTCATGCTTATGAAATTATGCATCTTAATTGAAGCATGTACCAGATTAACTTATTCAAGTGGTTCCTGTGTTTGTTTTAAGCTAGGTTTGACTTGGTGATATGACAGTCTTCTCAGGTTTTTTAAGATGATCTGACTAATGTGCATATATTTTTGTATATATATTATTATTATTTACTTGCATATATTATTAAATACACTTTGTAGCTTTGCTACCAAATCTTTTAAATATGAGTATGTCCTTTAAGGTGGAGACCTGAGTCTTGATTAATCAGATATCTCACCAGGACTTCCTGGACAGAAATATACAAGCCAGCTTTGAGATTTCTGGACAAATGCAGAAAATACTCCAAATTCGTCAAGTTAAAAGAGAAATCTTTGTGGAACAACCTGCATACATTCTCATGCTATTTAAATGCAGAAAATGTTTTCTGCCAACACTGAGACACCTAAAGTACATGGAAAATTAGGGTATACTGATGCATTTCTCTCTTGAAGGACTCACAAACTTGTGTGCATAGCAGTGCTGGACTGGCTGTGTGCATTGATAGAATGCCGCACCTGTGTGACAAATAAACCTTGCACTCATATATATTTGGTACTGCAATCACCTCCTCTTCCTTCTCACTCTGTGCTTTTCACCCTACCCATGAACTACTAGTAGCTAGGTACCACCTTCTCCCACCTTGGTAGTTCTTTCATATCGTTTAGGTTTGAGAGCACTTTTTATGTCTATTACCTGTACTTGCTTCTGTTATTTTGCTACAGGACTATTCTTCCTGCCTTTTCCTTACCCCTTGCCTCTCACTTTTGAAAGAGTATTTGTAATTCTAGAATGTATTTCCATTTCAACAGTTGGGATCCGCTGGTCTAACATCTGCATTCGTTGCTTATTGCTTTCTAGCAGTGGACAAGGTTGTTTAGTGTGGACATTATGTTCTTAAAACATATAAGTTTAAGTATAAACAGTTACTTCTCACACTGTAGTTGGAATACAAAAAAATATTTATGCTGAAAGGCAAATATTTGTTGAAAATAGAAATTCCCTGCCGAGTTTAATTTTTCCTGCCACTTTTGCTGTTGTTTAAAGCTCTTGTATGCAGCTGGTCCAACATAACTTCTGGGTTCCTATTGCCTCTAAGCACAAAATCTCTCCAAATGTCCCTTCCCTTTTTTGAAGCCATAATTAGGTTAGTGGTCTGACAGAGGAACTGATTGTTCCATCTTGTTTTTGTCAGTGAAAATGATTACCACTTAGTGCTGTCTCTCCCTATAATGTCCTGTGTTAAACTGCATTTAACAGTGCAGTTTGCTGTGGTGACCCTCCCTCCATTGTAGTAGTACTGTGCTAATAGTTATTCACCACAGGTCTCTCCACCTCTTTCTCCTTTCTATATCAGCTTAATTACAGTGTTTTGTAACTACTGCTTCAGGATAGCCTGCTCTAATCTGCTTAGGATCTTCCTGCTTTCATCCTAGTTACAACTGCCTCTGATACCATTCTGTAGCCATATCTCAGAGAATGTTCAGTTTCTGATTCCTTTTCCTATGTTGTAGTATTGTCTCTCAAATTATGTCCTTCTATTGGTCTGTGGGTTTTAATTTTTCTGCTGTTCTTTATTTCACTGCCATTGATGGAGATTACTTTCATGTCCTATGTTTTCCACTTGTGTGAACTCTAGCCTTTAGCTTGTGTACCTGCAGTTTGTTTCATTTGAATTTCAGTTGCCATTTCACTTGCTGTAATCTGTTCTACATGTGTAGTTGACTCCCTTGAGTACCATTTAAAATCAACTAGATTCTTTTTTTTTTTCTTAAATTAACAAATGCTTTATTATTTCCTTATCTGCACTACACAGATATAATCTAAACTGAAAACACCCTGGTGTATAGAAAATAAATATGTGATGTGGCTCATGATTTTCTTTGTTGCTTCTTTCTTGTTGGAAGTGGTTTCACATTCACAGCCCTGAACTAATTTTCACTTTAATACAAAGTCAACATCCTCTCTCCAAGTTCTACGTAACATTGTCATTACAAAGCACCTCATAAACCAAAGATACTTTATTTTTCCTAGCCTGTAGCTCACTGAGGAACAAACTGCTAATATGAAGTCTTTCTTGTATTATGGACTTATACCATTTAACTACTGTGCTTTTGATTGAATCTCAAATGAAATATAATAATCCTTGTAGTCACTTTCAATACTGTATTTTAGTGTGACTATTACTAAACAACTGTCAAGACATGACTGTTATGTAAAGGGATTTGTTTGTGTTTTCTGAAAATGGAATATTGAATGCTAAAGTCTGAGGAACAGTGTCACACAAACTAATAAATGTTAGGTTGAAAAGGATAATTACATTGTAAATTAAGAAACAGATGAAAACTCTATAGTTTCATTCAGCAAACAGTCTTTTAAAAACCCTTGCATCTCGGAACACCTCTGAACTCTAATAATTTATCCCTAGGATGTTTACATTTTTTTGGCCAATTCAACTTTTTAGTAGAAATTCTAGGTTCCATAATGTGCTGTATTGCCCCAAATTTTGAGCTCCCGTATCTGTTAGGAATTGTGATTATTGGAAAGATATTGTCTTTGGGAGAATTGGCTGGATTTTTTAAAGACCATAGATAGAATAATGTAATTTTGGCAACCTGTTTGAATAGTACTTTATTGGATTTTCTCCTGAGATCAGAGCATTCTTGTGTTTCTTAACTCTTCTAAGTCCTTTATTCAGCACTTTAGGGAAGTGGTGATGCAGTAGAATGACAGTTTCTAAGTAGAAGTGCGAAATATCTGTTTCATCAATGAAATTTATCTGACAGCTATCCAGCATTCATTTGATTAGTCTCCTACAGCAAAGGCTGCTCTGTCGCTTAGGCAAGATTTGTTGTCTGCCTTAGAGTGAAGCTCTGATGTGAATCAGCATAGAAAGTGTATGTGTGTGGCGGAGAATGTTGCCCACCTCAAAGCAAATCTTTATCACCAGTACTGAAAAAATTCTCATCACTTTTTCTTCTAGGTAATTAATAATGCTTGTGCTACTCAAGCCATAGTAAGTGTACTATTAAACTGTGCTCATCAAGATATCCATCTAGGAGAGACTTTGTCAGAATTTAAAGAGTTTTCACAAAGTTTTGATGCTGCGGTGAGTGCCTGCTATTTTCTGTATTTGAAGTATTGTAGTGGTATTTCTGTGTTGGCATGCAATTTAGTTTTGTTACTTACTTTCAGATGAAAGGTTTGGCACTGAGCAACTCTGAAGTGATTCGGCAAGTTCACAATAGTTTTGCCAGGTAACGCATGTTTTATATCTAGGCAAAATTTGAGCAAATTCTTTTTTATCTCAGACACTATGAAATTCTCTTTGCAGACAACAAATGTTTGAATTTGATGCAAAGTCTTCAGCAAAAGAAGAAGATGCATTTCACTTCGTAAGCTATGTTCCTGTTAATGGACGGCTGTATGAACTGGATGGCTTAAGGGAAGGACCAATTGATCTAGGTAATATTTTATGTATTTTATGTATTATATGTATTTTAAATTAACATTGTTCATTTTAGCAACAGCTTATTGCAACAAATTGGTGATATGTTACATCATCAAACCAAGTAATTTGTTAAAATGAAACATAGCTTTCAGGTTTTCTTAATGTGCTATTGAGGCTCATGCTTCTTCAGTCATTTATATTGTTTTATTTTTGTTGATCTGAACATGCAGGTTTTTTCCTTCTTCTTCCACCTTTCTTTATATCTGTCTCTTATTCAGTAATCAAATGAACAGGCCATGCAATCCAATGCAGTTTTAATACCCTAATAGTTCTGTTACGAGTTTACATAGCACACTTCTTGTGGATATTGGCACTCCTAACCTGAGAAAATAAATTGTTGTTCTGAGGTACCTCTAAAGAAACTTGGTAAAACTATGTAATCATTTTGGCTTGCTGGTAAATCTCACCTTTAGACTAGCTAGAGGAGACTTATACAGTCTGCAGACCGATCAGTAACATAACTTTTATGGTCACTAGATCATGCATCTCTACATTTCCTTTAAGGTCTTAAATTGTTAAGGACACATAATCAAATTATGAAGTCACCTTCGGTTATTCTCGTTTAACTTAGAATCAAGTTAACTATCATATATCATTTATATTTTTCTGAGTTTTTACCCTTGTCTTGCATCTATATAGTAGTAACTCTTTGTAACTAACTTTTTCTTTTCCTGTCCACTTTTATAGTCATATGAACTAATTTCTTTTGTGTTATAAGAATCTAACGTACTTTTTTCCTCCTTTTGTGTTATCAAGAAAATAATTGTTAGGTTCTTCTGTTCTTATAATTCAGTTTTGCTGCATTCCTTTGGTCAGTACATTGTATAAATAATGTAATTAAAGTGTGTCATCCTCCTTCTAAAAAAATCTGGAACTGCAATTGCCAAGGAAAAACTTGTTGCTGCATAACCCTCAACTATACAAGTCTTGAATTTCTGATAAACTTTGCAAAGATTAAAGTTGCGTTCTTTCTGTTTTTTCTAGGTTCATGCAATCAAGATGACTGGATAAGTGCTGTACGACCTGTCATAGAGAAACGTATTCAAAAGTAAATGATCATGATGCTTTTAAAATATAGTATCTTACATATGTTTAAAAAATCCATATTCCTAATTTCCTTAAATTAAAGGCTTTCAATTGAGTTTCTAAGGAGTGACAGTTAGGCATCCTTTTTATGTGCATATCACTGCATGACTTAAGAACGTATTGCCCAATATGAGCTAAATGTGATGACAGATAAGTGTCAAATACACTGTGTTCCTCTATGATTAATCAGAGTAGATATCTGGGAAGAGAGATCCTAGTAGTATACCGAAAAAGGAAGAATGAAATGGTTAATCATGTTAGACAGCTATGAGTCTTAAAGTGAAAACTAAGGATGCCATTACTACGGATAATGTTTGAGCATGTGCTTATGGTTATAAATACCAAATACTACCTATATCCATACCGCTGGTATTTACAGAGAGCAAGTTTTCCTTAGGTATGTGGCATGTTTTAAAAATATAAGCTAGAAAAATACAGTATAGAAATTTTACAACTCCTTAGCTCTGACCCTAAACTGCAGATCCAAATATGTTACAAGTAAAGTTGATTTGATGCAATTTTCACTTGAGAAGTTGTTTCGCTTTCACTTTTTTGATAAGCAGAAGTTTACTGCTAAATCACATTTGGAGAATTTAAACTATGAAAGGCCTACAAGTCTAATTGTTAAATGTACTTTTCACATTGTATGAAGAAGCCTCCAACATTTTCTAACAAGTACCAGTAATGAGAAAGTGAAAACTATTATGTGCAACAGTCTTGTACAAGTTTTCTTGTCAATTATATCCTCTTTTGTTTTCCTTTTTTGACAGTTTCAGTATTTTTTTTCTTGTGACTACAGACAGAAATAATATCCTGGAAGAGGAGGTTATTAAGAGTTACTTATTGGATAATGCTCATCTGAAGTGTGATTTATTTTGTGACAAAACTGGATCTGTACCACAAATTAATTTAATGGCTCCATTTAGGTTTTTTTTTCCATGAAATACATTCTGTTATAATGAACTCATGGAAAAAGGGATTTTTTTGAGTTGCCATGTTAATCATGAATTTGGAAAGTGAGTTTCTTCTGTGTTTTATTTTGTTCCTCATTTAGATACAGTGAAGGTGAGATAAGGTTTAACTTGATGGCTATTGTATCTGACAGAAAGATGATATATGAGCAGCGGATTGCAGAATTACAGCAGCAACTTGCAGAGGTAGGCCACAGTATTTCAGTTACTGGATTAGTTTTCTGATAATAATTCTGTATCTTTGTTTCTTTTCTCACCTCCTCCGTTCCTTGTTGCAAATGGAGTATTGCTAAAAGAAAACAAGAAAGGATCACTATATCTTGGTCCAGCACAGTGCAGTGCTGCATGGATGCACTGATGCAGCTCTGGTTAGTTCTGAGTGAGCTAATTTAAGCACTGGGTACATTGTGACCATGTCAATGTGGCTCTGGACTATTTGCTGTGAGAGTGGAGCTGTTATTTTCCTAGTACCTGAGCTAATGCACTTATAACTAATTGTGGAAATTCCTTGAATGTTCCTGTAACCCTAAGCAAAACTGATTTTTTTTTCTGTGGTAAAAGCAGTCTTGTCTTAAAGAGTATTTCTAAAAGCGGCTTACTGTTGTTAAAAAAATGCAGTAACATCACCCATTTAACTTTTTTCTTTTATGGAAGGAGGAGCCTATGGATACAGATCACAGTAGTAATATGTTAAGTTCTATACAATCAGAAGTTGCAAAATACCAGATGTTAATTGAAGAAGAGAACCAAAAATTAAAAAGATATAAGGTATGTAACTTTTTATTTTGTGATGAAACTGTTGGAAAATTGTAAGAACACAGCCTTTTATATCTGTGAGAGGCTATTGCAATTCATCTGAAGGAATTGGATGGGTACTAGAAAGACAGTGTTTTGTAAATTCATGTTGTGCTCCTGAATTTCCAAGTTAATTACCACTTTGCTTTCTTTTAGCTAAAGGCTTACAAGTCAGTTTGTAATAGTCTCTGTAGCTCCCTTTTTTTTTTTTTTTTTTGCAACTTATTTGTGTCTTTCTCACTTCAAAACATTTTTTTAAGCATAATGAGTTCTAGAACTCCTACAAAGAAATTACTCTGTGCCCCAGAAGGTTGAGCAGTGTTTTCTTGCCTGAGTTGATTATTACACTATATGTAACAGTGGCCTCTTAGTAAGTAGAATATGTTTTGTTTGGTTTTTACTAGGCCGATTTTGACATATTAGTGGTAACTTTTTTCTACAAAGTGTTGATATAAGTTCTTCCAGCTCTCATTGTCACATGAGGAATGTTGGTACATCACTTGATTAATGAAGGCTAATAGGGAGATTCTGTGAACTTCATGTATAGATGCATTCTGTGTTTGCACATACATCTCCTAATCTGACATATGGGTACTTGCATTGCTTTTAGTAAGGAATCTCTCTTAGGGTACTCAAATTGTTCTTTTGTTACAGTTTACCTGCTGTCTTTTCCTCTGTGAGAAGCAGAGAAGAGATAATTGTCACGTTCTGCATTTTCCTAAATAGATGCCTTATGAGTGTGCACTGAAAACATGTTGTTCCATGAAATGACATGTGGTTTCATGGCAATAAGATGTAGGAAAGTTTCTCTGAGATCATGAATTGCAACTTTTTGGATAATTCCCTAGTAATTTTAAAGGAATGTCTTGAGGGGAGAGAAAAAAAAGCTGGGTAACTTTTTTTTTTCCTCCTTTTTTAAATCTCTCCACTTATTTTTGGGAGAGTATAGAAAGTGGTTAGATTAAAAATAAGTTTTAAAATAAAGGTTGTATAAATTGAAGGATCAAGAAGTGGAAGAAATATTTTCACTAGTTTCTAAAAGGTACAGGTTAAGACTTCCATATTTCTAATGATAATTTCAAATATATTTCTACAGTACATATGTGAAGCTATAGTGTTACCTGTCTCTAAAACAGTGTCACTACTTTGTGTTCTACAGCATCAGGATGCAATTTAAGAAGCTATTAAAAAAAACCCCAAAGCATGTCTTTTGCCAAGCCTAAGAATAAGCAAACAAATGAAATTGGGTAGCAAAAAACTGAAGTTCCTAATTTCATGTGGAACTATTCTGGAAAGTTCTTAGAAGGTTTTTTTTATGGTTGAGTATCTATTTGGGTTAATGGAGATGATTCCTCTCAGCTGAAAAACCAATCAGTCTCCTGTGTTTCAGAAGGATTGAACCATTGTAGAAGCTGTTATACTGTATAGTATAACCAAAATAGTTACACTTTTGCATTACAGAAATGTTTGATGTCTTAGGCCTAGGCTGAAGCCACAGCTATGCAAAGGACTATAAAAATATATACCTGAAACTCCAATTTCAGTTGAGGGGAAAAAAAGTGAATGGTTTAGATAACAACACTTGTCAGTGTTACAGCAGTGGGTAAAACCATTTAACCTAATCATTGAGTGATATTGGGCTAATATGTCAAAAGACCCTAAGGAGAATTTGTCTCTTAGACAATTCATCTAGCATATACTTTCTCACTGCATGCTCATAGTTTTATTGCTTGGACTTCATTTTTAGCTATCTGAGATTGAAAAAAGGACTCCATCTCTTGGGGTGGAAATGGACAACGATAGAGATGGGGAAAATCCTCGGTTTAGCCATATAATAATTGTTAATGCTTTTAATTTATTTTTAGATTGAAAATATTAGAAGAAAACATAACTACCTGCCTTTCATAATGGAATTATTAAAGACTCTAGCAGAGCACCAACAGTTAATACCTTTAGTAGAAAAAGTGAGTATTTCCTAGCTGACTTTTAAGAAATAATTTCTTACTATAGTTCTTCATACCTTCTGCTTAAAATTAAAAACAATTGAGTATCTTGGAAGCATAAATGATGTGGATTGATTTATTTAAACTCCTATCTTCAGATATATTGCTAGCTTACCTGACAGACTCTTGCAATTCACAAGAGGAACAGTTCCAGTGGGAACTGGAGATTGTGGGATTGTGCAAAGGCAAACTGTATTTTCCGTTTGATAACCTAAACATTTTTCTAGTGATACTGAATTGCCTCTTCCTGTATCAGCTAAATGATCACATTGCAGTGCATAAGATGATACAAGAAACACATGATTTGAGCTTTTCTATATGGGAAATTAGAAGGCCAATTAAAATTATCATGTGTAGCTGTAGTTAGTATATGGGAGAGTTCCCTTTTCCGAACTGAAGGCTATTTAAATGTATACATACACTGAAGTGTATGTACAGGTTAGATCCCTTTTTGCCAACCTGCATTCTCAATACTCAGTTCTGTTGCTTTTTCTAGCTGCCAACACTAGATGGCAACCTGTGCAGGGTTCTGTGAGTTTAAGTAGCTGAAATTTATTCTCTTCACTTTCCCTGTGTTTATACTGATTTACTGGCTCATTTTTTTCTCCTTTTTGAAGTGTCTAGCTATTAATGTTGATTTACTATTAAGTTTTGTGTTAAGACTTGTTTATTAAAATGTGTCTGTCACTTTGGCAAGATTACTGAACCATATGATTAGTCAAGCAGTTGACCTATAGTAAGGTCAGTGCTGACTTGCTTACCTACTCAGGTGCTATTTTGAACTTAAACTGAAAAAGTTCTCTATATTATTACAATGAAAAAAGAGCTCAATGTTATTTAAGAAGTATATGCTTAGGAAAGTACGTTTTGAAGCTGGTAGATTACAAGGCTGTAACTTCTGGATTAGGTTTTCAATCTTTTCCTTCTTTGGGTAGCTTGTGAAGTTTTAATCCAGCATCATGTCAATAGGAGTTACTTGTAACACCATTAAGCTTTTTTGAAATTTACTGGAAGTAAGTTTCTGGTGGACCTGAGCAGCCGATGATAACAGATCTTAATTTGAAGTCACTCAATTATATCCTGCTCTGTTAAGTAATAATGAGCAGTCTGATTCAGAATGAGCCAAAGGTGAATTGTTCTGTCTTCTTGCCTAGCCCTTTTTCACTAAATTCATAGGGAAGAAAATGCTCAACTTGATTTTTTTTTATCTGTCAGTTTGAATTATGTATCAATTGACACATGTTAGATGAGAATCTGTTCACAAATACCTTGGGTGGAACTCTTTTGGGTTTTTTTTTTGCCACTCTGCTCTTTTGAAAGATTAAAAAATTGAGGTCTTTGTTGCTTCAGAGTTTAATTTATGATAATCAGTATATCTGAATACAGTATATTCTTGTGACATCATGTGTTTTCATTAGGAAGAGTTATTTCTGTGTTAAATTAGTATGGAGATATGAAAAAGGAAGGTTAAATTATGTTTTTTAGATAATGCTTTTTTTCACCCCTCTTTTTTTCACTCTAATCTTATAGTTAATTTCATATGATATATTTAAAACTGTATGTATTCCTAAAGGCTTTAGTTATGCACCTAGTAAAATAGTAGTAGGATACTTCTGAGGAGTCTAAATTTACATTTAAAATGTATTTCTATTTCTATAGTACATGTTGTTTAATGTTCAAAAATCTACTAAGTAGTTATTCAGAGCTCCAGAAAGAAAGATCTTTGTCTTACCCGAGTTTAATGTCATTTCCCTTTGTTTTCTAGGCAAAAGAAAAACAGAATGCCAAGAAAGTTCAGGAGGCCAAATAAAGATGACTTTGCAAAATACATACAATAATGTGCTTCTGAAACTATTTTCATGACAACAAATAAAACTTTTCATAAACTTTAAACTTTGTCCAGCACACGTTTGACAATTGTAACAGTTTGTCTTGTACTGTATGCACGGGTCTCATTTTCTTCCTTCCCCTGCATCTTGTGCATGTAGTACTGCTAAGTAATGTTCAGGTTATCTTGGTCAAATTCAGTATTTAACAATCTATCTGATTTCTGAAAGCTTGGGTGATGAACCCAAAAATGTGCAAGGGATATGTACTCATGTTGTCCCACTTGAATATATGGTAATGATACAAATGCCAGTTTAAGTATAAGCATGAGCTTTCTTTGCTCATTCCTACTAACAGTTATAATGCTACCCAATTGTTCAGTGACATACCCTGTGTCTTGTTTTTATGAAGTACATGTCTAATTTTTTTACAAAATTGAAAAGTATGAATTTAGCTGTAGAAACATTTGCCAAGACCAATGTATAATCTCGAAAGATCTGCATTGCTTTAGTAGAAAAGATAATAAAATTCCCATTTTTATTTTGGCAAACTTTCTTCTGTGGTATTTTGTTTTTTGGAAAAAAATGAGGGGGATACGTATGGGAGGTATCAGCTTTGTGACTGAGTAGACACATTCTAAATTTGGAGTAGAAGGAAGGTATGTTATTGGTTTGGTGGTTTAATATTCTTGGGTGTGAAGTACTGTTCTAGGGTATGTTAAATTTAAGTCTTAAAGCTTTTTAATTCATCTTAGGAGGTAATTTGATATACGAAAACACATGTGTCGAAGATTCTCGTTGATAACAGCATTGTAATGGAAGATGCTTGAATTGTAGTTGATGGAGCAAAGGGAATGTCTGGGGAATGGAGCTCACCTGGTGTCCTGCTACCTTAGTGCTACTTGCATGTGAACTATGAAAAGGCAAATCCATCTGGTAAAGGTAATTACAGACTGTTGTAACAAATATCTTATTTGAAATACTGAAATCTTATTTGAAATATTGGAACACGGTTAGTGTGTAGTGTTAAAGTAAATGAACTTTGATTGGAAGACACTTAATACCAGTAAAAGATATTTGTTTCACTTACTTTGCCTATAGGCATACTTCACTGAACTTTGAGGTCCTTTGGTCTTGTAGGCTTGTACGATGAGAATATTATTATGTGGAGATTTTTTTGAAACCCCAGTATGAAACAAAATCTGTTTTCTGTTGGTGCTTCACTTATATTATGTATATATTGACGGGATAAAGTTTTGGCCAAAGAAGTAATATGTGTGCTGTGCTTTACTACTACTGAAAAGCTCCACTTGAGTCATTACTGTTGCTGGAAGGGTAAGATCTGTTTCAGAAAAGAACATGAGATCCCTGTCAGGGCTTTTTGTCTGTGTAAAATTAATGAGGTTAGTGACAGCATAAATTAGGGGAGAATTCTCTACTATAGCAGTTGATTGTAGCAGTATTGTTTAGGGGAAGAGAAAGACTTCGTCTGTTAAAAACATTTCTGATCTTGAAATTATACTCTTAAATTCTATTTCAACCCATTCAGAATATTTATCTAACTCTTTAAGTGATCACCCAATGATTCCTGCTGCACTCTGGCTTTCTTAGAGAATTTTAATACTTTCTACAACAAAATTTGACTATTCCGTAATAGGTGTGAGCTAGCATTCTGCTGAAGTTGTTCTATTCTCCTCCTATTTGCATACTTGAGCCTGTTCAAGAGGAAAAGCAATTTTCCTAAAGCAGCAAATTATCTGTAGTTGTCAAAAATTGTTAATAGTGGATTTTTTCCTAGAAATTAAAATAACATTGCAAGCAAACTTTCTGAGTTTGTGCAATGTAAATAGGATAGATGTAAGCATGAAATTTTAACAACTTGTTAAAATTGTGAGTGAAAAATGTGGTATTTAAAAAAGGGTATTTAATGCAGAAGTAGAACAACTCAAAACTATTTTCCTTTTTATATTATAGATCTAAGTTTTCCTGCTCAAAACCCATATGTTTTCACCAAGTTTGTAAAACCACTTTTCATAATGTGTGTCTTGATTTTTAAAGGCAATTATTTGTATGTTGCCTACTTTTAGGACCATGTCACAGGAGTGTAAAGCTAGCTATGAAGTTGATAAATTACCAAATTAAAGGTGCCAAAAAAAAGCAAAATAGATTTGAGCCTTAATCCTTCTTGTAGTTTTAAGATACTGTATTTTACTGTATGCAGAATGATGAAAGGTTTGTGTTCTGATTTATTTCAAAGGCTGCTGCTTTCTTTTGGTATAAACATATGATGTGGCATAGCTCTCAGGACTGAAGCTTGTGTATAATGAGAATAAACAATAAGTTCAGTTTCTATGAAGGATTCTGCCATACAGCTGCTGTTTCCTCTTGCCCAAAAGAGGTCAGTGTGTCTCCCAATTGCTAAAACTTTGTTAACAAAATCCCAATGGAAAACTTAGGTGTGATCTCTGTGTTGTTCTCTGGCTACCAGTCTTAACATATAGTACATAAGACTTTAAGAATCCTGCTGTTGTCTAGTTTCTTCCTTCACGTGGCAACATTTTGTATTTTGAAATAATTACTGTACAAAATATACATTTTGGATACAGATAGAAATTTGCATATTTGATAGTGTTCTGATGTATGAGTAACTGCCCAAAGGCACATGAAAATGCCATGGTCTGTGTTTTAGTCAAGAGGATGGGAAGACAGAAGTAAGACCACTAGATCCATCAAATGTTTACTCCAGAGGAAGTTTTTTTTTTTTCCTAATGTATTACTCCAAATAAAATTTATTTTTATCACAGATAAGTCAGATAGAATGAACTTGCATCAGAAGAGTTTATTCCCCCCGAGCAGAGCAAAGTATTAAAGATTGAATGCAGATGGTTGTGGTACTGGTGACAGTCTTTTGCTCTCTGAAAGGAAATGGAGTGATTTCGAAAGATAATGATTGGCAGGCATATGAAAGATCAGGGGGTTTATATCTTTAGGTATTTATACTTATTTACATCTGTTCATGAAAATGACCTCTAACTGGCAGTTCTTCCATTTGAATTTCTACATCTAAAACTTCTACAGAAATCTTTTATTTAGTGGAAGTGGTGATAATGCAGAGTTTTTCCCACAGTTACAAGGTTAAGTGAAGTTGAGGTAGGTTTCTTTGTTTTGTGTTAATAGCTGCAAACATTGCAATAACCAGTTTAGCCAGGGAGTCTTTTTGTCTGATCTGGATAATCTCACTTCCCTCTGTTAATAAGATCTAATAGGATTTGTTATACTGAAGGTGCTTTGCAAGTCTAGCTAAATGTTTTGCCATGATAAGCAAGTATTTTCCATATTTTGTACAGTTTGTTTATGCTTTAGTTACATCAATTGGAGATTAATATTTGACTTTTTTTTTAACTGTACACATTGCTAATTGCTAGGGTTACGTCTCTGACCCTAACTAAGCAATCATCTGCAACTTTATCAGTATCTGACATTTACAGTTCAGTGAATGAAAAATAAAGTATGCTTTTAAGCAAATATTTTCATTAATTTCTGGATGTTATTGGTAGCAGTCTGGTACCAAGGTAATTGCTGTATCCCAATTTAAACAAGAAAACATTAAGTAACTGTAAGATACTTCTCATGATTTCTTGATTGAGCATCCAGTAGCACTTTATTTTAAACATTCCCTGCAAATGTACACACAAGTGTAGATGTGATTTACCATTTCTTCACAGTAAATGCTGAAACCTATGTTATGGTTACAAGTCAGATTTCTTTGTCCTTAAATAGGCAATATTGTACTATGTAAGGCCAAAAAGTTTGTGGTTCAGTGTTCCTTGTCAAGTCCATTAAGATATTACTAAGCTATCGTGCTTTTACAGTTGATGGAAAAGCAAAGAGTAAAGCCTTGAGGAAATAAAACGGGTGTATAATTCTGCCGATGGTATTTAACCTTCTGAAAAGTCTGGACACATTTGACTTGCTTCATTGTGATTACTATGTGGTATACTTCAAAAAATAAAACAGCATCATGGCTTATGAATTTTGTTTCTCAATAGAAAAATTGTTTTTCAAGAGCGGAAGAGACTGTGGTGAATATTTCCTTGTACCAAATCTTTCTCATTCCATTTATTTTTTTTCCAGTAATGTTTTAGTCATTTCTCAATCACTCAGAAATCTACAGAGCGTTTCAGGAAGTTTTGTACTCAATATTTACTTTGATGTGGTAGCAATGAGAGGTGATCTAAACATGACTACAGATTCCTAGATTATTGTTGAAAATGCAGTTTGATTTTTAAGGGGAAAAAGAAGAGATTTTGAAGTTGAAGCTTCTTCAGCCACTTTCATTTATTTTTCTTCTGTTCCATCTTTTAAATGTCTCTCAGACCTCTAGCTCTGTATCCTTATTCATGAGAGAAGAGAGAAATTCTGTCAGAAGTGATGAAGCATTGTTGGATATGTGTTTTTAAGAGCTGTATATGTCTGAGTGATACTTACTTTATTAGGAAGGTGCAACTAGCCAAACAGACTGTGACTTTATTCCTGGAAATGCTCTAATGATGGAAGGAGAAGAGAAATGGAGGTTGCTACAATAGCCTTAGGGATGACAAAAGCATTTATGTTTATATATTTCATCTTTTACCTGGATGCTGCAGCGTGGGAAGAAGCTATATCTTTACAGTGACTCCTGTCTTCCTCAAAACCATTATTTTCTCAGATTAGTGAATATTTATATTCTCAAAAGTTACCAGCATGAAATGGTGTATCACTTTTCCCTTTGACTTCTTGATTTGTTTTTTTCCTCATGCAAGCTCTATTTCCAATGCTGGTAAAAATTGCAAGGAGAGTGACAGATGACCTGAGTTTTCTGTATCTTCCTCCTTGTCTTACCTGCTTGATTACATGAAGGAAAAAAATCATTAGAATTAAATGTTGATACATGGAAGTGAGACAGACGTTACTGTCCCATTCAACAGGAACTGGTAGAGACTATTACTTAACACTGTCTACATTCTAGCAAGAAAACTTCTTGCCAGCCTGACAGATGATACACAGAGCACTTCTCTTGCAGGAGTTTTCACACTATGCTGAGAAATGGAGAGATAAGGACAGGTAAGATTATGTTGTCCCAGATACCTGAGACTCATTATCCAGAACTCATTTGAATGTCTTTGTACAGTATTACATGTGCCATGGAAAAAAGGCTGGGGGAAAGGAGGTCTGTGTAGCTTCTTCTCTGATGCGTCATCCGGTTTAGTAAGTCCATAAAAACAAACAAACTCAACAACTGAATGCACTGACCTAATTTGTCCGGTTTCTTATCTGTCTGTTCACAACTCAGAAGAAAGACAGATTTTGCTGATGTGGCCTTACTGACCAGGTTCTGTAGTGCTATTCTTAAGATAACAGGTAGTGGCTAGCTAACGATGTTGTGAGATGCTTGAAAATTTTCATTACACTCCATAAAGGTCTCTCCTACCACTTGCACACCTTGAAGGGTCAAGTGTTTATTGTTAAGATCTTTAAACTGACTGTGTGCTTATAGTCTCTATTTTGCGAAAACTCATTTTACATGAGCTGAAGGACTGACTTAATTCCCTTTAAGATACTTTGGGTTTCATTCAGTGACTAATCATGGAGTTGCCTATTAGTTCTAAGAGAAAATAAATGGCAATACATGTGCATGCAGTGATGAGTACAGGAACTTGGATGCCTCCGTAGGAAAACAGAAATTCCTACTTCTAGGAAGTTGAATTATTCTTACTGAATCTCTCTCTCCTTTGTGGAAACAGCTGATATGCCAGATGCTGCTGAGGCAAACTTCCAGCACATACTTAGGCTGTGGAGTAGTCTTGCTGTACCTCAAAATCTCTAGCTTCATAACTGATACCTTGGCCAAACAAATCTTGAGAAATATCTCTTGCTCTCTATGCCTCAGATTATGCCTTGGAAAAAATGAAGAAACATCGAATAGTTGTATAGCATTTCTTAGCCCTCACTGAGGAAAATGAGGGAGGGAGACATGGAATAAGGTGGAAAAACCAAACTGGGAATAAGAAACCATAAGAAAGAATAAATAAAAATCATTAGTTACTTCTTTCTTGTTTTCTTTTCCCAGAAGGAGGAGGAGTAGTTGAGTGAAAGCTACTTGCTTTGATGGTCAGGAGATGATTTGTAATTGTGACAATCTAAGTGTGATTTCACAGTGAAGCCTTTGCATGTTAGGGTGTTTTGGGATGAAGGAGGTTTGTTACTCCTCAGAGCTTCTAGGGTGACCCTTCAGTATGTACCAAGTTGAAATAACCATGTGGGCTATTCACATGTGAATATATGTTTATATGAGATTTTATTTCTGAATTTCCTGCAGTACCATGACAAATCTTTGGTTTTTATGATCTTTTTCTTCATAGTAAACAGAGCATCTATGAAATAAATATCTGATGTGTAATAATATTTACAAATGCTAATCCTTGGGCTGCTCAGTCCTTTGTTCATATGGAGTACAGGTGTCCCGAGTGTGCCTTTTGGATGTAGTTAGACCTGTTCTCATTCCACTGGGCTATTTCTTTGAGTAGCTTTTTAATATATGCAGCCTCTTCCTAGTACTTTATTTTTCATTTTTTCTGCAGTCTTGAGTACCTTATAACATGGGTTGGAGTTTGGGGAAGTTTGAACCTGGCCTTAAAAGTTCCTTCTTTAGTTTTACGTCAAACAGTTCCCTATCTGAAGTATACTGTTACTCCAATGCTTTGCAGTTTGTTTGAGGAAGTTATTTCTGTTGGCATTTGTTGCAGTTGTTTCTGTTAACTTCATGATGTTAGGTAATGAAGAATCTAAACCTCTTAGTATGTTTGAAACATATGAGTCATAGAATGGTGGGGTTTGGAAGAGACCTCTAGAGCTCATCGAGCCCAAGCCCCTGCTGAAGCGGGTTCCCCTCGATCAAGGGCCACAGGAATATGTTCTGGCGGGTTTGGAAACCTCTAGAAAAGGAGCCTCCACACCCTCCCTGGGCAGCCTGTGCCAGGGCTCCCACACCTCAACAGCAAATAAGTTTTTCCTTGTGTTTAAGTGGATTTTTTTTGTGTTCTAGCTCGTCCATTACTCCTTGTCCTGTCACTGGGCACTAGAGAAATAAGGCTCACCCCATCCTCCTGACACCCACCCTTTAGGTACTGATAAGTCTTGATGAGGTTCCCCCTCAGTCTTCTCTTTCCTAGGCTGAACAGCCCTGGGACTCAGCCTTTTCTTGTCAGAGAGATGTTCCAGTTCCCTGATAATCTTGGTAGCCTTCCATTGGACTCTTTCCAGCAGTTCCCTGTGGCTCTTTAACTGAGGAGCCCAAAGCTGGATACAGTACTCCAGATGAGGCCTTACCAGGGCAGAGTAGAGGGGTAGAAGAACCTCCCTTGACTTGCCACACTTTTCTTAATGCCTCCCAGGATGCTGTTGGCCTTCTCAATCGTAAAGGCACATTACTGGAGTCAGACACAACAATAAAAGCATCAGTGAATTCTATAAGCAGCAAGAAGGTAAGCCTGAGGGAGTAACAATAGATAGTGCTGTAGTATTTGGTTATTGTTTCACTAAACCTGATTCACTTCTTCTGACTCACAGAATTGATTAAACATAAAATAATCTTGCTCCCACTGCAAAAGCATACAGATGGAGCTGGGGAAGCTTTTTTCCCTGGAAATGATGCAGGATTATCCAAATCCTGTGCAGCTGGAATTTTGGTTCAGTGCTTTGAAGTGGGATGAGACACTTCCAGTAGATTTTTATCCTTTTTTATATTTCATGAATCACTCCAAGCTCCATGCTGTGCCATCTGCTAACAGTTTGAAGCCAGCAAAATCCTATCAACAGTATTGTCTGGGTTGCTCCACAAAAATCTAAGTGTGCCTAGAGCCTGACTTAGGCTCAGGATACCAAAAAAGGTAAAAGTTGTGACCACTCGAGAGGAAGCCAGGTGTAATTGCAGAAACTGGATGCTGTCCTGTCTTGAGGAAAAGTTAGCAATGCTTGTACACAAGATGACACTGGAATTGAAACTCGTCTGAGAGTTTATGTAAAACTGAAAACAAAAGAGCTTAAAAATGGAGCTCAATACCAACAAAGACTACTCAGACAGGAAAAGCAAGAAAAGTGGCCTTTTCTTGATCACACAGACAACTGTTTGGCATCTTCTGCAGGAGCAGAAAGGACTTATAAACTCTTGCCCTTGTCATTATTTCTTTTTATGATACTAGAGCGACTTGTTTTTCAGGTTAGATGGAGCTGTATTGTAACAATACTCATGCACTATTTGCATCAGGATAATTGCATCAGACATTCTGTCATAGTTCTTTCCAAAACAAATGAATACAACTAGATGTACAAGATACACAGGAGATAAGTAAGTTAGTACCATCAAAGAAAATGTCCTGAGACTTCTGTTCTGGGAAATGTGGGGCAGGGACTGGAAAGTTTTTGTAATGAAGGTGCAAATAGCTTTTGTTGGATGGGAGAGTAAGAGAAGAACCTTCTTCATGTTTTAAGGAAGTAAGAATTGTTCATTATTGTTATAACTCCCACTCCAGTTTTCATTAACATTAGTGTCTCAGAAATGTCTGTTTTTCATTTAGCAGATCTGGGTGACTTCTACTGGGCAATACAGAGTTATCAAACTTTCTCTTTTACCTGTATTTGTACATTACTGTAGGTGGCAGCTGGAGACATCACGGGCATGCAAAGCCAGTCATGCATCCTTTTTGTTGATGATAGCTTCTTTTTCTCTGCAGAGCTAACTAATGTCACCTATCTACTTCATGGTTTATTGCATAGAAAACCACAATGTACAGGAAATGAAGTTTATAGTTCTCAACTGCTGTAAAATCTTAATGACAGCAGACCCACTGGGTACATAGTATGCTTCAGGTTCTATTTTAGATAGCTTGAATTTACAGTCATCATATCTTGGTAAATATAATCCCTTGCTGGATGGCAAAAGGCTAGTTCTAAAGATAGTAATCTTCACTGTGATGAAGCTAAAGCCCAGATCTTTTTTCTGGTATAAAGGCTTTCTTTGACCATATAAAATCTTTCATTCTGAAAAAATATATTCCTATATTTCTTTCCCTCCCAAACAAAAGTATTCAGAAAGTATGTCAGATGCATCAGCCATTTCACTGGTGAGAAAAACTGATGTGGACTAATGTTTTTAAAGATGAGCTATGTTAATTGGTTATCGTTTATATGTTTTCATTCCTTTTGGACTTAGGTCTTATAGACATGTAAAGAGTTTTTAACTATCTCTTTCTTGTGATGAGGTCAAGATCAACAGAGCAGTTTTAAGAGCTTCACAACTTTGTCATGACCTATTTGAAACTTGTTTTTTAGCACAAGGAGATGTTTTTCCCAGCATTTGTCTGATTCACGGTTCAGCAAATCTTTATGTGCGTATGAAGAGTCTGACTGAAGTCAGATTTCTTAGAATGCTCATGTCTGCATGTATAACTTATGTACTTGATTCATTCACTGCCTTTGAGTAACCACTTATACTTCTAAACTGTTTTCAAATAGGAGATCTTAGTGTTTAGCTGCAGCAACATCTCGAAATTTTTTTTTTACACTGTAAGTAAAACTAAGTTCAGAACAGCCATGATAGAGTGATGAATTAAAATGAGATGTTTAGACTGAACTTTAGTCCATATTTTTCCATTATTTACAAGAGGTTTTATGCTTTATTGTTCTTATGTATTTACAAGCTTGGTAAACACTCGGTGTTTGAGGTCACCCTTTCTTTCTGCTAAACAACACAGTGAACAATTAAAGTTAAAACATCTACATGCTGTTTCCAATTCTTCATTTTTACCTAAACTTATCTTTATTCTTTATTACTCTTGTAATTGCTTTCCTGAACTTTTTTCCTTTTGAAACATGGTCAAGGAAAACATATCAATTTCACAAGATCATGATAGAAAGAGGTTAAGCACAAACTGAAAACTGAGTAGTATTTACAGGTGCAAAGACTTCTTTGAGATTAAAAAGTAATAAAATAGTCTGCTTTGCATGAAGTACTAATTAATTAATCCAGTCCTAATGTATGCTTTCGGATTTTTTTCTCTGAGAATAGAGCATGCAGTAATGATTTGTAAACTTGACAACCCAATTTCTTTGCCCGCTATGTTGAAGTGGCAGACAAAGGTCATATTTTCCGTGATAGTTTGATCTCTTAGTCCAGCTTCTTCAATGGACTTTGGAAATGTTGGGAGTGTTAAGGCATAATTTTACTTTCAAGTGTGTGATATACCACATAAATGGTTAGTACATGCAGAGTTAATAAAACATAAACACTAATTAGGTTTATATTTTCTTTGCTGTTAAATCTACCACAGAGTTTACCAAATAGTCCAACTCTTCTTGTGTCTCAAGGATACAATGTGTAAGACCAAGTCAGGTTTGGGCATGCCTTGCTTTGGGAGCTACAATTAGTGTTGGTAAATGCCAGCTAGTTTTACTGACAGATGCTTTTTCCCTTTTAGACCACATCACAGGCTTAATGATGTCTAACATTAAAAAAAGTCTTGTGACACTGATGGGAGAGAAACTAGTCAGCTGGTATGTTTTATTTTCTAAGGACAGTCCACTGCAGGAACTTGGGAGAATGAGCTTGCTGCAGAGATGAGACTCTCTGCCTAAGCCAGACAGGGGGAGCACCAAGTCTGGATATCCTCCAGGAGTGGAGCCTCTCCTGGTTTATAAGTGCCTTCAGAATACCCTGTCCTCAATGAATATTTCCTCCTAAACTCTGAAAAAACAGAGCTGATGGGATGGGGTTCCTCTCTAGCTGTCTGCCCTTCATGTTTTAGGGCTGGATCTACGTAGCCTCCGTCAACTACAGTATGACTGTAACTTATTATGGCTAATTGGCATGAAAATGCAAAAAATGCAGCCAACAGAGACTCATTTAAAAAGCTTTTTGCTGCTTACATAGTGGACAGTGGTTCTGTGTTTCTTTTGTATTCTTATTTTCCCACTATCTAGATTAAGGTGCACATGTCCCTACTGTTATGCCACACCCAATGGCCTCACTGTGGAAAAAATAGAGTTGCTACTTCTTGGGGAATGCATTAACCATGAGAGGGCTTTGGAGCATTTAAACACTATTCTTTTCCTCTGTGCATCTTTAGAAGAAAAGTGTAAATCCTGTTCTTCCTTGGAAAGAGAAGTTGTGGAACATGTTCATCTGTGTGTACTGGACATAGCACAACATCAACATCACCCTCACATTCTCCTAAGGTTAGTGTCCTGTCCTGTGCTGGTAAAGGACAGAGCAGGAGAGTTTATGATGACATTGCACTGAATGCCTGCTATAGGCCGCTTGTACAAATCTGCATCTTTCTGGTTGTTTTTGGATACTAGTTTCTTCTTCAATGTTTTAGTAGTGAACAGCACTTTATTGGTGTTTAGAGACCATCAGACTAAAAAGATACAGACTTAAATCCTGTGATTCTTTAATGGAGTTGGATGCCAAGAGTTTCTGTGAAAATCATTGTCCTCAGCCATTTAAGATATCTTCTTTGGGAATGTATTTTACACAGTATTAACAGCAGTGAGGACAATCAGTGTGGACAGCATTAACCAGGTGACTGGATGTGTGTAACTCAGGGACCGCACTCAATTTCTGCTTAGGGTCTGCTGACCTGGCTTAGTATTTCCATGCCCAGTTCCTGTAACCCACTGCTGTAGCATATTGAATTGACCTGTTCTGCACTGACTTCTTTAGCAGGAGGTCTGACTGAATGAGATGAGGTGGAACAGTGTTTATAATTGGACTATAATTTACAGAGTCTAACATGATTTGGTGTTAAGCATTCAAGGAAAATTCAGGGTTTTATTACAATTTAATTTTATTAAGCAAGAGGCTGACAACAGTCCTTCTGGTGTAGAACAGTCTTATCTTAACCAACTAAGAGCATGCATTAAATTTATCACAAAGTCCTAGAAGTTAATATTAACTCAATTAGACTCAAATCACTATCCTATTGTGTTTTGGAAATTCTTTAAAGAAGGAAGTTTGTGCTTAAGTTCAATTGCGTCAGTTCTCTTAGAGTCCATTTTGTTTGCATCTTTATCTTTCTTCAAGCCTTTGGTGCTTACTAATTATTAGAGAGAGCAGTCAGGCCTATAGCTAAAACACTGTCTAAATTGTTAATGGGACTAAAAAAACCTCTGTAGCAGCATCTTATTTTGCCTCAAGAATCACAACTAATGACTTTCAGGTTTTGTTTGGGTTTCTTAATGCAATCTTTTCTGTATGGGTTGGATTTTTGTTTTCATTTGAAGGAATATATATGACCTTCTTGAGCAGGCATGTTGGATTTTCTGAAGTAATCATGTTAGTGTCTTTACACGTATAGGAGGAAGTTGGCTTTAAATTGTCAGTATCAGTATCTCAGTGAGAAGTGATGAAATGTATTTTTCTTCTTCAACAATCTTTTATTTGAGTTCAAAATCCTATATGAATAATGATATGGTTTAGATATGTTATCATTCAGGAAAGGCTCTTCTCACCAAAAGCAAAACAGAAAAAGAAAGTAGGAGTAGTGTCTGCTAGAAAGGTAAAATACCCACTGTCACAGAAAAACTATCTTGCTTGTATCACTGCATTAAGTTTCTCAACATCCGTTCTGGTTTCAGGCACTTTTGTGTCCAACAGACATGAGAAACCTTCAGTATTTCATAGCTCTTTTGAAAGAATAACCTCTTTTAGTGACATTTCAAGTGCAATATCCTATTTATATTGGTACATATAGTACACAGGCTATCTTGTTAGAGCTTCCTGTGCAAAATAAGATTCCTTTTGTAAAGTTTGGCTATGGTGATGGAGAACTACAAAGGTTTCAAATGCTGTTTATGAACTTCACACCAACATGTACCCTAGAGCTGTTGACTAATAGGAAACAAAGTTTAGCCATGAGAGTCTGAGATAACTGATGTCATTGCTGAAATGAAGGTTCTTTCTCACTTGATCTTTATTGCAGCTGCCAAAAAACTATTATGATAACTTCTGTTTTTTATTTCATTTGAGCAGAAAAAATTAGTCTGAGTCAGGAGTCTATAAAACGTTTTCGTTTGGAAGTATCAGTTATCCCCTTTCTGAAAAGAAGGTTCTGGAAAAACATATTAAAATTCAACCTTTAAAAACAGATCCATTCAAAAGGAACGCTTAGACTTTAGCCGATGGTACAGTGGAGCCTTTGAAAGGCTCTAGTTCTGGTATAATAGATAGGGTAAAAAAGATACAGTGTAAAGCAAAAAGAGTTGAGAGTAAGAGTACCAGAACCTCAGACGGCACTAGCTGCCTTATCGCTTCTGCTATCACTGACGCAAACTCAGTTTGCAACAGCATTAGTTCCCATGTATTTATGTAATTGTGGGAATAAAATATAATGAACTTCTTGAAAGCAAAATGTTTTAGCATTTGTTGTTGTGGATTTTTTTTGTTTCCTCCCCTGCCATTTTGGGTCAACAAATTCAGGCAGGAAAAAAAAAAGCAGAAGCAGTTCTGGTATTAACATGAGTGTTGCATATTAATTCCTACATGTAAATGTAGACATGAATGATTTTTAAAATGTTTTAATTATTTTTATTTTAAACCAGTTGTGACTGTTGTGTGTGCTTGCATGCCAGTATTAATTTGCGTAAGTTAAACCTCAGGTGCATGAAGACAATGACAGCTACTGCAAAGAGATGCTGCCTTTTCTTTTGCTCTTCTTAGCTTTGACCTTTAAAAAATAATCCTACAAGTTAAAACTCAAATATTTTTATCGTGATTGCAAAGATGTTAGAAAGAAGAAACAAACAAAAGAACAAGGGATCACCTCATGCCTCTTTCTTTCATCCCAAACCTTGTCTAAAAGCCTGAAGGTGCTACTTGCATTGTTGTCTAGTTATGCTACTTCAAAGGGATGCTCAGGATTTACATCATTTATTCCCTGGAAACCCAGGCTGTGTCTGATTATTTTGTTTGTTTCTTTTTTGAATACTGGCTTCATTCAGTTACTAAGGATCTTCTCTATTTGTACAGAACATCAGAGGTAGATAAAGAAGTATATGCTTATCTCAGGCCTATTTCCCATTCTGTTAAAACTTGATTATGTTGTGTTTTTAATTACTGGTAGATCAAGAGTAGTCAGTGTCTTGTTCTTCTAATGAATCACTGCTAGAAACTGCATCTAACTCAAAAATATCCATCTTCAGCCTGCCTTTTCAGAGCTGTCTGTTACAGGACACAGGTTTTTCAATTCTTCATTTTAAAAGGAAATTTCTGCCGTTAAATCTCTTACATGAGACACGCTGCACTGTGACCTGAAGCAAATGTTTGTCTCTTATTTCATAATATGGGCTGTCTGGTGGGAGAAAGTAAACCTGAGCAGAGGGAATGATGCATATGTCTTGCAAAAGCAAAGGAAGTATTTTTCCTACTGTCAGAAGGTTGTAAACCCATAAAAATCGGATCTGCACAAATTCTGACATAGTTACATTACTTAGAATGTGACTGTCAGAACTTTTATCCCTTTCTCCAATACCCACTGTACTGAATTTCACAAGGCTGAGTGATGTGGCTGAATTGAACTCCTGAAAAATTAGGTAGAGCATCTTTTTACATGAGGGCAGGAAACACTTTTATGAATAATAATGGCAGCTGTGATTCTATAGGGAGTTTTGTCCTTGACATCAGTTTGGGGCTTTCCCTTGTTGCATCAGACAGAAAGTCTTTCAAATAGAGACCTCTAGCTTGGGCGTTGTGGCATGGGCCCTGCTGACAGTGGGGAGGTGAGGAGTTGCTCGGGTTTCTTGGGACAGTCAGATTAGTTTTTCATAGTGCTTTCTGACACAGCTCAACTGTAGTGCGTTGTGTCTCTACTGCTATCCCGAGACTTCTCTCAGGAAATAGCTAAGCTAATTTTAGAAGCAAAAACAGTTGAAAGAGGCCCATTGCAAACGCAGCCACAGTATCTCCCGTCTAATCAGTTACGAAATCTGATTGGTGCTAAAGCTTTTTCTTAGTAGAATGTTTATTAATCTTGAAGGGGGTGGGGAGAAAAACAACAGGAGATCTTTTTATGAAGCAGACATAAATGAACAGAAGCTCTTTAAAAATGAACTTGTGGGAACTGGGAGATTGATGCAATACATCACAGAGACAGAAAGGCCAGACAACAGCTTTCCGAGTACATGTTGGCATAAAATCAGATAGAGAGAAAAGAAAGTATGGTACTTTTTGCCTGACATGACCTGAGGAAAAATACTGGCTGTTGTGCAGCTCTTGCATGCTTCACTTGGGCATATCATGTTCTGTAGTGATTAAAATACAACTTCTGGTGACAGCAGGAACCCAAATGCCCTTCTGAATTGTGTTCAAAGTGCGACAGTTGTTCCTTCAACGTGGGTTATGTTTCAGTTTTGTTTTTAGTAACAGCTTTTTATTACCTCTGATTCCTATGTTGTTATTCCTATATTATTGCTCTGAATGACATACAGGCAATAGAAATCTGAACAGTAATATCCTGTCTATAAGGGGAAAGGTAATCTGTTGTCAGAGTACACGAATGTTGTATGGATTCACTCTGTGCCAGGAAGGCAGGGAAGACAAAAATGAAATGACTCACATCTTTAGGTGTTTCATCTAAACTCTTTTACTTCTTCCAAGTTGTGTGGCAGACTAAGTAGCTGCAGGAGAAGATCTTTGCACCTTGAGTAGAACTAGTGTCTTCACTTGTTTTCTATCATGTGTTTCATCCATTTTCTGGTACCTGCTCCTGAATGAATCTTTACCACATTCCAATCCACACAGCCTCGGGAGTTGTTTTGCACATACTGAAGATTTTGTCTTGAATCTTACATAACTGTTAAAATCACAGAATCGTTTATGTTAGAAAAGACCTTTAAAATCATCCAGCCCAACCACTCACCCAGCACTATCATGGCCACCACTCTACAATATCCACATCAATGTCCACACAGTGTGCCACATCTATACATCTTTTAAATATTTCCAGTGATGGTGATTCCACCACTTCCCTGGGCAGCCTGTGCCAGGGCTTGGCAACTCTTTCATCAAAGACATTTTTTCATGGTATCCTCCTTGGTACAACTTGAGGTAATTTACTACACTTGAAAATATTGGACTGCAGGCATGAGAAACAGACTTTATCCTAAATAGAGTAGGTTTGAAATTAAAAGATTTGAGCCTGACAAATTTTTGGCACTTATTATAGCCCAAGTTAGAAGGTGCCACACTATATGGAACTGTGCATACATTTGGGTGTCAGGAAGTTGGGACATCCCTTTTTTCTATAGTAGCTAGCAACAGGACAAGGGGTAATGGGATGAAGCTGGAACATAAAAAGTTCCACTTAAATATAAGAAAAAACTATTTTACTGTGAGAGTGACGGAGCAGTGGAACAGGCTGCACAGAGGGGTTGTGGAGTCTCCTTCCTTGGAGGTCTTCAAGACCCGCCTGGATGTGTTCCCGTGTGACCTGATCTAGGTGAACCTGCTTCTGCAGGGGGGTTGGACTAGATGGTCTCTAAAGGTCCCTTCCAACCCCTACCATTCTATGATTCTGTGATTTCTTCTCTGATTGCTACATGTGAAACAACCAGTTCCATCTCATTTTCAGTAAGATGATGGTTCCCCATCTTCATTGTAATAAGCTTCAGAAAATGAGTATTTTGTACAGAGAAAAAGTGTTATAAAGCTAATGCTCTTCTAGAACATTTTGTTACAACTGATTGTGCTACAGATGTCATCTTTGTGAAGACTTTTATCTCATTAGTCTGGGCCAAAATGAACACTGATGAGCTATTTCTTATGTGATTGCATTTCTCAGAGCATGCCTGATAACAGCACTAACAATCATGTTATGTACAACTTTGTTGTAACTGCTGTAGAGGGGTTTGCCAAGCTCTTGCTACAAATTTCAGTGGGAACAGATGAGTCTGTGCTGAAAGCCTTTGAAAAATCCCTCTCAGAGCATTTTTTAAGAACTTGTAGGTCCTTTTTGAGAGTATCTGTAAAGACCAGTGTGAGTGAGAGTGAGGGTCTTAAGGCAAGGAAACTGTTCCACTATTCAGTGTTCTTAAAATTAATTTGATACTCAAGTCACTTCTGAGCCTAAGCTGATCAGATATTAGACCTCAGCAAACTTGTGATTATCAGAATTAGTTTGGGCAATCAGGATGCTTCATCATAAGCACATATTTTACTAAGATACAATGTGTGGCCCCAATTCAAAGAAACTGTAAATACTACAATTTACCCAAGTTATTGTTATAGTTACTGTTATTCCCTTGCTATGCTTAAACTTCCAACAAAACCAGCTTCTTAATTGTTTGTGTGATGTTATAAAAAACATTTTCTATTACATTCTGAGAAAATAATAGCATTTCATGAGTCATATTTATTGTGGGGTCTGTGGGCAAAGCTTTCAAGGCCTGACATATTCCCACAATGTGCAAAAGCCTTAAAGTTCAACTGTCTTGCTTCTTCCAACAATAAATTACAGACAGGTTCTTAAAATAGTTTGACATGAATAGCTGAACATACTTCAAGGAACACCTTGGTAACTAAGTTGCTACCGAGTCTGAGCAGAGGAAAGGAACTATATACAAAGCCTCATTACAGGACAGATAAAGGAAAATCTTTGCCCAGAAATTTCTTGGGTTTGCTTGTGTCATCAGTCAATATGTTGGAGGTAATTAAGGTCAAGTGTCACTTCTTAAAAGAAGTGACACTTGATCATAATTTATTGCAAGTGGCACAAAACTTTTTCTGCTACATCCCTCTAATCCTGTTCAGGTCCATGGCAACAAAGAAAAGAATTTGACCGTTGTTATTAGAATTTCAGATTTTGAGCTGAAATGCAAGATGAGCTGTCTCTAAGCTATTTTGGTAAAATATTCTCATGTTTCTCTTGTATGAGAATTACTGAATGCAGAAATTTCAGTTAGACAGTGTCTTTTGTAAAATGATAAAAACAAAACCTGTAAAGACACTATTTTTCCAGGTGTGCAGTTCCTTGCCTATGTAAACATCTTCGAATAAGAACTTTTCTGGGTAAACCGAAACAGCACTTGATCCTTCCAATGCTGCAGGCATTTTGCTGTCCTGTGCATCAAAAGATGTAAAGTTCAGTGGGTGCATCTAGATGTTTAAGCAGGTCTTGCTTAGCATGAAGTTTAGTGGCAGTACTGTTAATTCTGTCTAAACAACAGCTGAAATAATAAACCACACTTCATGATTTGATGCAGTTTTATCTTCAATACCTGTCTGACAGGAGAAATAAGTGATCAGAGCTGCAGAGAGGATGACAAAAGCTGCGGGAAGGTATTGAGTAATGATCTTTGAACAAATTCACTGCATCTTCAGGTATTTCATCCAGAAATATCCATCCATTTTGCAGTGGACCTGAGGAAAGCATACGATACACTGAACCACACTGAATGGTCCTCTGACTGACCAAATGTATTTCATAATATTGTCACAGAGCCTAGTAAATACATATGGAAATCATTTCTATTTGTGTGCAAAAGCAAGTATAACTGACCTTGTAATACACTTGTGCAGTCACATACATGAGCCTTGCATCTGCAGAGATTGTGTTCAGATTGCTTATCAGTCTTCTTGCAATTATCAAAACACAGTAAACATTATATGAGAACAGATTCTCCGAGGACACTTTGGTTTACAGGAAAATGTAATTCTTTTCTAAATCCTGCATGTAATTGGAGGTAGGAAAATTTTTGTATTGGCTCAGTTATTGTAGAATTCTCCTGTTGAGTTTTGGTATTGGCTGGGGCTATGGGGGCAGCATGTTGGGGTCAGCAGAGGGGTCAGTGACTTGCAAGCAGCAGCCCACCCCAAGTCGTCTTCTGTCAGCCACTGTGCCAAGAGAGAGCAGCTTTTGCACCTTCTCCCTCTCTGCTCCTCTCTTTACAGAATTTGCAACATTTCCTGTAGAAATTTTTGTAGCATCTTCCTGTTATGTTCCTTTTACTGTCTCTTGAGTATGATTTTGCTCTACATACTTGATAAATGTCAAATAAACTAGCAAAGTGTTTGACTGCTTGGGAAACATGCTTTTAGCATTGGTGCGTTTTTGTTTAGTTGTATTGTTAATTCCATGAAACTGCATGATACTCAAGCCTGGACCCTCTCCGATGTTGAGCTTGTTTACAAACAGTAAGGGACTGCTTCCTTAGTATCTCACCTAACACACAAATGTCAATATTTATAGGAGATTTTTAGTATGTCATGGGGTACTAATAACATTTCCATGCAAGGGATTGTGATTTTTCCACCATCAAGAAATCCAAAGCTTTTTGTTGCTGTCAGGTAGAAGATAGTAGCAGCAACTAAAAACAATGCTAGAACAAGTAAACAAAGGTTGACATTGTATATCTTCCACAGACATTCATCCAATCCAAAACATTTCAGGTTCAGCATAGAAAAACAGGTCAGAATAGCTGAAAGCACACAGAGATGCTACTTAAGGACAAGATGAAATAATGAGTAAGGCAGTTTTTGGGATCTGTCCTTCCCTAAGAGACCAACTCAGATCTTTGGGAACCACTGTGAAAATTCAGATTAACCTCAGTAGGAGATGGATGTAAATATTGACATACCTTGAGTAATACCAACCCAGTCCCTATGGATCAGCTCCCACTATATTTTCCCTAGCTGATGTCTCTGGGTATCCAATGGAAACTTAGCTTCAATAAGAATAAATAGGTAAAGGAAGCTGGGTCTCATGACTATACCACTGCTCTGTGAGTCTAAGACTGTTCTGTTTGGCTTGTTAGGAGAGCAGATCCCCACAGCATTGCAAACTTCTTTGCTTTCAATCTTGCTACCAAAATTCTTCCCAATAGTCTCAATTGCACAAGATTTTTACAGCAATTACCTTGTAGCTCTTAAGGTTACCAACTTAAAGCAATCAAATTCCATCTTGGAATTTTTTAGGAGGTTCTTTTTGTCCCAACCCTCTCCTTCTTATTTGTTCTCTTGAGATCTCACTGTTGTACCAGATAGGTGCTTTCCTCCCAGGCTCCAAATGCAGCCTGTTCCCAGGCCACAGATGTTCTTTGCATCTTAACTTGAAATCTGTGCAGAAATCATTCACTGTTTCTTCTCAATATTTTTCTAAAGGATGTTAGCACTCATTACTGAAAACATATCTCATTTCTAATGTAAATGTGCCTAATCTTTGTTTCTTGTTTGGCTTTTATAGTAAGAAAGTAGGCTTTTACCTCAAAGGGCTGATTTTGGCCTCTCTTCAATCCAACTGGTAACCTGTCTTCCTATGCCTTACACTAAATCCTTAGATTTGTGCAGAAAACTAAAAAAAAAAAAAAACCCATATTTTTCCCATGTAGTATCTGTGCAGAACAATCTTCTGTGATTCATAACAGGAAAATAAAGATTTTTTTTTTTTAAATTTACCTAATAAATTAACATGTTATTTAAATATAAAATATATGCAGTGGTGGGACATAATGAGATCTTGTGATATGGAGTTTAAAAGTAGTAGATGTTAAATGACCAAACATTTCTCATTAGTGTCTCCTAAATAAGTCTGATGGATTTATTGATGATCTCTTCACTGAAGTTCTCTGCTACGCTGTAGGATTTTTATTACTTTGTTTATTGGAGATCATTTGCTAGTGGTTATTTTAAGACAAGGCTGCTGAGACTGTCAGCTCCACTGACCTACAATAGCTTTAGCACTTTCAAGGTTACAGCTTTAGAAATCGAAGCTCTGGATTTTCTCAAAGATGATTAACTGTAACCCTTTTAGATGTCTGGGGGACAAAACAGGGGCTGTTTGTTTTTCACAGAAACTAACGTATATGTCATGGGTTTGTCCAAAATGCAACTTTTTGTTCCTCTTGGTCACATAACATACCAGCTGATGCTGAAAAAAGTCGGGGGGGTGGGGGGAGAAGCTGTTATCTCTTGTTATTTACTTAAACTAGTGTGATAGTTAATCCTGTAGCACAGCAGAAAGGATCATATCACAAAATCTTTACTTTATATGATGAAGTTGAATAGACCTTTCACTTGGATGAGGTATTTTTATTTCTTGCAAGGGGAGGAGGAGAAGCAGAGGAGAACTAAGGCAAGAATTGGTCAGTGTATTTAAATAGATCATTCTTAGATATCACGTGTGTTTCAAATGTGTCTGGTCCTGGTCTTTTAGTTTGCAGATCAGAATAAAACACAGAAACAGTGGGGTCAGAAAAGAGCAAAGGCAAGGGAAACCACATCCATTGTCAGCAAGTAATGTTTCCAAATACAGAACAGTTTAATTGTCTTTCCTTGTTAGGCCTATTTTCTAGGACTTAAAAATAGCTGCGAATACTCTTTTAATCAAGACTTGCAAACTGTGATCTGGCCGTGACCTGTGTTGAGCATCCTGTAGGTCTGTGCTCTCTGGGTGGTCACAGTGGGAACAGATTTATGAGTTTTCCTGAATGCCTCCTGGACAGCTGGGAGGCCACTGTTCTTCTTGGCATATAAATGAATGCCAGTTGTGATAGTGACAAGACTGAAAGTTGGACTGTGCCATTTTACCTTTGGACAGCTACCTCTCTCCAGTAAAAAAAAAAAAAAAAAGCACTGGGAAATTTTATCTTACCCACTTTTACATGTAGAGGTGCTGTTACTGAACCCCTTGCCTGGCACAGTACTAACCCCATGCAGAGAAATAGGTTCATCTGGGCTGTTATTCTCCTGCTCTATTTTAAACATCTTTCCATTTAAAGCAGAGCTAACAACTTTGAAAAAAATCTATTTTTCTTCACTAATTATAAAGGAAAACTAGACAAGTGAGCCTAAACATACCATTTCTTCATTTAGGTGTATGAGGTTGGGCTAAACTCTTTTCCATTCAAAAAAGGCTGTTGATAGAGTCTTCTTTCTCCTTATTCTATTCACCAGAGCCCAGGTAGGGATAATAATTTGGCAGCACTTCCTTTAGATCCAAAGGGACCTGCTGCAGGAGCTGCTGTCGGGCAGGTAAAATTCTCCCACCTGGAGTGCTTCCCGGGTGTCTCACACTCAGCAGGGACAGAAGGCTAGAGTACAAACTGACATCTGCTCTTTTTACCTCCTCTCTCTCCTCATGTCTAATATAAGGGGAATTACCACAACATAACCACCTTGCTGTCTTAAAATATTTCAAACTGATATTTACCAATCTCTCAGACTGAGACCATGCTGGTCTGAAAGGTATATGTCCTGTCCTCCACTGCTCTGGGGGTAAAGTGAGACTTTGTCTAGTGATTCAGAAGCATTTTTAAGAGTTACCAGTTGGTCCAAAAGAATTCTGCCTCACCCTTTAAATTACTGTATTCTCCAACCAGTTCAAAACAAATAATTATCTTTACATATATAATTGGACCAAAGCTTAATTGAACGTATCTGTATCATTCCACTAATTTCACTGACAAGGTAGAACTCATTAGAGCTGGTAACTGAAGTGGAACTATGCTGATTAAAAGCAGCTGATAATCTAAGAACAGTAGAAATGTCATTCTATGTTTTTATAATGCCCTCTGAAATGGAATATAATTGAGGACTTCTGGGGATGGAAAATATTGCATTATCTCTGCATATTGTAGCGTCGTCTTCAAAAATGGCTCTGAAGCAAGAATGAGTCATTTTGGAAAATGGAATGTAATGAAATCTCCATGAAAGGTCTGAAAACTGCTAAGTTACTGTGACTACTACAAATAGATTTCCATAAGATACATAGGGAATTTCCGTGAAATATCCAGGTAGTGATTTCAGCAAGTCATTAAATATGTTGGGAAGTGGAATTGCCTGAGTTTGATATAGTGGAATAATTAAGAATACTCAAATCACAGGTATTACAGGGTGGTCCTTATTTTGGTTACCATTCCTCCTCCATTTTCACATTGCCTTATTTGTAACTTTTCCTTGTGTGTTGCAAGGTAACAGTGCATGCCTGAAAATGTTGTACCTTGATGCTTCATTAAAGTAAATGAGAACAGAGCATGGTGGGGTGAAGGAGAAGAAATCTGTCCCATCAGAGGAATGCTTTTATAAATTGGTCAAGAAGACAAAAAGTAATCACTAGCAAATAAACTCTGTTCCTAAATGGTCAGCAGCTGATAGACTGTGACTAGTTCTTCTGTATGATAATTTGGTCATGGAGCTCATCAGTCATTTTTAACAACAGTTCTGGTTAGAAATGAGTTGTGAAAACAATGACTATAGCTATTTCTACTTCTTTTCCTTGGGATTGAAGTTAAACTCTCTTGTTTCTATTTTTTTTCTTCAAATATTGTTGCATTTGAGATCTCCCTCTGTTGTATAATCATTTTGAAAACTGTCTTAACTAAGTTCTTCAGCATCTTTATCTTGTCAGTCTCACTAGAAATGTTCGATTACAAGCTCTCTGATCTTACCTTGTGACTTTGTGCCAATAACCCTGGTACTGGGTTTTCTTCAGCCCTGGTCTTTTAAATTCTAATGAGGAGTGAGAAGGACACTCATAAACACTGATGAGGAAAAAAAGTAGTGTCCTGCTCATGTGAGCATTAGATACTGCACAAAAGAGCTTTCTTTCCTCTCTCTCAGCTTGAAAAGTTCCGCCTTTCTTCTCTATTGTTCTATACTATTTATAATCTCTAGCTACGCAGGTCACCCTCACTGTAGCTCCCCTGCTAGTTTAGAAGAATCTTATTGTATTCTGTCTAAAATTACTCTAGCGTGCTTTATCTTCTCTGTTTCCTCATATTATTCTTCCTCAGATCATTGTTCTGGATGTTATTTCTAAAATGAATGTATTGATTTCCTGTCTCTCTGCCTGTCTTTTGTTTATTAAGCTGATAAATGTCTTAAAATAGTCTGTCATTTGTTACATGTACTGAATCTCTCTTTGATCTTACACGAAAATTGCTAACCTGAACTTAAAAGCTGAATCACAAGTGCAATAACTCTGAAAGAGCTATTGAACAATTCTGTGCTTTTTATCTTGTTACTTTGTGTCCAGGTTACTGGTAGCAAAGGAGTATTTGTTTTCCAGGAACAGCAATAGGATGGTTTGCATTTTAATCTCTGAACCTAGCTCACGCTAAGTGGCTGTCAGTCTATCTCCTTCCAAAAAGATGCTGCTGTAACTAAAGAATTGGAGATACTAATCTTCTTTAATTTTCTTTTAATTATTATATTCTTTCATTCAGTTCCATAATGTGCCACTACTTCACCATTCAGACTTCAGAGTTAAATGATTCAAAGCCAAAAGCTGAGTGTTGTTGCTTTGGGTTTAAAAGTTAGGAGCATGTGAAACTAAAGTTTTGCTTTCCTACCTGGATCCTGAAGCCAACCCAGCCTTCTTTGATCTGGTAAACTGTTAAGCTTTTTGATTGAGAAGTAAATGTTTTCTCTGTTAGTTTTTGCACTTCGACTCACTTAGAGACAAGTCTTTTTTGATGTAAACTTGCATAATTCTGCTGCTGGGGGAAGCTCCTGCCTCAAGGTCCAACACCTTCACTAGTACATATAAACCTAATTTTAAAATCAGAACTTAGTAGCTCATGTCTGTCTGCTTCTGCTGGCAAAGAGATTTCTTTAGAGAAAGTCAGTCAAGGCTTGTCCTACAGAATTGAATGGTACTTGGGTGCAAAGGAACGGAAAAGGGGCACATAAGCAACTGAAAACCCATAAGAATCTGGGGAGATGGAGAAGAAAGCAGCCATGAAAAAGAGGATTGCATCCCAAAGCATCCTGCTGGTGGGAAAGGCTGGAGCACCCAGGCTTTGTGACCCAAGGGCAGCGTGGACAGTGCAGGACTTCAGTCCAGCTATGGCAGTGCTTGAGGGTGTGCTTTAAATAATCAAAACAAAAGATAACCCAGCCCACATGTTGGAATACAGCTGGATACCATGAGTGGAATTTCACTCCAGCAGAAGTTTACTCCAACCATGGTACTATATTCAGAAAGATAAACACGGGTCTATGCTTATATCCTGAATGCAAGTTAATCAAGTTAGATAAGAAAAGAGAAAGTAAATACAAGTAATACTATAGACCAGGATGCCAGCTGATCTCTTGATTTGACAGGTCACTTCTCAGTATTTGTTCCTCTGCAAGGAGAATTTGTGTATTTCTTTGTAATGTTTGTGAATGGCTTCACGTATTTGTCTTTGTGCTTTAGTGCCATAAATGAATGATTAATGTAACCTGCCAACAACGTGGCCACTCCGAGTGACACGCCAGCTGCGCCCAGCAGTGAGTAGAGCAAGAGGAAGATGTGTTATGTGTACAGCGTGTAAAAAGATCTGCGAGGAGTTGAAGACATTTATGTAGCCATAAAGAGAGCAGGTGTGTGTGATTCCAAAGCAAACCAACATCCTGTTTATCAAAGGAAGTCTCTTGGGTGTGGTTTTTTTTCTTCATGGAGTCAGTCGTCCTTGTTGTTTGCATGTACAGGACAACTAGGGAGCGATAGTAAAAATAGCTGCAGTATCAAACCTTCTTCCTGAAAGCTGCCTTCCATGGGGGTGGTTGAAAGGCTCAGCTCAGGCAGAGAGATGTAGCTGTACAGTCAGCTCCCGGGTGGGAGCCCTGGCTTATCTCAATGCAATAGAATATCTTCCATTTGCTTGGTTGGAGCAGAAACACTCTCTGTTTCTGACAGTACTTGGTATAGTGTTGACACCAGAACTACAATTTTTCCATTGTTGTTTTGACCCTCAAATAACTTCTTTTATGGACAAAAGTTTAGTAGCTGCATGTTTTGTGCTTAATGTAACTGGCATTCTGCCACAATGGCTTTTCTGCTGCTTTTTCATCGTCAGAAGGAAATTTCAAGGCAGTGGCTGCATATAGACGACTTCACTCATTTGTAGTAAGGCCTTGCTGAGAGGCCCCCAAGGCTAATGCCCCAGCCACTGGAGATGTAAACTGTAGAGTTAACTCTACACCTCAGTGATCTGCAGGTCCAATTGAGAGATGGAAACCCTCTTTTGTCTCTTAGAAGTCAGTGAAAGTCATCTTAGGCTACCAAGAGTCAAAGAGCATTTTTTCCATCTTTTATATAATGCCAATAAATATTCTATTAGGCCTTAGCAGGGCTGTAGCGACAGAGAGGCTGTGATGCACATGGGCAGCTTTGCGAATGGTTTTATTCATGATGCTGGAGATGGAATAGAGCCACTTTCCTTCTAGCCCAAGAAAGCCTGGATTGGAAACTCGGTGGGGGATAGACACTGGCTCCCTTCAGAAGCCACATTGGAAGCCCCATGGGGAATGAGGGGTTACAGGAAGTATGGGTGCAGCAGTGGTGCGAGGGAAGAAGGACCTGCAGCTGCCAGGGCACCCTTCTGGAGGAGCATAGTTGGGAAGTGACTTTGTAGTAAGAAAATTTGAAAGTTTAACTTAAATCAGACAGAGAGCATTTATTTTAAATTAATTAATTAAAAAACCAAAACAAAACCTCATAATCTTGTCAGTTTTAGGCATGTGCTGTTATTCATCTATGGTGATCCTAATAGCTCTTTCATCAAATAATGAGAATAATAAAGTATGTGGAGTCTCCTTCTCTGGAGATATTCCAAACCCACCTCGCAAGTTCTTGTGTGACTTATTCTAGGTGGCCCTGCTCTGGCAGGGGGTTTGAACTGAATGATCTTTCGAGGTCCCTTCCAACCCTTAAGACTCTGTGATTCTGTGATCTTTAAAAGTAAAATGCACACTTTTATATATGCTGCCGAGCTATTTAAGCTGCGTCTGCAAAACGCAACAACCCCTGACTGAACTTGGAAATATCTGCCTCTAGAAATACAAGCCAATGCCTTTTTATAGCGGCATCCTGACAAGGATAATTTATGTATTTCACAGTATAGAAAATCCTGGAGGCAGTGTTATTTTTAGCTGTGTAACCTTTAAGTGTTTTCATCTATATACTAGTAAATTAGTTTTTAACCAGTGAATGACTTAATTTAGCAAGGCAGATGAATTGCAGATGTGGGTAATGTCTGTCCAAATTGCTTTTTTTTCCTGGCTCTAAATTATTCATCTGGGATGGCCAGAAGCCAGCTATGGGGATTATTGATAAAAGTGAGTTAAGAATAGATTAGAACATTTCTCTTGTGAAGTATAATGTTTCTCTGTTGACTGCGTTATTTTCCATCTTCCATTAAGCGCTCCAAACCAGACTTTTTTTAACCCAATTTCAAACTATTCATGTTCTATTTAAATTATATTATCATAAATGCTTTATTTCCTTGTTTATAGGGTAAGGAATGGTCTTTTAAAAGAAATAATTTTGTTTTAAGTAAGAATAGAAGTATTTCAGCATTTTGTTTGGGGTTAGATTTTGTAAAGAAGCAAAACTGTTCTTTTAAGGCTTTGCCAGCTGTCTGAGCTGGGTGGCTGAAATGTGCAGTATCCATTAATTTTAGTCAGTGGTGCAAGTGTAGTCAATATTCTCCTGTGGGTATCAAAGTTCTCAACCAGCTGTGGTTTTTTTAATTGTTTTCTTTGTTTTCTGTCTCATTTGTCATTATTGTTCTTTTATTTTTAATTAACCCACATTTGTGAGAAGATGAAAAAAAGTTCTGGCCTTCACCAAAAGATGAGGGAAGGAGTTACATATGGGGAATATATTGGAAATGTGACAGTGAAGGAAAAATAATCATGCATTCTAAGGCATAAAATAAATGAAGTTTTCATCTACGAGATGTGCAAGAAAGCTCTAGTAAGTATGAAAAAAAGTGAAGGTTGTACAGTGGTGTAATAAATGTCTAGTGACTCCATCCTTATGAAAGTCACAAGGACAGTTTTCTACTGTAATACAGTGAGATTCAATGCTGTGTTGCATCTGAAATTTCTTTGGGATCACACCTGCCATACAGAGGTTATAACTGAGATCAAGAAAATGGGATAGAAAGGTGTTTTAAAACAAAATATATGTTCACTAATGAAGAAACAAAAAGGTATAGACACACTGAGTTGTCCAAAATCCCAAGATTTCTAATGGAACAGAACAGAATTGTAGTATTTGAGTCCTTGGTCACCTTTCTCATATATGTTGTGGTGAAGAGCTGTAAGGAAGGAAGTAGTAATGATGAATAATTCTGATGTTCTTGTACCAGATGTGTAGAGAAAAGGCCACAGGCAGTAGCCAGGTAAGCACAATTTCCATGCGACTTTTAACTGTAAGGTAACTGTAAAACAAACTGCAATTCATCATCTGTGCTGGTAATACAAGAGAAAATGGCATCCTCAACATCTTTCCTGACAGCCTTTCTGCTTCTGATCTTTCTCCAACTCTAGATTTCTGGGTGATTGGATATGGGGGGGTAACTTGATAACGTGAGTAAAGAAAGTTTGACTTTAGATGAGTGGAGGCTGTCTGAGGTACAGGTTTCAGATATGAAGATACTGTCTTCAAAATGTCCAGACTTTTTATTTTCATCTCTCCTCTCTTTGAATTTGTGTGTAACTGGGACAAGTGGAAGTACCACAATGGTGTGAACTGTGGTGGTGGCAGCTTTCAGTGAAATGCCATTGCCATTACAATCATTATTTAAATGGTCTTCTCCTAGAAAAGGAGATTTGGTAGGAAATAGCAAATGGGCTCTCTGTGGGAAATGGAAGCTGAATGACAAAATTATCTAAGGTACATAATGTTTATAGAGGCTGTGGGATATATTATCAGAGTTAACAAAATATAATCACAGAAATAGAAGACAGTTGGAAGTAGGAGATAACTCCTGTGCAGTTTGAAACTGACACTCAGACAACTTTTTTTGCCCTTTGTTATTGTACTAACTTATGTATCACATCATTAGACATTTGCAGCTTTTTAATGCTGTTCTTATTCCACCAAGTCTCACTACTTCTCATGTTCCCTTGTTATTTTCATGTTCCATCCACAGTATATCTTGATGGCCTGGATGGATTTTTTAGGTATCCAGTGTTGTTTACGATGGCAATCTAGCCAATGCAACAGCTTGTTTGGCTGCTTTTTCTTCTTCCCTGCCCTGCCTCTTCCTTCCTCTGCCCTTTCCTCTTGGCTATACAGTCTTGCCCCATCCTTGAACTAGTTCTGAACCATAACTGAGCCACTTTGTCTTTCTGGATCATTTTCTGCTAGTTGAATGGCTTAAAAGAGAAGGGCCTGACAAGTGCCAGAGCAGATCCTGGGCAAGCTGGCTGAGAGCAGGTGGGGTGACTTCAAAATAATGGTCTATGCAGAAGGATTTTTCAGTAACATCATGAGTCAAATCTTGGCAGCATGTCTTGTCTGCTGACAGACTATAGAGGAACTGGAGTTCTGAACAGAAACACTTGACCAAAACACACCAGTTTGGTGAAGATGTGTGTTTTAGAGAGTACGTGCCGGAAGGAATGCAGCCAGAACTGGGGAGAACAAGCCCTGTGTGGCACAAGTCAAAAGGCTTCCCCACGTAACCTTGGCATTGTCATTTCCCTTGTCCCCATATGAATAGTTTTCTCTTCCTGGCTTTGGTATTGTGTTTCCTTGAAATGTTTCATTCTCCCTCATGGAAATTATGCAAATGCCAACGTGCGCACGTTAAAAACCTGACAATGGCACAGAAAGTACAGTGCTAAAATAGGTTTTGCTAAAGAAATAAATAATCATTCCATGTTGCAATGGGACACCTAACTTCTCTCATGCATATGTAAATTATTATGGGATGATTCTGTTTACCAGTCTGCAAGAGTCTCGTTCGGAAAACAAATTATTAATTTCCAGGAAGTGGGTGAACAAATTTTGTGACAGTGAAGGAAAAAAACCCCTCAGATCTAAAAGCAAATCTGTTTTCTGCCCTACATCTTTAACTACTGAAAGTTTTATTCACATTCCAAAACAAGCTGACCTTCTAACAGGGGCCAGACACGAAGCTTCTCGCCAAAGGTGAATGGTTCGGAAAACTCTGAGAGTGTGTGAGAAGGGAAACAGTGGAAACTGTTCTGTATTTGGAGCATGCTTGGGTGCTGGCAAGCTGAAAACGTCAGCCTCTGATTACATAGGTCTGTATTCTATGTGTATCATCAGCCTTAACGTGCTCCTCATCTCGTGTCCTGCATGCAGGTTGTTATCATCACTGCAGTCAGTATCTAGATGTTAGTGTTTTAGTTGCTTAGTGCTTCACAGCTGATGGCAAGTGAAGCAGATGCCATCCCAACCTTGACAATCAGTGGAATTGCTCTGCAAAGATTGCTGCAGTTCCTTAGTTCAAAGAAGAAAACCTGGAATGGAGACAGTGCCTCTACAACTCAAAAAATTAGGCACAGAGAAGCATCTGGTTTGCAGACTTTTTCTCTGCAGATCTCTTCTTGCTGCATCCTTCCAGATGCTTGTGATGCCACCAGTCCCAGCAGACTCCCCCTTGGTGGCATTTATGGGAACTTGAGGCTATGCAGTACAGAACTGCCGAGCATGGTAGAGGCCACCCTGCCCTGCAACATACAAATGTCTCTCTGCCAGAGAGCCTGGCAGGGAAGGATCAGATCTATCTTTTGTGAGTTCCACTCCAAAATACCCAGAAAGGAGGAACTGAGCCCTTACATCTAGCAAAACACAAGTAACACCACTGAAGTCAGCATGGCTTAGTGTTTTGGTGATGGCTTGAGATGCTAAATTGTGACAGGACCATCCACAAACATCTATTTTGATGTTAAATATGTGTATTACATGTTGCTACCTTTATCTTTCAAACTTTCCATTGTCTAGGAACTGCTTGGCGTAAGAGGCAGGCATAAATGACCTGAAATTCAGTGCCATTTTGTCTGACGGGGGAAGTTAATAAAGTTAGTCTTTGAGGCAACTAGAGTAAGAAACATAAATAGGAGCAGAACACTATGTTCCTTGTTCAGTGTCTTGCGCTAACACAAATAATGTTACCAGATCAAAATCTCCAGCCAATCGTAAATCACTCCTGGTGTTAGCAAGGCTCTCCTGTGCAGCAATGTGACCTCCAGTCAGGAAGAGACTCTCTGTTTTGTTAGAGATGCTTGCAAATGGTGAGAAGTTGCACCAGTACTTGGGAGATGTGCAGCACAGGTCAGAAAAAAAACAACAGGCATTTGGGAGGTGTAAATTTATATCGAAAAATATATTGATGAGGTTATCTTACATCTACCCAGAACAGAGCTGTAGAGGCCAGTAAATGCAAAACACGGCAGAAGTGAGCACAGAGCAGATGCTCAATGGCATATGTGTTACAACTCAATTATTGATTGCAAATGACTCACTGCTACCTTACATTGGCAGAGGTAAAGCCCTCCATACAAATATGTAGTATTTGAAAACGGATTGTAGGCAGATAATGAAAGGAGCTTTCAGAGTTCCTGCTGTTTCCATCTACAGAAAAAATCCTTTTTTCATCTTAAAAACTGTTTGAGACTAACAATGTGGAAACCCCAGTATAAAAAATGAGGCTTCAATTACCCCCTTTGAAATAAGCTGGATGTGGAAGAGTAAAGTTCAGTAGACATTTATTTATAGACATCTCAGTGGCAGTGGGTGTCTTGTTGTAACCAAGTGCTTGCATGCTATCGGCATCCATCAGTGCATTTCAGATAGATCCCAAACCAGGAGCTCTAGGGCTTTTCCATTCCCTCCCCTGCATTTTCCAAGCCTTTGTAGTCCCAGTCACAGGCTGTATCAAGGGTCACAATGGATGGATAAAGCATTAGAAAGAACATGAAGATAAACTGTTTCTATAGAAAAAAATAGAAGTTTGGGGGGCAAAATTACTGGCTAGGTTTGAAGTTAATAGTGAGAATCTACTGACCCTATTGCAAGATGTATTATTCCAAGAGAGCCAGCACAAATATTCAAAGCTGCTTAGCTAGAAGCAGCCAGTTATTTCAAAACCAAACTACCATGTTAAATGTACATGTTTGCTGTTTGTGCACTAAGCAGAAAAAGAAGGGCTTATAGCACAGGAGAAGAGAGCAACAGGAGAGATACAGTAGCTTCTATTTTATGCCATGAAATTGCATCTGACAACACAGTGTATCTGTTTGTGAGTAGTGTAAATTAACCTGAACCATAAGGGGAAGTAAGTAAGAGAGGATCTATGCTGTTGGATGTGCAGCTGATGGCAGAGGATGGTGCCTGTACAATCTGCATTCTACAGAGAGGGGGAAAGAAGGGAAGGTTACCTGAAGGCAGCACCGAGCACTCAGGATTTCCTCCCTGAGAATTTCTGGCGAGTGTCACAGGGCATTGTGACACAAATAGATATTGCATCTATGCATAAAATGTACAGGTACATCTGTGTCAAAAGAACACAATCCTGGGTGCAGAATTGAGCACGCAAAAGAAATGCCTAAACTATGTCTGCTTGTAAGATTTTGCTTAGTCTTCCCTGAGTATATGCATCAAGACATGGTCTTTAAACCTAGTACTGCTTTGGCTGGTAAAGACAGTTGAAATGCACGCTGTTGTCCTCGATGGACACGGCTGCAGCCATCTCGTACCCCCATCTCTATGCAGATCATTCACAGGTAGGTGACACACAAAATCCGCATGGAACTGGTATATTTTTGGTGCCCTTCTGCATTCTCTAGTTTCTATCCTGCTTTGCCATTGCACAGTACGTCTATAAACATAACCTGCAGTCACCTTTTGTGCTTTCTCATTTTCTCCCCAAACAGGAATGGTCTGGTCTGGACTTTGCAGTAATCTCTGATGTACAAGCAACCTATCTCCAGTGATGCAGGAAAGGAGTCACAACTCCTGTCAGAGATCCGGGCTTGCTAGTAGGAGGAGGGAGGAATGGGGCTCAGCCTTCTTTTTGAAGGCAAAAGTGTAAACCTTGCACAGACCAAGGGGCCTCATTTCTTCACGTAACACATGGGGAAATGTTCTGTGGCTGCAGGGTGGTGTCAGAGCCCGAGCACCCAAAACAAAACCTGAGTTTCCCTACAGTGGGGCACGGGTAGTAGCAGAAACATGTCCTTACCTTCCCTTGCAGTGGCTTGTAGCCCTGCTCCTTATCTGCATTGCTCACAGGTACCAACTCTACAGCTGACAACAATTTTTTCTCTCCTTTTGCAATTTATTCATGAGCCAGTTCCTCTGCAGAGCCCAGCAACAGCAGCAGGGAGCAAACCGGCATTGGAGAGACCTTCCCTTCATAGACTGTCACTGATCTCAGAGATTTGTATGTGACACAAGCAATTTCTCCAAAATAATAATCAGAAGTCCTCGAAGTCTTTGAGGAAAATATGGCAAGAATTTAAGTCTTGTGTTAGAAAGGTCATTTGTCTCATTCCTCAGAGAGTTTATTTATAAATAACCTTGTCTTGCATTAACTTCTTGTGCACCCAGTCTTACTCCATCTTCTGTCTGCCTCTTGAAGTGTTTAGAGAGGAAATACAAATATATCAAGCCATGCTTACTTATCTTCTGCCTCTTGCATTTACAAAGATGCAGCAAGGTTTGAGCTACAGTGCCTGTGTAAAAATGTGCAGTTTTACAGGGGCTCTTGAGCAAGATGTTTGCAGTCTGGGTTCTGCTTACACTTTTTTTTTTTTCCCTTTCTCTCATTTTTTCTCCTCAATATCATCCCCAGCAAGGAGAGCTTGTGTGTGATTAAGAAGTGATGTAAACTGAACACGTTTAGGCCAGCTGTATCCATGTGCTCAGACTCTAAATCAATGCAGATGCAGGTGTGAAGTTTGAACAATACATCAGGATAAAAAACTCTTTGCCTGGGGATTGACTTGGCATCTGTAACAGCTCCCTGTCCAGCGCCACAGGTTGTCCCTGGAGGCCAAAATAATGTGCTGCTAAATGTGCTTGGGGTAACAAAAACTCCCAAAACTCCATGAAACCCTTCAGGCCCTTTCACACCACCACTAATTCCATTTAAGAGCCCAAAAAACAAAAGCCCTTGTGGGTGAGAGCTCACTCTATCTGCACTGAGTGAGGTACAAGGTGTTGCACCAGGAAGGGAGAGGCTGGTGCCAGCCAGGGCTGTGCAGGCATTGCCACACTCCCTGCTGCTCCTTTCCCTTCTGCACTCATTGTGAAATCACTGATTTGCCCTCATCGAGGCAATTCTTACCTACTCTTGCAGTAGTCTGTACTCCTCTCATGGTCTGTGCATGCCCATGACCCTGCCATGCCCATGGGCTGCCCTGGGACCTGCTGTCCCCAGGGACAGTGACAAAGGCCAGGAGCTTTCACCCCGTGTGCTCACACACTGGTAGGTGTTAAACAAGCAATGATGCCTGTTTCTGGATTTGCACGCAGCATCACGCTCACATAGCACGTCTGCTCTCTGTCTGCAGGTTTTTCCATGATGTGCCTTTATTTTGGCAGTTTCATTTGGTTCTCTCAGACTGAAACATGTGGTTCATGCATCAAAAGGGGATCCCACCCCCGTCTCTGGAGTTGTGTCCATAAATGGTATTTAGATTTATAAACTGAGTAAAATGGTTGCTATTTTAAGAAGCTGCTGCTGAAAATCTGGCTCTGACCCTCCATGACTAGGTCTAAATATTAATTTTTTAATGTCCCACGACAGTGAGAGCCTGTCACCTTCCAGCAGACCCCTATGCTGCAGCAACAGGGGCTTCAAGCAAAGGCAACGACATGGCAACATTTTATATTGGTTTTGAACCGTCCAAATAACAAGAAATTAAAAAATAAACCCTTTTAAACAATAAGAAAAAGGGGATTTGGGTTGGGGAAGGATGGGGGGGTTATTAGCCTTGCAGTTTTTGGTGCTTTTGGAAGTGGTATTTCAGCCTTTGCTCTGCAACCACAAGTGCTACAAACACGTTATAAAAATAAAATTGATTTTGCCATGTTAAATCACAGATACAAGAACTTTTTGCTCCCATAAAAGCAAAAAAGATCCCAGAGGTTAGAACTGCTGCCTCAGTCCAACGTGCTTTTAATCTGTGTCTAGTTCTAAGTCTTAAACTTTCACTTTCCATTTTCCCTTGCCCAAACCTCATCAAATATTCTCACTGTAGACTATTACTAAATACCTATTTAATTAGCATGCCCTGACTGCTTTCTGACACTGCTCTGGTAGCAGCGAGGGGTTGTTTCCTCACCGCCCTACTTTTGCTGCTCCGCTCAGGAAGTTGTGTCACAAGGACGTGTAAGTGGCATGGTGCTGACATCCGGAGCTCTGCACCACGACATCTCCCAGTAAATCAAAAGGGAAGGGCAAATCTCAATACGTAGATCCTGGGGTGCAACACTGACTGAGAGGGGAAATATTAAGAAGTAGCATAATGAGTAGTGCTCGTAGGAGTGCTGGGTGTATGTGGGGCTTTGTGTAGCACAGCATCTGACAATTGTTTGAGTAAGCCTTAAATCTACAGAGCCAGCAAATCCAGAACAAGCAGAGAGCTATAGAACTTTTTCTATTGTTAAAGTGAACTTTTCTTTTGGTTTTGTGCAGGATGGTGTGTGAGCAGTGAGGGGTGCACCTTTGCGCAGTGTGGGTGGGGAATTGCTGTGAGCCCCCACTCCTGTTGGCTGGAAACATGGGAATGTGCACAGATTCTGCAGTGTAAATACCACCTTCATACTTGTTGGGACGTGCACATAAAGTGCAATCAGCTGCAGAGTTGTTCAAAACCCGGTTGTGGCTCTCAGCACCAGAGGTTATCGAAGCCCACTCTGCTGGTCAGACTTTGGGTGTGGTGCAAACAGCTCCCGGGAGAACTATGCCTGTACATTCAATGCCGTGTGCTATCAAGTGCTTGAGTCAAGTGACCTGAGTCACTTCTTAGCCTTTCTCTCAATCACCTAAGTAGCTGGAAATGATGAACAGTTTTGCCACCAAGCCCTGCCTCACCACACACTCTCGCCCCAAGCCAAGAGCTGATCCTTGCGACATTAACATGGAAGGGGATGTAGGGAGCTGGCTCGCTTTCTGCTCCAATAGTGTCAGAGCTGGCATTCTGTTGAGGGTGAGAATGTGTGGGTGAGAAGGTAGGTCTGCAACACCCTAAATATAGATGGAAAGTCCCTAGCTACACTGGCATGAGACTACATTAGAGTCTATGACAATAGCACTTGATTTTCAGACTGCATTTTTGCAGCATAATGCTGGTTTCACCTCTTCCTCTAGAGCTTTGTGCTATGCTCTTCAAGCCCTGCATGTACCAGCAACATTGGCATAGTATAGAACCACATCCCTGACGTAAATCTAGGCAAGTACTTTCACGTTGGAATGTATGTGCTTGTCAGTGATGTTTGACTTTGTCCTGAACTGTTGCAGTGGGTGTGCAGAAAGAGAACTTCTCATCACCCAGTTTGTGAAAGGCTGCATTTTTGCATCTTCCTTGGCTGCACGATTCAGCAGCCAGCAGCACTGGCAGTGTGTGCTTACAGGAGTGTACAGGAAGGACAGACAAAATGTGCAGCTCCAAATCCTAATTATAACCTCAGCAAAAGCCTTAAGTTTTTCAGGTTTGTTTTAAGCCATTTCCATTCCCATATCTAGACTTGCACATCAGCTGAACCCCCTAACTAAGGATGCTCTGCACAGCAGCACCAATTGCTGCTTGCTGCCTTATTGAGCGTGGTAAAGGCAGCAAATACAAGACAATCCCTCTCCTTTCATGCCCTGGCTGCAAGCCACTGCTTGGAGATTTCTCGCAAGCAGACCATCAGCTCTAATAATCACTCAGCCCAATTTTGGTATTTTTAATCTAGCTAGTCATTTATTAAAGCTGTTGATAGTTTCAGCCTCCAGATGATCCAGGGTGTAATTACAGAGTGTGCGAGGACGAGCTCCCGCTTGTTTGGTTTAGATCTGCCTCCTACCAGACGCAGTGGGTGCCAGACACTTCCCGTATTGCATGAAGCAAGGAGGGGTTGGTTTGTTTTTAACTTCTCTGCACTACTTGAAAAATTATAAAGTCCCCTTTAGCACCTTTTTTTGTTTGTTTGTTTTCCTCAGCTTAAAATACTAACCCCCCCCAAAACCAGCTGTTGGACAATAAGGTGTGAATTCCTTCCTGAGGATGGACCCTCCGCCAGCTCCCAGCCTGCTGGGGAGATAAGAATGGATCTGATTTCACAACCCAGGTCTTTCAGCTTACCATCCTGTTCCCATGGGCATTGCTGTGGGGAAACAAATCTCTGAAATGGAAAGCTGACCAAAGCAGTAATGGGAATTCTCTTAAGCGTTCAACTACCAAGGGCAGCGGGAGCCCAGGGAAGCCAAAATTGGATGTGAAAGCTCTTCTGATGTTGTCTGGGGATTTTTCTCTCTATTTTCCACTTCCTCCAAGTAATGTATGGCAATAAAATAAGACCTAGTGTTAGGAAATTGCTCTGGAGTTAGCTCAGTTTTGTTAAAAATTTCAGTTTCTCAATGTCTTTGTTCCTGGAACCTCCCTCCAAACAAAAGTCCGTTTTAGCCTAATGTAATTCCCTGAATGGGCTAAGTAAGGAAAAGACAAGTGAGTACCAGCATCTGAGTATTTCTATCCTGGACTGGGTACTGTGGAATATTTTATTCCATATTAACTATTCCAGAAAATTCTCCACTGAAAAAAAAAATGTTTAATGAAACTGTGGAAAGTATTAAAGCCTTATTTTTTCCCCCAATAAAACAAAGCATCACTGTAACCTCATTGAGTTGCTCATCTTTTCCCAGACTGAAGAACCAAGGAGGATAGATCAGACAGAAAAGTCAAAATTTCTGCTATGGTGACATTTATAAATGCCAGTCTTTATACCTACCATCTCTTTTTTGCCTAATCTTATACTCTAGATCAGAATCATCTTTGCGGTGGCAAGTTTTGTTCTAGTTTGAAAAGCAAGAAAGATCAAGAAAGATGTGGCAACAACTTCCTTTCTTGTAACAAGTGTGCCAACCTTGTTGTATGACAGAGCCAGCTAAGCCAGGGTGTATTTTCCTTTTCCTTTAAATGTGTCCCCAGAATCTAAGCTATTTCACAAAATAAGGTTTCTCATCTCCAGTTCCCTGCAAAGGAACAGGCATCAGGAAGGCCAGAAGACCTTCTTAGTATCCACCTGCTCCCAAAGCTGTTATTATTGAACATAGTGACCATTTTTCATGCAGTTCTTCTTGGCAAATATCTTTCAGGAAGCAAAGACAGAAAGCTGCAGAGCCAGAGAGCTGCTGCTGGCTGCTAACAGAGGGTAGTTCAGAGAAAAGATTTTTCATAACCTGGGGCTGCTCCAGGGGCAGGAGGAAAGGTGTGAAGCAGAGACTGTTGAGGCTGCCTCTTCACCCACCTCCACACCAGGCTGGCTACAAAAACCTGGCAGGTCCTTCTTCAAGAGTTAAAGTCCTGGCTTTGGCTTCAGTTTGCACATATGCCTAATTAACTCAAAATTAATGGCCCAGAACCTAGTACAGCACTTAAGCTCAATGATACAGAAACAACCCTCGCTTTCATCTTCAGGATAATAATCTTTTTTCCTAAAAGAGTGTTGGTTAGTCTTGAGGACCAAAGAATTGTAAGTTCAGTGTATTTATTTTGCTTTTGCTTCCCGTGCCCACGGTTGTGGCTTTCCTGACATCCAGTGTTGTATCTCTTCATTTTTTTGCATCTCAACAGCTTTAATTTAAAAAAAAGAAAGAAATAAAACCCTCCTCATTGTATTTTGCTGCAATCTTACAAAATCCACATTCAAACAACACCTGAGATGGAGCAATGAGAAAGGTTGAAGTTAATGCTTCTGTGGCTCATTACTTGGTTTCAATTTCAGGCTTTTCTGAAGTGCTGAACTTGAGGGGAATATCTATTTGTTCAATACACTTTCTACCTCATATAAGTCTTTAATATCGGTGAGTATTTGTATTATCAACACAGTCTTTAAAGATTGTAACTACTGGCTAAACACTAGCAGATAGGTAGAAATATATGATCAGTCCTTGAAGTAAATGGGATTATTTCCTTTTTACCCTGCAGCACCAGATCTAGTTACTAATCAATAATTTGGATATATTTCCTAATATCAGTCACAAAGAAAAATACATTTAGCTCCATACAGAGTGCACAGGTATCTTATCACGTAACTTACTGTGCTTTATATTATGTCTAAATCAAGAGCTGTATCAGTTAACCTTTTGTATGAGGGCAATTTTTGAAGCTGAGACTTTCAAGCAGAGCTGTAGGTCTTGGAGGCTTTGATCCTGACCCTGAAAGAAGGCAAGATGGCATTGCTGCAGATATGACTTGTCTGAAGTGATGCTGCTTCCAACAGCATCTTGGTTGCTGGCAAACCCAGCTTCTTGTGAAAGTTTAATCAGAAATGTAAATGCTGACTGTGTCAGGAATCTTTTTGGAAAGCACACAACAGATGCTCCTCCTGGGAGGAAAGTGGCTGCTGTGGAAGTCAATGCAAGGAAAGGTGTGCTGGTGGTGTGTGGCTCAAGATGCACCCATCAGTAACTGGTGATTATTCAGTGATATGGAAAAGCTACAATTCAAAGGCATTTCAAACCAGCAAAGGCTACATTTCAAAGGTATTTCAAACCAGCAAGGCTCCAAGGTCATCCCACGGTTCTTTTCTGTCTCTTGGATCCAGTGATTAGTGACCAAGGGCAGATTTGGCTCTTTGTAAAAGATGATGGAGAAAAAAAACGACATTTGACATAGCTGATTTCTTTCCCTCCTGCCAAGGAGGAAATGTGAGTGATAAGGATTCCCTGAGTTTTGCAATACTGTAGCTATGGCAGTAAATAGAAACAGTAGTTGGGGAATTAGAGATGATTGCAAGAATAAAAATAATCCTCATCAGACATCAGGGTCTGGGAAAGGGAAATTACCTGCTACGTCAACTACTCTGGGGCTTCTGGTGTTTCTGAAGCTGCAGCATGGGACAATCACAGCCCTGCCTCTCCTGATCCCAGTTGGCAAGAAACACATCTGTACTCTAAATTTGCAATGAAATTTCAGCAGATTTTAGGGGAAAGCTGAAGCTGCTCAAGCAAGAACCATAAAGTCTTTGCTTGAATTGGAATTAGTTTGTTTGACCTGAATCCAAGTGTAATTCTGGTAACTGCAAAAGAGGCCGTGCAGTCGATAGTGACAAGGCTCCGGCTGCTGCTGCTGCTGGGTTGTGCCTGTTTCCAGTGAATCATTTTCTGTCTTACAGGTAGTGCGTGACAGGGGGAGAATATTTATAAACTACACACTTAGGAAGGTGCAGCAATAAACTAGGTTGAAACTAACCCTCAAATGTACTGGATTCTGGATTAAGTCTGTAGGATCCTAACTAGTTTGGGAAGGTGTCACTACTTGGTGCCACTGAAATACTGTAGAAAGCAGCAAAGTCAGCTGTCTACCTTAATCATTGGTAAAGTCGGGTCCTGGCAGTGGATTGGTAGTAAAGTGTTATTCAGTTTGATAATTGCCTCACAAAAATCAATACACTGTAGATTGTTTCCTGTTCCATAACAGCATGGGGTCTACTTATTCTGGAAACTGCACTCGTCACTAGAAAGCCACTAAATACATGAAGCTGTACGGCAGGAAGAGAGGAATTTGCGTCACTGCATTTCTAGCTCTGTCTGGAAATCAGGTAAGCTGCTTTTGGAAAACGATGCTGCTGAGCAGTTCTGTCCATTTACTCTTTTGTCCATTTGCATTGTGCCAATGACTCAGATCAGGTCATGTTGCTGATGTGCTAAAATTATTTTCAGGCCATAATTGAACCTTGGACCTCCCAACGAGGCTGTTAAGTGTCAGTAAGGTGCACAGGTGTTCTGTAACATGAAACCACGGATTGCATGTTAAACCAGCCAACGAGCACTTCTCTGTCCTAGTGACAGACTCAAGATGGCCCTTCCCTCTTTGGGCATCACCACGTTCACAGCTTTGCTTTGTGACATCTACCATTTAAACGTTGCTCCCACAGTCTGTGAATGTCTCCTGATGTGCTGCTACATGACTGGTCTGGCTGAGTTACTGAGGAAGGAGGGGCAGAATATCAGCAGTGCTCTTTCCAGATGAATGGCATTCCTTGTGAAGAGGATGGTGATGCACCAGAGGAAGGTGGAGGAGGAGTGCAAAGGGGAAAGTATGACAAAACAGTGACGAGGGACTTGAACCTTGAGGTCGGGCAGCCCCACCTCCCTGTATCTCAGGCCATGGACCTCTCAAGCATATTCCTCTCCTCCCCATCAGCCGTGGTCTGAGTGGCTGCAGGGTAAGTTGGATCAGCAATCTGATCCCATGGAAAACAAATCCACCAAAAAGAAGAGAAATTTCCTGCCCCACCAGCTTGCTCATCCAGCTCCACAGCAGCTGCACAGCTGCTAAATCAGATGCAAGGGCAGTGAGGGACGTGCAGAGACTGGAGAAGGGGAGGGAGCAGGGGAGCATGACTGTCCTGCTTCCCGGGACAGCAGCTGACGTTGGTACGTCACATGTGAAAGGCAGAGCCTGCCTCTGGCTGAGCACAATTCCCTGAATCTGTGCTGCTAGCAACACCCGATGTGAAGCTCACGGAGGAGTGCTGATGCTGTCCCAGCAAAGGCATATCCTGTACCACATCAGTCACCCACTGCAACAGGGACTGAGAAGGATGTGACCAAACAGCTGTCACCCAGCTGGTGACGTTGCTCAAGGTCCTTCAACACGCATCTTAACAGCATGTTGACATTGAAAAAAGCTATCCCAAATGTGGCTGGTTTGAGTAAACTGCTGTTAAAATAACTCTTATGTATCCAGTTGTGGTTAGATCAGTTCTACAAGTGATTTGTTCCAGGAAAAAGTAATCTGGGCCATATTAACTCCCAGAGGCATGAGCCACACTCTGTTGTCACTAAAGCAGTGGAGTGGCTGCATTATTTCTGTCCTTGGGGAGTACAAGCAGTGATGCCTCTGCCAGCTCCTCTTGATCTGAAGGGGAAGTATTTCCTATCTGCTGGCAATCTGCTATCAGCCACACCCACACTTCCTTAGTTTCATCCACACTCCTCTATTGTTCGTGGCTCTGAAACCTTATGCAAACCCTGCAGACAATGTGTTCTCTGCCTCTAAATAGAGGCAGAGAATTTGTTCCACTTGCATTTGTTTCTGGTGACATCAATTCCCAGTCCTCCTGTTGTCATCAGCAGCACCTGCCCTCCCCAGGGCAGCTGTGGGGCTGATGCTCTGCACCAGTTGTACTTAGTCAGAAGAGCTGCTGCTGTCTTTGCATGTTAGTTCCTAACTTGTCACCTTGTTCATGACTGTCATCATCATTAATCACTTACTACTTACTACAGGGAAATATGTTCAATATGAACTCACCTCAGAGCCCATGCTGATTCTACCTGCTCATGTTCAAGCAGGGGATGACTCTCACATCTAAAGGCTGCTGCTGAAATCTTCACTCAACAGTGATTTATGGGACTCATGCAAATGCTTGGCATCTTCATTTCCCAGGCTAGTGGCCAGCCATCCCTCTACAACATCCTGCTTTGACCATGCTGCCAGCCTGGTGTCTGGCCTGATGGGAATGCTCTTTCTCTAGGGAAGCCACTTCCCATACCAGGGGTGCTTCTCAATAATCCCACTGCTCCTGTAAGTATACTGGACCACTGGGCTGGAATCATACTCCTGTTCTAAAAGTGCACCAGGGACTGCTGGAGTGGTGTTTCAGAGAGATTCATCTTACTCTGAGGTCTCTGGCTTTCTGGTTGCTACTTCTGGGAGCTGACTATTACAACCCTACTATAGGCATACCCCTTGCTTTTGTCTTTCGGTTCCACTGCATTAGCTGAGATCTTCTGGATGCTCAATAGCTATAATTGCTCTGCACAAAGCTGAGGATCCTTAATACTTCATAACATGCTATTCTGCCTTTTCTATACATCACTACTAATGAGTGCTTTGGTTTCCCCATCCCTATCACAGAGTGGGGCAGCAGTGCATTTTACCTTCCTTTCTGACTTATGGAAAGAGCTGCATGGATGCTGAGCTGACTCCTGGCTTAATGAGTTCCTCAAAATGACAGATTTGGCCCTAATTTGTAAATATCTCTCCAGAGATACACTCTAGTTGTCAGAATTGCAGGTGAAAATTAGTTTGATCCCTTTGTGTTAGTCTAACCCAACCTCTTCCCACAGCCAGCTCTGTAGAGCACCTTGGCTTTGCCTCTAAAAAGAGGAGGTCAAGAGGCTTTACTGGGAAAACTTTGTACACTTTCCCTAGCTGTCTGTATGTTGGTACAAGCAGTAGCCTGTCAAAACAAGTGTGACCTCCACAGCAGCATAAAAATGCAGACAGTGGGATCCTGTAACTGTGTCACTCCACTCTGCCCTCCATAAAGCTCTGTGACTATCTGATCCTAAGGTCACAGATGATCTTTTCCTCAGCTTTCAACTGTGACCCATTTACGCTGTATATTTATCTGGCATTTTCATCTCTGAGGGCCAGTGCTGCTCCGTGAGCTGACCTCTCCTTTTGAAAACAAAAGGACTCTTCTCCACAACCCAGCAGCTTGCAGGGAGGACAAGCAGCAAAACTGACATTACACTGCCAATGGCACTGGCAGAGTCCTGGTCTGCCTGGCAGTTATTCCTGCCCTTGCTCAGATGCCTGGTTCCAGCCCACAGTGGGTATCAGGGAAAGTAAACAGCAGGAACCAACCGCAGCCAAGTCAGGAGACAGCTCAACTTTGCAAACAGACGTATTTAGCCTGGGTGGGTGCCAGGAAGGGCAACCACACACGACAGATAATCTCTCTGACGCAGCACCAAGTCTGCTGAGAGTGGGGAAGCCTCCAACATCTGCATGTGCCACAGCTGTGATGGCCCTGAGACCACAGGGATGGCTCCCCCCGGTACCCCTTTGCCTCCCACACTCAGCCCCATCGGCTTTGGCTGATCCTAGAGAAAGGGATAATCCTGCCAGACCTTAAAAGCAAGAGCTGAAACAGGAGGATGCTAGTGAAGCTCCTCTCTGCCCCTCCGCGATACATGTACCCTGCCATGCCCCCATTACTTTGATTTCCCTGGGACAGCCATGAAGGTGAAGGAACACACACAGCTCACCAAACAGCCCTCTCTGCTACCAACTGCCTTTTCCACAGCATATGGATGACTTGTTGAGCCTTATAAATATTATATTAGTACCATGTCCCCTGAAAACCCAAAGTCAGGCTTCCAGCCAAGAAGCCACGGAGCTGCTCTCTGGTCTAAATCTCTAACGCAGAAAAACAACTTCTTCCATGAGCTCCCAAGTGGGAGAACTGGCTGGGGAACATAAGTACTAATTTCTGTCAATTAGATTATCTTGAATGAAATATTTAATATTTTCAACAGAACGTCATTTAGTTGCTGGGTACTTTGTAGCTGTTGGAAACTCTGATCTAAATGATTATTTTAATGAAAGATTGCCAAAGGACTCACATTTTAAACTCCCACATAGGATAACAGTGGGATTCTTTTCCCTGGTTTATATGCTGGCCAGCCATCATTTTCCTATTGAGGCTCTCAGGTTAATGTTAATTAGCATATATACAGAACTGCCCAAGGCCAATTGCTGAGGGTGTTCATAAAATAATCCAACTGTGGAACCTCCTCAAAAATCCAGACTGCCCTTAGCTGATGGGCTCACATAGTTCTACACAGTAACCCTCAGAAAAGGGCTCCCTTCTACATATGTCGGGACAGAGCACACTAATGGCTTTAATTGCCCTGAGCAGCCCCATGGTCCCCCCCACACACATGCTGCCCATCAGGAGGGCTCCATTTAAGTTCAGCCAGGAGGGGTTTGGCTTTTTCCTGAGCTGTAGATCTACCTTCATTTCCAACTCTCTTTGCTGGATGGATCAAGGACCCATACTGCAGGTAGGTCTCTTGTCAGTCCTGTCTCTGGAATGAACTTTGGATTGATGTAGCAGCCATACCTAGTAGTTTGCTCCTGATATGTGTAAGCAGAGTCTGGGTGTTGCTGTGCTGGTGGGATGAGAAGGAGCCATTGTTAATGTTTTGCCCTCTGAAGGAAGATGACTTTGGGATGCTGTGCCAAGCTCCGACCAATTTTTCCCTCTTGAATCACAACAAGCTTTTCTTAAAAGAAGTCCTTGAAGTTCCTAAAAGTGCTTCTAAAGGTTGCATTTCTGCTCCATGCAAGTTGCCAAGTTATGAAGTCTTGTCCAAGAAAGCCTTCCACACACTTATCTATGTGCCTATAAAGCTCTTTAAGCCATCATTAGTGTTCCCTCCTCCAAATGGAGATCTGGAATTTCAAGTGGAAATGAGATTTTATTTATAGCCTTGGTACATTTTTCAGCCACAATAGATAAATACATGGAGCAAAAGCACTGCACTGCTATTTGTTTACTGCATGGCATTGCTTTCCCATCTGACTGGAGTGGTGAGTCAGCATCACTGTTGAGATCTCTCCAGCTTTTGGGCCAGAGGGCGCTTGCCAAGGGTCAGCTGCTTTGAGTCTGTGTTTTAGAAGGTTGCTTTACATTTTGCCCTCTTGATAGTACAGAGGATCTTCCTTTAAAATGCTCTATGCTGTGATGTCAGCACAAGCCCTTAAAGAAAGCTGTTGCTAGATCCAGGTAGCTGAAAATTGCGATGTAGCTTCACAAAATCATGATACTGGCTTAGAAAAGTAGATACGGTTAAATGATTGCAGAGTCTTTGTGTTAAGTCCTGGTTTGGGGAATGCAGTTGCAGTTTCATGTTTTTCTTCATAATCATAAGAGTGAGAAGTGTAATTTTTGGGTGATAAGAAAGCAGGGAACCACTTGCTTCTAGCAGCTTAAAAAAGCACCAAGTGTTGGGAGATTGCGGTTTGAAAGCAGTGATACATGAAAATAGTTAAAAGCTGCCTTTATTCCATATTTACTGGTGGCTTTCAGTATTTCTAGATCTCCAGGCTCAACATCAGTCTTGTTAGCAGTGCATGAACTGGCACTGACTTTCTTGGGGTCGGCCAGGGCTTGCTGTGCAGTGGAAGGCAGAGCCAGGGCACCTTCCTCTCCATCCCGCTCTGGAGGTATCTCTTCCTTGCTGTCCTCAGCTTTTTGTGGCAGATCCTTTCTCTAAAAATGCTTCCAAATCCTGTTTACAGACCTGTTCAGGACTTGTGTTCCTTTGCAGCTGCTGTTTGTGTAACAGAGTTACCCATTGGGATCCTTTTTCCTTATTTCCCTGCTTGAGGGGTATCTGTAGGGATATGGGCTGGAGCAGTTTTATCATCTGAGAAAAATTAAAAAGATTATGCTCTGGCCAGCTGCTTGGCAGCAGCCTCCCCTTGGTCTGCAGGACCCCAGCTCTGACACTCTCCCTTTGCCATCCCCAGACAGGGATTTTCCCGGTTCTGTGGCCAGTTGGGTTATGTACAGCCCCGTGGGACTGGAATGGGAGGTTTGAACAGTTCAGCTGGGCTGTGGAGCAAGGAGCACTTTGTTGTGCATTGTCATTGCATAGTGATACTCAAGTACCAATTTTAACTGCAACTGTAAGACTGCCCAGAGGATGGAAGAAGCATCTCTTAAAGCAATCGGTGGTTTTACGTTTCCTCAGGAAATGTTGACGTTGTAGCAACCTTTCATGGTTGCAGCACTCCCAATGTGCCTGTAGTGCCCTCTTTTTCTGGTGAAGCTTACCCCTGGGAATTGGGAAAACAGGGCTCATACAAGCAAAACTGGAACAGCAGCAACTGGAAGGAACGTTGTGTGCATAAAACTGTTGCACATTACTAAAACATAAGGGGTTTTTCTGTTGATACACCAAACTTTTGCTGTAAAGCTTAGCCCAGAAACCAGAGCTCTCAAAAGCTGCCTGCACAGCCTTCCTAAAAAACAGTGTTCATGACTCAAATCTTAAAAATATACAACAGCCCTCAGGCAGTGATGCCCTGCCCAATTGCCCCACCTCATCTCCCTTCTGAACTACATACTGTGCTATAAGTAGTTCTGGCACCTGCTGAAACTAGAAATGTTTCTTTCCCTGAAACCAGACACCAGCAGCGGTTAATTACCACATCCCAAATTGGTACAGATTAATGCAGCTTCACTGAAGCTTCATGGAATTATTCCTGTCCCAGCTCTGAGTCATTAATAGGTAGAGTTCTGCCTATTTTTATACTCTTCAAATTATTTAGTTAGATTACAAAAGCAATTATCAGTACAAATCTGTTTTTCCTGATTGGGGAAAAAATAAACTTTCCCTGTTGCATTAAATTATTGGGCTGAGTTTCTTGTGCTTGTTTTATATGAATTTAAATGCACAGCAAGTTTACCTGTCTGAGAGCCAGTTCCCACAGCCCCAGAAACAGGGTTCAAGCCAAGTGAGTTACACCAGATTTGTTTCTGTATATGTATAGAGGCAGTAAAATAGACACACTGCTATATATCCTACTATATATATATCTCCTATATATATCCTACTATATATAAGCATGAGGTAGGTATATGTATTTTGAACAATATTTGGATGTGTAAATGAAGTGGAAAATGATTCTTGGAGAAGTGGACCATTATAGAAGTGACTGCTGTGGATATATGGCAACTAAGCAATGAAAGCTGTGACCTGAGGAGCAAAGACAAAATAGCTTGGAGTCAGGACCTGAATTAGAGCCATAGTTCACAGAAGTCACAAAACTAACAGATTGGGGAGTAGTTTTGAAGTGCTGGTTTTGGATCTTGTCAGAAGAATTGTCATGGACTAATGATGACCTGCAACTTTACTCCTAAGAAGCACCCACCACCTTGCATGGAGTCAAATGCTTTCACTGCTGGCTCTGCAGGGGTTGTTCAGCTTAGCACTAAAGCCATCCAAAGCCCTGGATGAAGCAGCCATCTTGAGCAACTGTGGCACTGGTGCCTGTATACCAAATAGTATCCTCTAACCTCCAGCAGCAGGAAGATGCATCACTAGTCAACCACTGCTTTCTGATTCTGTCAGGTGTAGCCATACACGTGCCTAGCACTGCCTTAGAGATGGCTTTCAGGGAGAGGTAGCTAAGACAAAGGATACAATGGAATAGGTCTCCCTTGTCAAGGTTTTTTTTATTCTGGTAAAAATAACCACAATCTAAATCCATGTGCCTCATAGATTAAAAACTAACTGCTTTGAAGTAATGAGCCCTGGTGAGACCACCCCCAGGACACACAGTGCTGGAGTTAAGTGCCACACAGTATATCTCTGCGTGGCAAACAAGCTAAGCAACAAAAGAAGTTTTGTATCAAAATAGTTTATTAAAAACAGTAAGAGACTTCACTGAAGCTTGCTGTCTTCAAGACAGAATTATGATACTGCAGCATTCAACACAATCAATCCATATATAAATACAGTACTGTACAGCTCCTGTTCACCTTGGTCACATTTTGCCCTCTGTCTGGCCTCGTGCAGCTGCACTGACAACTCAGCCCTGCTTGAGTTGCAGAACCTGTTCCTCTGGGAACAGAGTTCTATCCCTCCGTTGCTGCATGGTGCTGTTATGTGTGGAAACCCAACACATCTCTTTGCAGTTAGAGGCAGTTTACAGAACCAGTGTGAACACACCAAGTGACTGATGACTGCAAGAGCCGTTGATGTTTAGGAAAAACAAACACAGAACCAATAACTCAAGCTCCCAGCACTGTGCAACTGTACAGAGCAGCTCCTGTTTACAAGGAGGAAGCTCTGTTCCAGACTGCTGCCTTGCCACCTCGAGTGTGACAGAAGGACTCACACCATACAGGTTGGTAGAACAGAGTCACCTTTCCCTGCCGCACTGGCAGAGAAGCTTGCTGCCAGCAGCTGGCCAGCATGCTTCTGCCATCACCTCTGAATGCCCTGCAGCAGGGTCACTCTTTGCCATCAGCATTGCACCAAAGTCAGTATTTGTTCTTGCACTGTGGCAAACAGCGTGAGCACTTGGTATCTTGGTCTTCAGGTCAGGATGCTGCCACAGCTGTGGTTTGCTTCCTCATTGGCTGAGAGGCTTCTTCCCACTCTTCTCCATCACTCATGTGCCCTGGGCTGCTCTGGTGATGGGTGTCTTCTTGCACAGCTCCTGATAGAATTCAGATTCCAAAAAGCGTGGGTATGAGTTATTCTCCATTAGGCTGTAAACTCTCTTCTGTGCTGCGCTGAAGCACGTGTGTGTGGCTTCTTGAATATTCTGTGCAATCATGTTCTTGGTTTGGAAGTCTATATTTATCTGAAATTTAAAGAAAAGGACATTTACTTTTGAGAACTGCAATCAAGTAAGTACAATACATGATAAAACTTCTAAAAAGATAAAGGCAAGACCCTATTGCTATGAGGTCAAACTAATGATCTATCCTTTAAGAAAATGCTTCTTTCCTACAAAACCCAAAGTGATTCAGATACTGTCTCTCACTGATAAGAGTTATAGGTGTTACATGCAGACGTTGGACTTTTCCCAGTTAAGATGGAAACTCCCTGAAATACTGTTTGTGCCCGTTTTTTCCAGTTGGGTGAAAGGCAGTTAAGGGGAGAGTTATATCCAGGCTCCAATATTAACAGCAAGGTATGCACAATGCAGTTTGGCATCTGTATCTTTAAGTCAGTTCAGAGAAATGAAGAAAGGCTGTAAGAACTCAGAACAGGACATTATGTTTCAACAGGTTTTCTTTACCTCTTTGGGAGCCTCCTTTTCAATAAAGTCATTGTAGATTTTCTTTGCTTTTGATGTCAGCTTCTGGGGTGACTTGGTTTTCTTGAAGTCCTCACAGGCCAACCAGAACTCAATGTTCTCTTCACAGAACTCAGACTTCAGAAAAGCTCGGAAAGCAGCAAGACCATCTAGGGAAAGATTAAAACGGGAATCTTAAATTTACCCACTGGTCATGTTTGTTTCTAGCAAAACCTTTTGCTGTAGTTCTGGTCATTTCAGGGATATCATAGCAATGCACATTTTTTCCCATTTCTGTCTGCAAACAAATTGCTGCTCTAACAGCTTGGCAGGCTTTGCTCTCAGTCACTTTTTCAATACATACAAAAAACCCACAAGCCATTTCTAGTCCACGTTCCCTTCCCTCATGCCTGCTTATATATTGAAAACCCCCCTCTCTAGCTAGAATCTCATGTTAACCTTTACACAGGAGTAAATGTTTATGGCTGTGTTACAAACCTCTGGAATATTTTTTGCAGTGGAAAGGATGACTCAAGTTCAAAGAGCAAATGCTAACATTATTTCTTAATCTTTTTGCTCTGCTGTTGACTGCTTTTCCTTGCTGAGCTACAGTTAAACCCAGGATCATTGACCTTCTCTGTTGCAGAATCATTCCCAAGTTACTTCAATGTGTTTCCCTTGGTTAAGCAGTGATTTCAGTGGACAAATGCTCTTTTCACACTTGGCAAAGCCAAGCTGATAGGTATGGTTTTAACTACAAGGGTCACAGAAAATTCCACTACAAGGAAGCACTTGATACTTCAATAGTCATCTTTAAAAGAACACGCCTATGAATGTTGACTTTAAACTGTTTAAAGCATTTAACTTTCAAGCCCAGAATCAAAGCTATTTACATTAGAAAGGTACAATGCTGACATGCAAGGAAGGAATCTCTAACAGACATATAAAAGTCTCCCTCCCTTTGCTCTTGAATGTTACTTTTTGAAGACAAACTTACACTTATTAGCAAGAAGTTCATCAAAGGCTTCTGACCACAGCTGGGCTTCTTCAGGGGAAGGTCTGTGAGAAGAGATGGAGAACATTAGACTCCTCTGCTCAAATTCTACTTCTTTTGTAGAACAGTTATTTCCAGTCTTTCTCATAACCCACCTGAAGTAGGTGCGGTGTTTCCCCACTTGCTTAGATTTCATTTTAGTAGCATTGGAGGAGTTCTGCAGGAAGTAGCTCAGTCTTGTTTTCCAATCTTTAATGCTGGAAGAACAAAGAAGAGGATGCATGTTAAAAATGACAACGCAAAGCTTTAGAGAGCAACCCCTTTACAAGGAAAATCCGCAAAACTCTTCCCGACATTGCTTTGCACCTAGAGAGGCTCCCAGAGCATCTGAGGGCACGAAAGCCATCTGCCCATCACTTAAGTCAACAAACGTGCCCGCTAGCCAGTGACTGGCGTTAGCCACGGCACGGCTGCAGGTGGCACGGGGGCTCGAGCGGCTCCGCTCCCGCGGACGGGAGCTCGGCTCGGCGCCTCTACTGCAGGAACCCGCGGCCCCGGCTCTGCCCCGGACGGGGGAACTCACATGGTCCGCTTCATCCTGCCCTTCTCCGCCTGCTCCGCCTCGCTGCGCCGGCGAGCGCCGCGCTCCATCCGGCCAGTCCCGCGCTGCAGCACCAGCACGGCCGCGCTCTCCATCGCCGCGCCACGCCGCGCTGGCCGCCCCCGGCGCGCTTATAGCCCGGCGGCAGGCGGGGCCCCGCGCCGGGCCAGCCCCCGCCCGCTCCGCCCGCCCGCGGGAGGGACGGCTGGTGTTCTCGCTAAGCCGATATGGGAAACTTCAGCGTTTGACCAGGATTACGTTTCTTTTCCCCCTTTATTTTATTTTCCCTGCCTCCCTCCCGCTCTTTATTTTTCGCTTTTCTTTTTTTCCTCCCTTTTTTTTCCCTTCTCACTTGCCCTCGGGAAGCTTTGAGCAGCTGGAGCTGCCAGCCCTCGGGAACAGCCCCTGTCCTCACCACACCGCCACAGGGCTGGCAGTCCTTTCCTTTCTGTTAGAAATGTACCCTGCATCTCTGCAGAGTTTTGGTTTGCTTTGGTTTAAGGGAATACAGGCCTTTCACCAAAAAAGGGTAAGGAAGGACTCGACCCCATTCCTTCAAAAAATGAAGTAATGGTAAATTTTAGTAGATGATATTTTTGGTGTTCACCTCTCTGCTGACCCAGGCCATTCATCACTTTAATAAGCTGTCTGCACGTGTGTTTTATCTCTGTGTAGTGTTGCCACCTACCAGTGAACTGTGTAAATTACTCCCAGGACATGAAGCTGAAATCTTAATGACGTACTCCAGCCTTCAGCTTGTTGAAAAGGCCATGTGGCCCTTCTCAGCACTGTCCAGCCGCAGGGTATCACGGCCAAAGAATTTGGATTTAGGAATCATGTGAGTTTCTCTTTAATCTACCCTGCTTTGCTGCTCTTTTCTGTGCATGTGTCTTCATTTCCACAGGGCCCTACAGCATGTATTTTTCTATCATAAAATGCAGGATTCAGAGAGACTGTTTGATTCCCAAAACACTGACTGACTTCCATGCAATCGGGTAGCATCAAATCCTTTTTGGTCCTTTTAGAATCACCGTAGTCTCACAGCTTCTTTGCTTGCTGAATATGCACACAGATGTGCTGAGGTGTTTCATTTCAAATGAGATGAGCCAAATGAATGCCATTTAATTTGGGAGAGCATTTAAACACAGATGTTTTTCAGTGCTGCCTGGTGCAAGTCCTTGGCAAGTTCTGACAGGAAAACACAGTTCCATCTGCTAAATTTTACCAAGTCACTTTAAATGGGATTTTTTTTCAGTATGTAGCTCTTAGTCTTGTATATACTATATACATTTTCTAATAAGAAATTATTACGAGGGTGTTACCATGGGAGGGAGGAAATGTGGAAACACTAACAGAGGTAAGGCTCTAAGTACTATAAAAGCATCAGTTCCAGAAACTTTACTGGGGGGAGCTTGCCAAAGAAAAGGCCCTGGGCAGGCAATGTTTGTGTGATGGATGGAGCTGTACTGACTCGTTTCCAGGCATTTCCACCGTCACTCCCACTGAGTGCCAGGGCCAGCAGAGCTGTGCAGCTGCAAGTGATTGTGGCAGGAGCTTGCCAGGAGCTGCTGAACAGCCTGTAACACGCCTGAGGACGGGAACACTCTTAGCACGTGCGAAACTCACCACACGCTGCCTCCTGGTTAGGGGCTGGGAGGAGGGAGAGGCTGCCTCCCTTCAGCAGAACAGATCACAACTCAGCCTTGGGCCTTGTCCCAAAGTGGAGCCTCTGGAAAGGATCAAACACTCTGCAAGAACCATACATCCTCACCTTCCACCTAACTTGTAGGAGAGTTCCTCATTTTCAATGCTGATTTCAAGTTTCTTTCACCTGATTCTCAAAGCTGACTGTGGGGAAAATGTGCCCAAGAATAGCTGGAAAACTTCCAGGTCTAGTAAGCTACAGTAAGGTTTGGTTAAGCCTTTCTATTTGGGGGCTTACCCATAGCACACCAGAGATCCTGCTGATGTTTGACACCTGACACAATATTCTCTTGATGGTGCTGGAGGAGAATTGCAAGGGTAGAGCTGAGATTATCCCAGCATCCACCAAGTTGTAAAGTTGGCAGTAGTCAGCATATGGAGAATTGCAGCATGAATCACATATTTATCTGATACTTTTTACTTTCAGCTTTTTAATATATCCATAATAATGGAAGGACCAGATAAGGAAGGTATTTCTAGCATCTGTAATATCTTTAACCAGTAGAAAAAAAAGATATTATTCCAGGTAAAAAAAATTAGCCAAATGTGCAATTGTGAAGTTGATAGTCTTTTATAAGCCTATAAGATTGTAACATGAGATTTAAAAAATATTTGGATTAAAATTGAATTCTAATGACTGCATTGAGGTATATTTTCAGTTTACATTTGTATTATAATTTTAAAGCAGAGCTATCACTGTTTTTGCAGTAGAAGAGAAGCTTTACTGAATACTTTCTTGCTTCATCATGCTGTGCAGGGTGATGACATTCCTGGCTAGGATGCCCTCCTTTGCCAGGAATGTCATCAGTGGTCTGTACAAGGACCCACTCAGGTACTGAGATGGGCTACCCAGATGGGTTGTTGAGTCTCCTTCTCTGGAGACATGCAAAACACACCTGGACGAGTTCCTGTGTGACCTACTTTAGGTGGTCCTGCTCTGGGAGGGAGTTGGACTGGATGATCTTTCAAGGTCCTTTCCAACCCTGAAGATTCTGTGATGGCAGGGGGGATGCTTCTGGGAGGAGGTCTCTGAGTGCCCTTGAGCCATCACCTCTGCTGGTAACTATAGGTGTATGCCTGCAAGAGCCTTTGGGCTCACTGAGAAGTTTTTGATACCCCACACTTAAGTATTACTTTGTTTTACCCATTTCTAGTTTTTAGAAGCAAGGATGGCAAAATCCCTTAGCTTGTTGACCCACCTTTCTGACAATTTCACACAGATGGTGCCATACACTGACTTGGCAAAGTGAGATTTGATGTCTCAGCTCTATTCTACCTTGTCTCTTGCAACAGTATTTTGAAGATTTTGGGAAAATGAGCTATTACTACTTTCTGGAAAAGCTCTGGCTTGCAATTGCAGCACAGATTCAGGTGTGTTAGCATAGCACAGTGTGCAGTGCTGCTGAAGAACAAGTACCTTCCTGTGGCAATGCCTGTTGTGGGGAAAGAGGCTGTGGGTGTGCATCCCTGCCTGTAGGACTCAAAGCAGCGCTCCAAATCTGTCTGTGTGTGCTCTGACCTCAGTTCTTTCAAAGCAGTGAAGCTCTTAGTAGCTGAGGACAACTGCAGAGTGCCCAATCTTCTCCTTTGTGTGCTTCTTTAAGCTCCAGTCTATTTCTGTAACACTAATCTCATTGTCAAGGAGCAAGGCCAAGGGAAAGTGACGCGGGGGGAGCCTATAGCCCAAACTTTGTTGTTGAAGTTAGTGAGAGTTTCACTATCGCCTGCAGTGAAATCTGATGTCAGATGTTTGATGACACAAGCTCTCACCCTAGAGATCACAGTTCTCTTTGCAGGGGCTTTCTTGAGAATGTTCTGTTCTTTTTCTGCTTATACAATTCCTATGAGCATCAGTGATAGCTGGATATACAGAGGACTGTACCATATGCCGTAAACATCCAGGATGGAAGATGAGGTTTTTTCCATCTCAGTTAACGTTATATGTTGCAAGAACTGTGCTGATCTTTTCCAAGTCCCCAGTGAGCAGTTGTTCTCACTGCATAATACTTAAAACCATGTCTACATTTTCTGAAATGCCAGTCTTTGTTTGTTCTTTTTATAGAGAAGCCTTGGATGATAGGAAAGAACATATGAAAACGGTCCAGAGACTTTATAGCTGGGTTTTGTAAAGTCAAGAGGGGAGAATATATTTTTGCATGGTAGTTTAAACCGTGCATCAGAGTTATTTGAGGGATGGCTTATTGAACCCTTGATGTCTTTGACTAGCTGAAAATTGTATTCAAAAGAAAGAATAAAAGGTTGAGCCACGTCTTTTCCTTTTGTAACACAAATTGCAAACTGCACAGGTGCATTCTGCTGTATTTTTACAATTGTCTCTTTCAATTTACAGCCGTGCTGCCCTGATGCTGTGTCTGTGAGGTGGTTCATGTTAAGCATCAGATCAGGAGATCAGCAAAGAACATCACTGTGCTGCTTATAATAGTGTCAGCTGAGGTGCTGTTCTTCCCTCTCTTGTAGGCTGTGTCTTCTGTGAGGCACAGAGGACCGATACGTATTTGAACAAAAGAGCAGGGAGGTGTCCAGCTGTGGGTGGAAGCCATGTGCTTCTGTGCTGTACACTGTTAAATCACAGCAGTCGTGCATGATACGTATGGTAAGGCACTGTAGTTCTCTGGGTGGTTATTATAATTGCCACCTTCTGACATTTTTTTGTGCAAACAAAGGTGTTTTCTCAAAGCTTTAGTCTGATTCTAATTCTGTTCATTGTATTCTGCTTTTCTAGTCCCTTTTATGATTTCAGTGCCATGTAGTGTGTGTGTGTGGTTGGTTTGGGGAATTTTGGGTTGCGTTTTTATTAAGTGCATGAAATTTGCTGAGATCAAGTTGTTGCATTCTCTGACTTGAGCCCTGCAGGCTGTGCCTTCCCAACTGCTGTGCTTCCTCCTGGACTAATTTCCAGTCATAAGGCTGGAAACATACAAATCATAAGGAGCCATTTCTGGATCTAAATTTAACACTACTGTGGATTAAGACTAAGACCAGACCAATTAAATGTTCAGTCTTTCCTAAAAAAATAGATCTCATTACAAGTGAATCTCATTTCACTTAACAGCAAAGTCCTCTGTCTGAGTAATGTATAAACTTGACAGAGCTCTCTGAGAACTCACCATTCCCAGCTCTCAGCCACCTTGTTTTACAAACACCCACGTTAGTTTATAAAAGTTCTACAAATAGAACGTAAATTTATCAAAAGGTGGATAAACTGGGACCATATGTCTACTTGCAGTGTTGCTGTTATGTGGACATGTGCGTTGCTGTTACAGTGACACTGTAAGAAGAACATTTGTTTAAGTGTTGAGCAGTTGATTGTAATTCCACCTCTGCCCTTGGACATTTAGAAACTGTAGTTTTTCAAGGGGACATACTCAGTAAGAGCGGATGGGAGTCAGAACAGTGGGTTCCCTGCAGACCCTGGGATGGCTGTCCTGCTCGTGCAAGATCTCCTTGATCTCTTTGCAAAGACAAGCTGAAAGGAGACCCGTTAATATAGCCTGCATTCTAAAGGACAGGACATTCTCATATTCCTTACATCTTTTGTCAATACAGAAAGCAAACAGCTTAGCAAGAAGCAGTGTATTTTGAACAATGACATTTTCTTAGCAGACGCTAGCTGGGTTACACCATCTCACGTACAGAGTCCTGATTAATCTTGTTTGAGGTTAACTAGGTGATGCAGAACACTGGCTCCCTGTTCTGCTCAAGTTGCAGTTTATTTTGTTCCTTCCCCCCCTGCCCCCCCCCACCAACAGCCATATTTGTTAAACTGAGTGTGCAGAGGGACATTAAACAATCAACTATGTTTGTGAAATCTAGATGTGGGCACCATCTTTATCATATTATCTGCATGTAACACAGTCAACACACAGTCCTTTTGATGACTAATCCATGTTAATGAAACTCTCTGTAAATGCCTAAATGATATTAGTCAGATATTGATCTAGAGAGTCTCCATGCCTTACAAAATCAATGCCTTTTACGGCTCCTACAGGTGGATACTGTCAGGAGCACAACAGTGAGAAAACTGAACATTAGACAGGAGTATAAAAATGTTTGCACCACCTAAAGAAGTTTGTTGGTTTTTTTTTTTTAAATGAGCGTTTCCTTTGAAATGGAGATGAAATGTCAGTCTGCCCTATTTTATGATGGGCAGAAAAGTTTAAATAGAACCATTTCTTGGGACAGCCTGATCTCCGTGCCCTGTGAAACTAGCAAAGGTTTAATTAGACATTCTTACTGGAAATTAAAGGTACTAGAAAAATATCAAATTTGTCTGTGGAATCTCCTTAATTTTCATAAAACCATTTCAGGGCAGTGTTTTCTTTTCATCACTTTCAGTGTTGCAGTATAAGCTCTTCTGTGAAAAGCAGAAAGGTAGTGAATGTCTTTCAGATGTGATAAAGGATACAGGGTAATGGAGAGAAAACACTATCTGAGCAAATACACTTAGTAAGATCAGGAGGCATTTCATCTGTTAAGGGCAGTTTTATACTCTTTCTGCTTCTCATACTGACGAAAAAATATTCCAAAGTCTGTAAGATTTCTAATTCTCTGGAGTTAGAAGATGCCAGAATGAAGGTTTCCTCTACAATTATTAGTTATCCCATGTTTATCCAATGGCACTCTGGTCTATTCTCAGAATGAAGGCTGGGAGATAAATGAAGGGCAGAGTAATATTTGTCTGTCCTTATCAAACTGGAAATTCCCTCCTGACTGGTTACACAGTACATAGAAGAGGTCAGGCTGTAGCCAGGATTGGACTGAGGGTGCAAACTGTCTTGCAGGTAGCCTGAGAAAGAGATATAGCCAAGTAGCTTGATGGATTAGTCATTGCCTTAATGCCAAGTGTTGCAAAATAATGTCTCAGTCCTCCAAGTGCATTAGTTGTAGGCAGGTACATTGTTTCCTTAGAACATTTTTTTTTTTCATCTGCTCTTAGTTCAGCATTGAAACAAGTCTTCAAAGCAAAGCAATTCATAACTGACTTCAGGTGATTCATTCCATGTGGAAAATAATGGTCCAAACTTCCAAACTACGTGGCTAGAATGATAATGTCACTTCTTGTATTTGACTGTATGTTGGACAGGTAAAACTTCACAGAATTCACTATGTTCTGCTGTTATTCCAGCGCTAGATTTACTCAGAGCAGTTACTGTCACGGCAGACAAAAGTGTTGGGTAGTTTTGCATTAAAGAAACATTTTCTGGGATGTTTCCAGTGCTTGGAAATGGCAGTGCAGGGCTGTGCAGCTGCAGTTCAGGTTGTGGAATGCTAAACTTATTTTACAGCTAGCATAAAACTAATGTTTAATTGCTGGAAACGACATTCCTGGCAAGTCTGGAACTTTGAAAGAAATTAGGGGGCAAGACGGCTTTGACTAGCTCTTCTGAGATGTATTTGAATGTATCAGGACTTGTAGGAGGCATTGGTAAAGTGCGAGGAGGAACAGGATGAACAAAAACCCTGCTGCCTACTCTGTCCTACCAATATCCACTGAATAACTAGTGCCTATGGTATTGATTATCTTCTGTTTGCTTTGGCTACAGAAGTGAGGACAATTTCTTCCACGTATTATGGGATTGTTCCTTCTTTACATAGTGTATTTTCTTTATTTCAGACAAATACTCTAATCCGTCTACAACAATTGAGAGCTTAATTTCACACCTGTGGACAAGCCTCTGAGGAATACAGTGAACCAGAGGAGTTACAGGAGCTGTTCTAGCAAGAGATTTTTAAATGTCATATATGCCTAAAAGCCAAATTAGAACAATTGTGCAAGCACATGAAGTTATGAAAGAAAGATCAGCCACTAAAAACTCCCAGGACTGCAGTGTCTAAATTGGGCTGAGGCAGGTTTTCCAGTGTTGTTCAATTTAAGGGTCTGTTCAAAGCCACTCAAATGACGTGACCACTATTTTCTCATTCTTTCTTTAAGTCATTCAGAAGCAACCCCAAGTTTATTCAAGGCACTATGTTTACTCTGGTGGGAAAGGAGATTCAGCAATGAGAAAAATCACAGAGGGATGCTTGGAAATGACAAAAATTCTGTAACTAGCCCAAGACTGGAGCACTGATGGGACTCAGCAGTGAGGACCCTCAGTGCTGTGGGTGACTGCTTGTTGCCTGGTTCCGTGGAAGCTGCTCTAATAGTAGTGAACTTCTCTCAGTGATAAAAGACGTGTATTGTGATGCACAAAGGAATTTCTTTCTGAGCACATCCAATCCTCCTCTGCTGAACATCAGTAAGCCAGCGGGATGGTTAAGGGATTTGTGTACCTGACTGTTAACTTCAGCTGAAAGGTGAATTGCAGAGTGGTTGTCTTGATGTGCATAGGGAAAAGAGCATATATGGACTGAGAAAGTCAGAGATTGATTGTATGGGGAAAATAGCAAGTGGAACAAAGATGAACGTGCCTGATCTCTCTGGATCGTAACATGCTGCCTGTTTAAGTGCCAGATCTCAGAGATGAGTTAAGTTCTATTTGTAATCAGAGCTGTGTGCTTCAAAATACGGCAAAAAAGCAAATGTAGGTGTGCAGAAAATGCTGAGTAAATTGAATACCAACTTTGTTGTCTTGGTGTTTAATAACTAACTTCTTGTTTGTGTTACTGTCCTTAATGACTGAGGCTGACACAGCATTTGGCACCGATTTCTTGGTTACCATGCTTCTGTTGTTTCAGGTAAGTGGTAAGAACATGGTGTCATTCACTGCTATGACTTTGTCTAGTCACTAGCTGACTTCATTTATGGCCTGCAACATAAAGGCCTGAAATGTCAAAAAATGTATTTGCTACATCTGTTTTCCTGACTTCCCTTTATATATGGAATGTATCTTAATTGTATTTTCTGTGCACATTAAATAGAATAGGGATGGACATTTGGAACTGGGTGCAGGATCAACACATGAAAAGCTTCTTGAGATCAGAGGATAGTTTTATCTTGACAATTTCTCTGTGGGTAGTTTGTGAGTAAATGAAGAGTAAAGAAGGATATGGTGGTTTCCTCTGCTGTAGTTTCTGCCTTTCAGGGGGTATTACACAACCACTCTGTGTACATCCTTCAGGCCTACTGTGAATATTTTTTTACTAAATCTATCTGCCCCATATTCTTTAATTTGCATTTATTGAAAGTAACAAATGGGGAATTGAAACAAAAGGTTTCAAAACAACCCAAAACACCTGAGCTACTTTTGTTTTCTCTGCCAGTTTGTATTTACAATGTCACTTCTAGCCAGCTCATTTCCTCTTCTGATGAACTTTCTTTTCAGTTATAATTACAACTGAGAAATCAAGAGCTTCTTTTTTAACTATATCTCTATTTTTTTTCTCCCTCTTGGAGACAATGCTATTTTTTGGGGAGGAAAAAAGGAATCTGTAAGTCTGAAGTCAACTATATATTTCTTTTGCATTCATTATCTCCCACAGCACCTTGTAGATGATGACAGGCTCAGAAAGGCAGTTCATCTCCTGAACATCTATGTAATGATCTATGGCCCATCAGAAAAATTTATAACTGTTAGCTCAAGTTCTGCTATTGCTCTTGGCTTTAACCTCTCTCCTTGTTCCTCTTTTATGTGCTTTGGACTACTCAGGTTTTAATTATCAGTTCTCCAATTTTGTGGTCAATATAATTTCTATTGTTGGGAGGTGTATGGAAAGATGTCTTATGTTTAAGTGGGAGGACTATAAGAATACAGTCTGTTAAGAGATTGCAAGCTGTTAAGTTGCTTGCAAATAATTGTAGTTCTTGTCTTGGATTTCTTTTTTTCCTTTCAATTTTCCATATCATATCTCTCTCAGTGCATGTAACTTACCATTGCCTTGTCTTGCTGGTCAGTAAATGCTTCTGAATGAGTGTTTATGGACCAGATGGACCCTTGACACTGAATCAAGAAGGTGACTTCCTGGCAGAAACCCTGTGGTAGGAGAAGGGAGGGAAATGTAGTACTGTTCCTTGCTTGCTTTTCTGCTTGCTTTTTAAATTTCTGGCTGAAGAATAAGAGTACTGACATTAGTACAGTGAGTCCTTTCTGAACAGGAGAAAATATATAGGTGCAGTCAGATCTGCAGTGTGTCTGCCTGTAGTTTGGGCTGGCTGTTGTGACAATAGAGCTGTGTTACTATGATGGCTGCAGTACTGAAAAGCAGCATTTCTCAGCTGGAGCACAACTTCATGCAAATGTGGCAGTGTGGCTTTCCTGCTAGATCTGGCTGACAGCCATCCAGCTGGCAGCACAAGGAAAATGACTGTAACCCTGACTGTCTCCCCCTCTGAATAAAACAGCCTTTAGAAGCAGACAGGTTGTTCCTTGTTCCCTGTGAGCCTCCATTTTTCCCAGGCACGGCAGAAAATCTACATCTCCACATATTGCAAATGTGTTATGCCCAGAAAGGACAGAGATTTTCTCAGGGAGTGAAATGCCATCATTTGCTGTTCTGCAGCTGTACTGATCACTAGTCAACCACTCCTGAGGCAACATTCAACGTGAGATCAACATGAAGGTCATTGCCATTTACAGATGCTCAAGTTTAAGATGACATTTATTTAAAATTATTTACCCAAAGAACAGAGAAACAAGAAATGGGGAATTTTTTTTTTCCCCCCAATTTCCTCTAGTGACCTGATCAGGTGGTACTATGTAGTAGATTGACTGCAATTTTCCATCTCTGTGAGTTCTCCTAAGTCAGGAAACTGCCAGTGAGCAGCTCTTACTTATCCCTTCTGCCAGCAAATACACTGGAGAAAATGAGAATGCCTGAGAAATCCTTAAAATTTGTGGTTGCTCTAGCCTGCACCATACCTGACATTTATCCTCACCTACTTTTCTCTAAGCTGTGTGTAGCTGAAAACCCGACCCAAGGACTGAATCAGTAAGATTATACAGTACTTGAGTCTTAGTTACATTAACAAATTAGATATTCTTTAGGAAGAGTATTAAAAGTAGACAATGTAAGTGCCAAGAGAGATTCTTGTAACAAAGGGAACTAGAAAAATGTTCTGCTTCGCAGGCTCTAAGCTGAAACAGCTCTGTCTGGAATCCAGCCTCTGGAGGCTTTCCATTTCTATTTACTTGTTTTCAGAAATCTAGAAGAAATAGTTATGTGGAAAGCATACTCTTATTTTTACAGTAACAAAGGATTTTTAGATGTTTCAGTCTCAAAAGTGGCTATATTGGGCTTTATTTTGCCCTTCATAGAAGATGGTGATTGTGACTTAAAAGCAAGAATCATTATGTGGTTGCATTTAAGAAATGTGGCGAAGTTTTAAAACCAGTCAGAATGGTGCTGAGGAAAATCTGTGTGGAAGACTAAGCATGCTGTGAAGAGGATGCAATGAGATTTTTAGACCAGTTTAGGTGGTCCCACAAGATTTATAAAGCATGGGCACCTGGATACTAAATAGCATTGTCTTTTGTATGAATAGGCTATTGTCTTTTAGAGGAGTAGCAGTTACTCACTGTTTTGTCTCATGTCTTTGTCATTAATTAGCAAGAGTTTAGATGTTCAGGGACTTCTTTCCCTTTAAGATACATTCAATCTTTGAATGCTTCCATCCATTGACATAATACATTGAGATTCCTGTGTAATCCAGTTGCTGGTTTTGAATAGACACCTTTCTTTAAAGTAACTTTATGTGAAGGAGACGCAAAGGTGCATGAAATTATCCTCATCTACAGCCAAGCTCAATTTGGACAGGAATGCTCCCAGAATGTCATAACAGCATTTTGTACTCTTTGGAATCTAGGGTAATTTTAGAGAAAGAGATTGAGAGCTTCAGTGATTCTTTTTCTGAAACCATTTTGAGGTGAGATACTCTCTATACAGAGAGACATCCATTTGCGTTGTTTACTTTGCCACAGTAACCCTTTGCTCACTCATTTCCAGATTGGTTTTTTTTCCTGAGCTCCTGGAATAAATTGAGCTGCTTTTCTGCTAGTTCCTTAGTTACAACACCACCACTTTCATGGCTGCACAAGGCATTCTTCATTTTCTAGGCATACCTTTTGTGAAATACCAAAACCTCACTGCTGCTCCTGTTTTCTTTCTCCGTTTTTCCTAACCAGATTTTAATCGGTAGTTAGATGTGGATACTTTCAAGAAATGTTGCATGTACTCAAGATGTAAGACAAAACCATTGCTATGCAATTACTGTTTGATACTTAATTGTTCCCCTTTTTGGAATATCATGTTCAGACACATTTGAAAATGCAGTGATGGTAAGCCTTCCATGTTATTTTGTTTCTTGGTGCATGGGGCCTTATGACATATGATGTCAGTTCTTCCTGGGAGGAGGCTGAGACGTTCATGAACAGTATCTCTACAAATGGATACTAAAAGACAGTTGTTTTGGGCTTGTCTAACAAGAGCAAGGAGATAGTGGAAAGAAGGTAAATTACAATGACCAAAATAATGAAACTAGAACTAAGGGATCACTTGTTAAAAGCGGTAGGAGACAAGGTAAAAAAGCAGAATAGAAGCTAGCAGGTAGCGAACAGCTGGAACTTGCTTCTGCAGGACGCTGTGGAGATGGAGCTGTCACTGGGTTCAAAAAGGCATTAAATAAATCTGTGGACAGCAGACCTGCAAATAGATGCTGAAAGGAATGAGGATCCTCTAACATCTCTAATGTAACAGTTGTGAATGCTGAGCGACAGTGGTGGGATCGGGGAAGAAAGCAGTTGGCTTCTTGTGCTTTCGCTGCTTAGCTGCTTCTGCCACTCATAGAGACAAACTGCTGGGTCAAATGAGGCATTCCTCTGACCCTCTGTGGCGTTTTGTATGTCCTTTTAAGTTTTATTTATTGCTCAGACCACCACACAATTAGGATTTACCCCTGAAAAGCCTAAAAGTAAGGACCTTGTCTGTGCACACTTTTCTAGTCTCAGGCCCTATACTTTATTTGGTTAAATGGTACCATGAACATTTACACAACTATATAAATAATCTCATCCAGTTAGTGCTGTCAGCTGAGCCAAAGTAGAGATTTTCAGTGCCAAGGACTTAGAATATCTCTTTCTAATTTTACCGTGGCTCAAGGCATGTTTAGAAGATGAGGTGTAGATAAAATCAGATAAGCAAAATTATTTAGTTTGCTGTCACTTACAAAATGTTTATCTGTTAAAAATAAAAGAGGTGAGAAAAATAAGTTGATCTGTCACAAGAAACAAAAACATTATCTACTGGCTGGATCAGGAGCTTGTGTTTAATAAACGACGAGAGATGATTACAAACAGTCCACATTGGCTGTTGACAGACATCCTGGTTTTGGCTGTTTGTACATATTTCACTAAGAGATGCTACCTGCAGAGGTAGCAGTTGTTTTAGCTGTAGCTAATTAGCTGGAAGACGAGTAGAAAAACATGAATGACTAAACTTAGTACTGGAGCTGTTTGGAGATGTATCAGCTGACTGGTTTTATGGTAGAAAATGCTGATTCTTCCAAATGAAAGCATTTTACTGGAATACCTAGTCTCAATGAGACCCCTCTGAGCTCCACCCAGATTGTTGTTTCACTTTGCCAGACTCTTTGGCAGTTGGCCAGGCAAGTGGTACAGAGGTGCCTGTTTGCCTTTTCCTCTGCTGGCTGGTCTTGGCAACTGCCTCATTGAGCTCTCCCACTCTTGGGGCATGCAACAGTGAGCATATCTGTTCTTACAGCCCCCAAGCCTAGCCTTGCAGGCAGCTCCATTCATATCCAAAGACTCTGGAGGCAAGAGAGGCCCTTAGAGAAAATACAAGAAATGTCATTTTTTCTTCTGCAATAAAATCTTCAACAGGTTCCTTATCATTGATTTTTAAATCAGAAGGGGATTTCAGTGTTTTCCTGGATTCATTCCAGCTGGTGCTGGGCTGTTTCTCCCCTTATCAGTGAAATAATACCTAATGGCAAATGCTAAGCTTCACCCTTAATTTGTTTATGAAATGGGACTTGTGGCACAAAGGATGACGACACAGATTCATATACACAAGAATTTATTAGTGGATTTCATAGATTATGGCATACATCAGATCTAATGATGTAAGTAACTGTGCATTCCTCTTCATCAGAAAACAGTTCTTTATTTCTAGTAGCTGTATTTTTTTTTTGGATCTGAGGTGATTAGGTTCTCCATCAGATTTATTTTGTGCTTGGTAATTTATATATTCGTGTCATGAATGTCAAGACTTTACAACATACGATGCAATAAAAAGGTTGAACTCAGAAAGTCATATTCCAGGAAGAAATGTCAACCATGGACTTATCCTTCCTGGAGGTTAACACAAGATACTACCTCAAAGAGAAACAGAGAAGTCACTTATGTTTGTTTATCACAGCACAAGGACTAACTTACTCTTGCTAGTGGGAAATTTGTATTCATCATTGTCTTTTCTGTATGAAAGCTACTGTACTAATAAGGAAGGAAGAAAGAAGAAAAATGGAGCAATTGCTAGACAATTAATTCTTGCAAAAAAGAAAAAATATGTTTACAGACCAGTGTTTATGTTACGGGATGGAACAACCATTAGTGACTTTAGGCATGAGCCATTTCAGTCTCTAGAACTCCCAGATGTTCCTGCTGGCAGAGGCCAGCTGTCCCTCAACCCTACCACTTCTGCATCCTTAAATGGGATACAGAGTGATGTGGTTTCACCTCACAGCTAAACAGACCAAACAGTAATTTACTTCTGCAGGGAGTGCTTTTGCTGTTTCTCCATGTTCTGGGTCTCTCCTTCATATGACCTGTGGGTGCAATTCAACTGGCTGTTCAGGTGCAGAACCAGTGCTTTCTCATTTGCCCACTAATTGTATCTGACATAAGAGAAATATCAGAAGGAGCATTCAGGGTAAAGCTCCTGTCAATACTTCTTTACACTGACTTGGCTGTGTGGCACTATACACTAAGGAACATGTAAATTACTCCTTTGGGAATCTCATGCCTGGAATTCAGGACACCTAGAAAAGGATTCTCTGAAGGACAGAAGTTTAGGAGGGAAAAAATAGTATTTTGTGGATCAAATAACTTCAAATTAGTGATGGAGAAATAAGAAAGTGTGTGTTGTAAGCATTAAAAAAAACCGTAGTTGGGTTGAAAGTCTGGAGATGGTCCCACGCACAATGTTTAATCTGCATCTGGAATCATGCCTTTTCCCTTTGTTTTCCTTGGAACTCTGTCATTTTTTTTTCTTAAAAACGTCCAGCACAGCAGCAGCTACATGAAGCAAGACATATTTAAAAAACTTTTTCTTTTTTTCCCTATTTGAAACATTTCCTTTTAACCCTGAACTGATGGACACTGGAGAATCAAGTTACTGTTCCTCTCCTTTACAAGGAGAGCACACCAGTCTTTCTCTGTTTTTGATCAGTAGATTTCACCAAGGATACACATGAATCATAGAGTGGCTTGGTTGGAAAAGACCTTTATGATCATCAAGTCCAACTGCTAACCTAATGCTGCCAGGTCCACCACTAACCCGTATCTCTCAGCAACTTAGCTACATGTGTTTTAACTATCTCTAGGGATGGAAACATAAAATACTTTTTTTTTACATTATATGCACTGGCAAAAAATACATGGCATAGTTCAGAGTACTTTGAGACAGCCAGGTTTTAATCTTTAAATAACAAAGACCTGTGCTTTCCAATTTATTTATCCTGCTTGTTGACAGATTTTTTTAAGACAACAAACTAGTTCTCAAGTATAAAGCAACACCTGAGAAATACTGTTACAAGAATCCCAGTGCAATGCAGCCTACATAGATGTTGAAAGGAGGGCTGTCAGCCTTAAGCTAGAGTTAAGGAGAGAGCTCAGTGAATGATGGCAAGGAAGGATCCATTTTCAAACGTATTGCACCAGCCAACAAATTGCAATAGCGGCAGATGTTGGCGATAACTTATAGATTGACTTGGGGATGGTGCTGTAAACATTATTGCTAGACTTTGCATAGCCCAAAAGCTTGGATTACAGGATCCAATAAGGTATGAAAGCATATTGTATGAGCTGTCTTCATAGGCTGAATACTGTATCCAAGATTTAAGAAACGGTGATTTAACATCACATTTTGCCAGTGGTGCAGGGTTTGTGGTTGCAATGAGGTCTGCTGTGGTCAGGTTGCAGTGCCAGTGGTTTAGTTTTAGTACTGGTACATATTATTATACAGAGGGCACAGCAAGTTTGTTTTGGAGTTGTTTGTTAAAAATATAAGCAGTCCACTTCTGCAGCGAAGATTCCAGTTCTGAAGTTCTCACATTCTTTTAGTCCCTGGGAAGATACAGGAGAGGCACGAGCTCCAAAAGGCAAGAACATCTTACATTTTTAGAAGGTACTTTAGAGAACACATTAGCATTATTTGCTTACATGTATTCCAAAATTAAAAGACAGATAAACATTTTCACTACAGGAAGATGTTAAAATAATCCAATCTCATATTGGAAAAGGGGAAAGCTTCCAAATGTATTCTAAGAAAAATATTCCTTCTCTAATCTTGCAGTGGATATGCTCTTGCCTTTCTGGACTCTCTGTACCAATGAGAGAAAAGCTGGATCAGGAATCAAATCAACTCCTTTTCTGATTATTACAATTTTTTTAGCTACATATATGTTGTTAAAAAAACAACTGAAGACCAAATTTGCTTGGTAGAGTTTGTGTGTACATGAAAGTTGAAAGCATATACTCAATCCTCTAGAATTTTTGCTTACTAATTTAAAAAAGAGACGCCTTGAAAGGTAAATAATCTCAACAACTATTTATGGACAGTCCCACTAGGAAAGTTTTCAGTGTACAGGAGAATGTAAGCATCTCTGTATAATTTGGTTTCTATTGACTACATTTTCACTTGGCTTTGGTAGTATAAGAATTGGAGTTTTGGTTGGCTTGCTGTAAATTGTTGTGAGAATGCTGAAAATTCAAAAATGCATAATTTCTGTCAGCTTATTTTCTTTTTGTGGTGTAGGATAGCTAATAACCAAGCCTATTTTATTGTATAGCTTTGCTACTTAGAGTTATTATATATTAGCACTAAAGTTGCTTAAGAAGCCTAGAGGGACCTTCTAATAGGAGCCAGTCTCAAGAACTAGGCTTCCAGTTCTCAAAATAAAGTATCTGTTGTCTGATTTCTACAATGTTTGTCTTTCATTTCTTTCATAATTGTGTAGTACTTTTAGGAGCAATTCCATGTCCTGAATCTCACGTCTTCTCATAACTAGACAGAAGAGATTCTTTCAGTGGGATATTGTTTGAGTAACAGCTCTCTAACACTGGAATAATTTTGAAGACTAAACGCATTGTTTAGCTTAGTTTATTTTTTTTATAATTAAGATGGTAAGTTAATACACTTTTGTGCAAAATCATCATGTTCACCAGAAGAACTAGATGATCCCACTTAACATCTGTTTAGTTTCTGTAAACAGAGGAAGAAAATGAAGAATTATTAGGAGGCATTGGCTTGTTTTCTTCATGCAGCTCTAGGCTCAGCTCCAGAGAATTCTTCCTAGCCAAAACCCAGGAAAGGCCTCTTGGACATGAAATGCATGACGATGACTGTTTTGAGAGGAAAAAAAAATCTTTGTGAGCTCAGAAATTCAGAAATCTCAGGCTTGCAAGGGAACAGGGAGGCAATCTTAACCTGCATTCAAAAAATAGCAACAAGCCAGATTCAATGATCTAGCCACCAAAGAAATGGCTTTTTCACCCAGAAAAAGATGGTTTGCAGCCAGGAGGTGCTCTTCTGTACTGGAGGGGGCAGACAAGAGTAGATGTGGTAGAAATTCTTCTTCTGTCTTAGCGAGAGTAGATATTTACAGTTTAACATTGTCTAGGGTGAGAACTCCTTATATGCCTAATGGCAAATAAAAGCACACCGAGGAGGTAGGTGGCTTTCTCTGTTTCTGGGAGAACAACCTCCCTGGCACATCCTTGCTGTGCTGGGCAGGGTCAGCTGGGCTTCTGCACACCTGTCTGTGGACATGGCTGCCGACATTCCTCAGGCCATAGGGCCTCCGAGATTTGGCCCCTCACTGCAGCTGTGTTTAAACACTTCTAGATGAACAACACAGGGAAGGATAAAAAACAGTGTTTTGAGTGGGAGGAAGTGCAATTTATTCCTACAGGAGAAGTCAGCGTGCACAAAGTCTCCATTGCCAGGGCTGCCCAGAGTCAGGACCTCCCATGATGGCAGAGGGGATGCCATGCCCGAGCTGGAGGGGTGGTTGTGCTGCTGAAGATTTTCAAGAAAGTTACTTTTATTTACCTGTATATATTAACATCACTTTATTGTTTGTGGATTGAATGAATAGGAATGAGGCCGAAAGACACAAACACAGTTTGGGTGACTTCTTGTAGCATGGTTATGACTAGCCCTACTATTAAACTCATGCCAAAATCGTGGAACTACTGTAAAAGTCTGTGAAAAAGAGTCTATGAAATCTAGCTGAAGAACGGGGACTTCATTCTCTGTATGGCTGCAGCAGCTCCTGCCTTCAGCCATGTGTCTGCTGCAGGGAGGAGAGCTCAGCTGCCAGCACCTGAACCCTTGTCAAGATTTGCAGTGTATCATATCAGGATAAACTTAAATTGCTGTTTTATGCTGTGGAGTCTCAGCTGTTGTTTCATTGTCAGCTAAATCATTTCTGAAATGGAAAAGGAAATCTCAAAAGTATAGGGTAGATAGATTGCTGGATACAAACTGTCCCTTCCTTTGATAGAGGAAAGATTAAAACTGGAAATAATTCAATTTGAGAACATAACTGCAAAACACAAGAATGGTAATAGAGAAACGTGGGAGGGAGGAAAAGGAAGGTAGATATTGAGAAGGTCAGGAAAGATACCATGTATCACAGAGCTTGCAAGGTGCTATGACTTCTTGTTTTCAAGTATGTAGATGTTTAGAGGGGAGTAGGAAATGGGAGGCAATTTTTGAACTGTTAAATTTAGCAAGCAGTTCCTTTGAAGAGGAGTTGGTTAGTTTTATAATGCCTATGCTTAGAGCCAGGATTTGCTGCATAGTACTGAAATGTACATTGTAAAAGGAGGGTTGCAGGGGTTAGTGTGCTCTCACAAAGCAATTTCTTTTTTTCTCTTGTCAGGAACATTTTTACTTCCTTTCGGTAGTGAAAAGGAAACTTAATGAATAGGTGCAGTATTTGTGGGTTGCACCAAATACTACTGAAGATTCAGCTAATATTGACTTATGTAAAAGATGAGTAGGAAAAAGTATACAAAATCCTGCTTGCCCATCTCATATGGCTGGGACAACTCACAGTGTCTCTGAGATAGTTCCTCTGCTTACAACACATTTTCTGAGCTGAAACTGCAATAAATCTGAGGAAGCTGCAGTAAAAACTGAATGTACCGAACCACAAAATTTATGAAAAACGGTCTTATCTCATGTTCTGTTGTAGGTTCAGATTGTTTCCTACCCTGATGCCAGAATGTAGTCAACAAGATGGTTTTTAAAGACTAATAGGATTTGGAAAGAAAATATTTACATAGGCATCAGATGTGCATTTTGTTCCATCCACTTTCTTAAACTGATATCGAGGATGTGCCTCTTACTGAAAAGTAAGGTACCATTTTTGGGCGAAACTATTATTACTACTATTCAGCAAGACATATTGCAGCAGTCATGTAATGAGAAAATCACAATACCTCTTTAAAATCACTTCATTAGCAGTCAGTACTAATATAGCATCGTGCACAACAGTTAGTTAACGGCTAAATTCCAGCTATGGGCTTCTGGTGAAATGATCTCTTATGCTGTCTTTTGAGGTTCATTATCTCTTACAAGCTTGGGAAGGTTTGTATTTTTCACTTTGCCTCCCAGATCTAAGCTTCCAGCCTTGTGTAGAAGCACGCAAGTAATTGGCTGGAATTTAAGAAAGGGCAGAGTGACCGAATATCTGATTAAAACCTTGCGCAGTTGTGATTCAGTCTTCTAAAACAAACTTCTTGGGAGCTAATCAAATGCAGGTCATAGAACTATGTGCATAAACAGAGAGACGAATCTAACATTTGGCACCTGGTTTTTGGAGAAGTTTGGCACAGATTTCCTGAAGTGCACCATACAAGCCATTGCTACTTGTCAGCTTCTCCAGACAGTAACTGTGATAGTTGTCTTGTGATACACCTTCTGTTAAAAAAAGACAGTCTCTGACCATCACATCTTAATCTTCTGCTCTGTATTTCCTCTGAACTCTGAAGTAATTTGGGCAGAGCTCTCCACTGGTTCATCTTTACTGGAAATTTGTGGAATTAATTGGCAAACTCTACAATGCTATTCTACTTTTGACTATAGTGACTACAAATCCGTGCAGTAGAAACTTAGCATAACAGCTGCTCAACTGCTTCAAAAGAATAGCAAATAGCTGTTCCACTGGGGATATAGACTGCAAGCAGAAAGTTCTCTTTTTATTAGTGATCCTTAATGGAGTAACTGTTTCAGGTTTCTCTAGTTCTCTGATAATGATGTTATGTCAAGGGTAGTTTGCAAAGTCAAGTTTAACATCATGTTTAACAGCATGTTTTCTCTGCATGCCAAGGATGCATACTTGCAAATGAAATGCAATGTTTCAAACTAGACAAAATGACACATCAGATAAGACTATAGAGAAGAAAAAAAATGGGAAAAATATGCCATTCTATTGGAGGGAGATACATCTAAAATAAGAACCACACAGATAATTTGAGTAGGGATAGCCTAACTTGAAACAAGTAGTAGTTCCTGTAGACAGGGTTTAAAAGCTCATTCAGTAGTTGCTGCTGGTCACAATCTTAAATCCCTCTGGGTTTTGGGTTTTCTTAAATAGTAAACAGGTGATGTGGTAACTGCTAATTGAGCAATTAACTGCTGTTGTATAGAAGGGCTAAAGTTTGAGGAGGTTGTGAGTGGAGGAAAAGGATAGATTTCAGAAGGAAGGGAGGGAGGGAGGGAGATGAACATTAATGTGAAATTTTAAGATGAAGAGTATATTTTGTTTAGGATACTTACACAAAATACACAGCTGAGGGATTGAAGAAATGAGAGCTATGCTAAATTACCCTTCTAATTCACTAACAGCATGCTTGCACCAAGTCACCTGAGCAACTGGGACTGCAGTATTCCTATAACAAGTTTCTCCACTATGTATATCTGGATACACAACCTGCAAGTGAGTTCAGTAGGATTCTAGTACCGCAGTTTTAAGCAAAGATGTTGAATAATAAAAGATATATAGATTTTAAAATATCTTGAGTAATGTTTTAAGTAAATAGGTTGAGTAAATAATCAATTGAAAAATCACACATTTTATCAGAGGCTCTCTGCAATGTGTTCTTGAACGCCTTGAGGGAGAGGAAAGACCAGATCTGTTTCCTACCTCTTGCATATATGTCACCTTCCTTGCTACTGATGGCTGTATTTTAAAACACAGATTGTGAACTCTGTTCAGCCCATTGAAGGAACATGGTTCAGAGCAAAAAAGTCTAAATGGACACTGTGATAATGTCTTCTAGGTAATACAGTGCCTAGAAGCAATGCTTCTCGGAAGTTTATACTGTTGTTTGCAGGCAGAAATTACATTGGTCTGCCTATATGTTGAGGTGGTGGAAAGAGATATTACTTGGTGAGGTGCTTTGGCCTCTTTTCTGTGAAATACTACGTGTCACTGCAACTGTTTCTTTGGACAGGTATGTGACCCTATCAAAAATATCAATAATAGAAAAAAATAGTCAAAAAGCAGGTACTCTACTTTTTTGGTGTAATTTGCTTTTAAAATCCAATGTAGAGTCTGAACCTGTCTCACTTAAGACCTGTAGCATATCCAACATATAAAATACAGGAGGCATTTTACAGTAAACTAGGGATGGGTTTGGTAATGGCAACACTAAATGCATTGAAAGGTGACAGGAATGTTATTTTGTTGTTTGATGGTTTATGTGAAACTACTTTATAGCTATGCAAGCATCTGCCTCTGTGAATAATGCCATTAATATATCTGTTCCTTTTATTTGCAGCTCTGCTTTCCAGACTTGATTATCATCAAATTTGTGCATTGCAACAAGTAAGTTGTGTTTTTCACTGAAGTAAGTCTCATTTACATGAAAAGTGCACTACCTGCAAATTTGTACAGGTGATGTTATGTGATTCTTATAAACCAGTGGAGTTTCTTTCTTTCCTTTTTCTTGTTTAGTGATTGTATTTTGTAGCCTTAAAGAGAGAGAGAGGAGAAAGAGCAGGTTACACGTCACAGGTTTTCTTGCCTGAAATCAGGATGTGAATGTGTTAACTCATTTATAAAAGGATCTTTTAAAAAGGAATCACTGGGTTATGCTTTTTAGTAATGATAAATCACCAGTGGAACTGCTGATATTGTCACTGTGTTTCTTATTGAAGAAAACAAATGTCAGAGTGCACTACTTTTATCTGAAAACAGTTCTTTTCACTGCTTCTCTTGAAAACAGTTTTACAAAGTGAAGGTAGAATAAATGTTTGTGATATGGCAACTGTACATACAATGTTATGTATTAATTGTACATCTCAGAAAACTACCTGAGCTTAATGAATTGCTCCTTCTTGCTAACATTTCTTGAAGTAGTTTGGCACTAGCTTTATTAGGTAAGGTTTTGCATAATTAGTTTGTGATATATTTCTACTACGTGACAGAAGATAGCATCTGAAAAGAAAAACGAGGCAAAAAAAAGGGTCACAGAGAATTAATGTTCCAGCTGTAAATGTGCAAGCAAATTTGAACGCTGTGTTCTAAACTATTTTATACTTCTGGCATAGAAAGACTAAGAAGCTGTGTTGGTAAGCTGGAGAAAGTTACGTGTTTGTGTGTATGGTGTGTGGGATTTTTTGTGTCTTAAATTTGGCCCAGATATCTATGTGGTCTGAAGTTAGCACAGCTTTTGCTCATCAGGAGCAGGCCATTGTGGAGCTAACTGATGGCTTTAATGTTCTGTTGGAGATTAGGCTTGATTTTCCAATCCTGTCTTGCCTGTGTGAATTGTGCAAAGCTTGTGTCATGAACTGCCTTTAATTTCTTTGTGTACAACATGAAATCAAATATATTTACAATACAAGGAGTCTGGAAGTATTTGGATCACTGGTGATCGTTACTGCCATGTCCTGGGCCAGAGTGGCTAAAACCTATCCATCTCTAAATTATCTTTCTTTTTTTTATAAGGTGAACAGTCCCATCTTTCACGACAGTTTTCCTTTTCTAAATACCTTCATAAACTTTATTTTACAAAATTTCTTTCTTTCCAGAGGCTAGAAAGAAAACGTGGTTTAAAGTGTAACCAAAAATCAATCTATAAAACCCCCTGTATGGTGTTACTGTAAGTTTGGTGTACTAATAGGACTCACATTGCAGCTTGGGAATAATGGGAAAAGTTCCACCTTCCCACGGCTTCCTTCTCCAAAGGTATTCCTAGGCAGAGAGGGGAGGTAAGGTGGGGGCTCTCAGCAGGGTGGCCTTTTACTGCTCAGACCCATGAGCTGAGTGGAGGCAGCTGTGCTGGTGAGCCTGGTGCCCTGGGGAAAGCAGAAAAAAGTTTGCACAGCAGAGTTTTTCCTGAAGTGACAATGTTGGTGGAGCATGTAACTCTACATCATTACTCCTGTATTGCTTTGCATTTTATTGTAGTGTCTTCCTTTTGTTTGCTTCTTGTCACCTTCTGCTTCCTTTCCTTGATAAGAGGTTGTCTGTCTGAACAAGGCTTTTGTATCTCATGAGGTAGCAAGAACCTTTCTCCTGTAGCCCAGGCTTTGGGGGAGGAGGAAAAAAAGAAAAAGGCAAACAAAAAACCTGAGAGAAATGACATGATCTTCTGAAGACACCATTGAATAAATGTTTGTGTTCTCTAATGTGGTGTGCTCTATCAAGTGTACCAGAAGGAAGTGTGCCTCGTTGACTGGGGACGTTCGTGGTTCTATTGAAAGATGGAAGAATGAATAAACAGGATACTTTCTTTAAACAAACAAAAAGAAAAAAGAAAAATATCACCTCCTGGGTACCAGAAGCAGTGCTGTTTGCTTTGATCCTTTATTTACACAGTAGGTAGTAATTTTAACGTCTCTGATCGCAATTATAAGGGCAAGTACATGTTGCCCATTAAACTTTTGTTGTTGGGCTTTCTATTCCAAGTATTGTAGTCCATGTAGGACTGCCTGGAAATGCTGACTTCGTTCTTGATGTAGATTTATTGCTGTCAGTTGCTTTTGAGTGAAGTCTTGGCCCATATCTGATGGAAGAGAAGGAACAGCACAGCAGTGTGCTGCATAATAAGGAAATAACTAGGGTGATCTTCAGTTATCCCACTTAAGCACAAGGATGGACATTTTTCAATTACACTTCTAATCTGATCTGTGCTATTGGAGCACTTTATAAATGAGTATGATAAATCTATGTAGTGGTCTATATAATATATATATAGTGCTTTTTTTTTTCACCAATTATGGCACCACCTTCCTTTTATTTTCATGGTAAACTCAATGACATAAAGGAGTTGAAGCAAAATACAAACCATTCGGCAGATGCATATGATAGATAATGGAACATTTTACTTACAACAAGTATCCCTTGGAGATATGTGGCAGTGAGATGTAGCTGATGAGCTTCTCTTTCCTTCCCTTGTTGGTCTCTAACTCTGCTAATAAGCTTATAAAAATGAGCATAGTTGGTTTGGTTTCCTGCTTTATGTTGCATAAACACTCACAAACTGAATGTAAATCCACGTGGATGTCTTAGTTGCATGCCTGCATTCTTATCAGAAATGAAATGTTTTGCTCAGCTGAACGCTTCAATTGTCCTGGCTACAAGCACTTTGTGTATTAATCTTTCTCCTTATCAGAACTTCAGTAGCTTTCTGTGGAAGAAGAAAAAGACAATTCCACTAGTCTTTTCCTTTCTGATAAAAATCAATGGTGTCTGAGTTGCTGCTGGCAAAGATTTCTCAGCTCTGGTGACATTCTTTTCCAGAGCTGAGAGAAAAACACTTTTAAAAGCATACTGCCTTGGATACTCAGGTGGGGTATGGGATACCTGATATGAAACCCCAATGTCCTCTTGTTTTCAGAGTCTTTCCAAAGCAGCAGATTGGCTGGCCATAGCTGGCTGCATAGGCTGTCCTCTGCTCAGCTTTGTGTAACCAACATTAACAAGAACTTTCTTCTTCCACACAAAAGCTGAGGGTGTTTATCAAATTGCCATTTCAACCAGGTTTTGGCAGAATGTGGAAGCTCACTATGGCATAAACTAAAGCTATCTCTCTGTAGAGACTTGGGACAGCTACCTCCGGCTTTGAATGAGGCACAGCATGGCTGGTACTTAGTTAATGTGGTATAGCTCCTAAAAACACAAATAGGCACCGAAAACTGATGGATATCATTCCTAGCCTGCAGTCAGCCTCAGTTAACACTGGTTAAATCTTCACTAATACTTTCTTAATGAAACTTTTTGTTATTTGTAATTGTACCTTGTGGGATCACCTGGAGAGTGTGCTCTGCAGGAGACATGTTTGACCCTGATGGTAGTTATAGCAGAACTCGCCTCTTGCAGCAAGCATAGATGAAGTGGGAGTGAGCCCTGGAAATCATGCAGCTAAAACTAAACACAGTAAGAGCCTGAGGCTCATACTCAGCAGGATGTATTTGATATCATTTTGAAAAAGCTGATTTCAGAGAGTACAGACAAAGTATGCATTGAAAATGCTGGCTTATTTGCCTGTTGCTAACACTACTGGATCTCTGTTGGGTTAGGTCTGCATCTTGGATTATTTCCTGATAGACCACAGCTTTGGAGCTAGTGTATTATAACAAATGAACTGAAACATCTGCTTTGTAATAATCACATTTTCTTTCTTGGATTGCTGAGCCAGCACTATCCAATTTTAATTTATTGTGAGTATATATTACCATTTAGAGCTTTGTTAATCTGCCAAGTGCTAGGTGGTTGAGGTTTTCAGCAGCATTAGCACATGCAATTCTGTGGTTTTTCTTGGTTTTATTCCTTTTAAATATTATGCCATGTCACTAGCACACTGAGTCACCTGATACACTAAAGTTATTTGGTAATATTCCTGGAACAATGTATAAAACAGTTTATTCTGAGAAATTACAAACATATTCTTACTCAGCAGGCCTACTCATCTTATTAAAACTTACTCCAGTTGATACCAAGGGTAGCACACTTAATGCTGCTTTTTGTTCCTGGTAAATCTGTGGTCAAATGTGTCATTTCCTAAACTTATGGTATCAGAACACCTCTCAAGAGGTGTTATCAAGCACCCTTGAGCAGTGATATGTGGAAAAATTACTCCCTTCAGACACCTGCAAGACGAAAGGAAGCTTTGATGCAGCAAATTTAATCTTTTTTTCCCCTGAAACTACAGTGTTTGTGCACATATATAGGAGTAAGGATGGCAGAAGAGGAGATTTAAATGATTATGGATGCATAGTACATTGGAAGAAAAATTAGTCATTGTAAACAAGAAGTTCACCATATTTACTGACACAAATCCCAACAATGGGTGGAGATTCTTAATGACTGCTCTGATTGCTACAAAGCTTCTATTGGCTAGCTTTGGATTCTTGTCCCTGCTTCCTGTGAACAACACATCAGTGATTATTCAAACAGTAAACATGTGGGAATTTCTTGGGTGAGAATTGTTTGGTGGGAAAAACTGTTGCCAAGATAAACACCTGTGTTTTATATACCTTTCAAAGTCACATTTTAATGCTTCTGTCTAAATCATAACCAGAAATTTTGTTGGTGGAAGGTATTGTATACTTTACAGAAGACATGTAACCTTTGGGAAAGAAAGGATCACCTCTAAAAATCCCTCCAAGATCTTGCTCTTTGCCAAGCCTCAGGGTTGCATTTGTCCTTTTAGAGTATGCTATGTCTTGTTATATCTTTTGTCTCTTCTAACTGGAGTAAGAGAAGTGACCTTTCAAAGGATAATGAATTAGATTATCATTCCTTGTATTTGTTTGCTAGCTGCCTAGTGTAGAGACCTGCTGGATCTGTGGTCTGTAGGACTGTAAATTCATCCTGTCCCATCAGGGCAGTAAATTATAGAGCTCTAATATCTCCTGATACTGAAAGAAGAGCTCAATGAGTAGTTAATATTCTAAAATACATAGACATCATACACTTGTGTAGAAGTTTTGAACAGTAACCAAACTTATAAAAGAACTTCTGTACACAGTATATAATCAGCTGAAGGTTAATTTGCAGGCTATTGGAACACATGTTTTTCTCCGTTTTTACTGGCAACAATGGGCGGGGTAGAGGAGAGGCCAGGGTTTTCATTTTTATTTTGGGCACCTAATGTGCTTTCCCATATGATGGTAGAGCAAGCTGGTTTTTGTAGTTGATAATCAGAACACTTAGGAAAGCACCCAGTCAGTGGTCTGAGTGCTCAAAGGTGGTGGGAATTCACCTTTAAGTTTGACACTGCGTAACACTGAGCAGGTGAGAAGGGCTGTAATAGCCATTTCATAAACACAGTGTATCCTCAATGGTGGAGGAAATAGGCACAGCTGTCATGCAAGTAATGATTGGAGAAAAAGCAATATAATACTGAGCTGGACAAAGGTCCTAATGAAAACAGTAATGTTCATGCAAAGAAGGCCCTACACATCGGGTAACTTGCATGTGAATTTTGAAAAGTTCACTTCCAGATTCCTCCCTTCAGATACGGGGCCCGAAATTGACTTGCTATGTTCATCATTTCTTTTTGACAGTGACATTTTCTGTATGATTTTTGAAATGTAACAATACTTCCTGGAGGAGCAGGACTCAAGTTCGTATTTGTGTAAAATTCCATCACTGTGCTCTTTAGACACAACACTGCTCAGACTTATTTAGCTTGTTTTAGTTCATGTTTGAACCCAAAGGTTTTTCCCTTTCTTTTACACTTGTATCTCAGTGATAATTCATTTATGTATCATGATTGGAAAGGTTCCAGAATTTACATGTATCTGAAGAAATCTTATACAGAGCTGCACTGTTTACAGTAGCAAGAAGGCAGAAATGAGACGCATTTCTGGTAGCAGCAGCTCTTTAAGGAGTTACTGAAAGGGAACACAAATGACGCATCTTAATGAATATTTATTAATATGCTAGAACAATGTGAGCTGCTTGATCGGCTGCTGTGCATTCTGCAACGTGCACGTGTCCATTACAGTTTCAGTAATGTCAGCTATTAGCTACGTCACCTTCTTCTTGTTAAACAAACATGCTACAGTCTTCACAAAGTGGATGTAAATATTAATTTCACTGTAAACAGGTTGTTCAGACTGCTTGATAGGAACTAAACTGTGACAAGACCAAGGACAAGTGTAATTTTTGGAAGTCTTCCAATTTAATTTGGAATGAGGAAAAAAAAGAGTCAGCTTTTAAATGTTTGAGGGGTTTTTTTAATTCCCTTATTAGTTATAGGAAAGAATTCTTATCAGGGAGTCATTGAGATTTAACAAATTTTAGTTCCTCAGTGTTAGTCTATGAATAGAAGATAGGCAAGTCTAAGAAATAGACTTAGATGATTGTTTAGAGAATATCTCCAAACTTTTTTTGTCTTGGTTTGTTAAATGAGCCGTGCAAAATCCTGTTATTTCAATTAAAACCAGAGTCATCAAACACACCTATCATGTTTCAAGTTTTCTACCTCAGATCTTCTAGCCTCTGCTGAGATAGCCTGTATATAATAAAATTAAAATCTGTTTCTACACAGAATGTGCTTAAGGTGAGTAACAGTAACAGAAGCTCCTTGTTGCTGTTCTTTATGGAGGCTTGGTCCTACCAGGGTGGACATATGTCAGATCATTTCAAGTGCTATCTGTTGCTATGAAGATGAGCTCTTGAGTCCAGCAGCAGGATGATCAGCAGAGTACGTGGGTGCACAAACCATCAGCAAAGATGTGGGTTTTATTTCTCTAGCATCAGAATCTCAACTCTGTTTTTAGAAGTTAATTCTAGAAAGGGCTAGAAAAGGCTGGATAGGGTTTCTATCTCTTTACATGTTACGTGAAGTATACAAAGCAATAGTCCCAACTTAGAACTACTTTTGCTATAGGCTCATAAAGGAGTTGACCTTGTCTTATAAGCTTGGCTGCATACTGATTTCCTTCAGCTTCAAATTCTGACAGTTGTATAAGCAGCAGAATATCATGTAATTGTAAAAGAAGGTGGATAATGCCCCATGCTTTTCTTGCTTATGCTTACCATAAATATTTATGTGGTCACTGTAAAATATATATGTATATATATTAGGCAAATTTTAAACCAATCTTTCTAACAATGCCTAACAGCTCTTACTAGCTCTTTGAAGATTGTCAGTTAATACTCTGTCTAACCAGAAGTGGCACCAGCTTATTGTGTTAAGGTCTTTTCATGTGCTACATAGATGTAATAGTAAATAAAGCTGCATTGCTCTTCAAAACTGGATGGCAGGAATAGGTGGTCTCTCCTGAAACTTAAGCATATCCACTGTATAAAATATTAGATTTGTTTTTAAGGGGGGAGAAATAACTGAAGAAAATGAAGGGAAAACCTGTGACTAGTCTTATTGAGAATCTAGAAGGACATGCACAGTAACTAACCAATATATTAAGTATACTTGAATTAATTTGACTATTCAGGACCTTTTATGAAGCCAGATGCTTCTAATACTGGAAAGGAGAAAAATTCAAACAGAAGACAAAAATCTATGCTTGAGTCCTCAAGAATGTGCTGCTGGAGGCAGAAGCTTATGCACTTAGAAATTGAAAGGTAAAGGAAATGTGTGGTCTCGTTGGGCTTTTTGGTTTGGTTTTTAGTTCTTCTCCACAGACAGTAGTTTCCATTCTGGATGCTGTCATCTGCAATTCTTCAACATCACCTTTCGTTATATAGAACTGTTTTATTACTTTAGTACGTTGTATTGATAGCAGGAATAGGAAAAAAGGTTACAGCAGCAGGTTGTTCAGATGTGATATGTTTGTAAAGACACTGTTATACTTGAAGTAAAACCTGTCCCATGGAAGATGCTGGTTGTTACATACTTAAGAACTAAATTAGGGAGTTGTGGTTAAACAAGGAAATCAGACCTACATGCTTTTAAACATGGTCTTAACAAAGAATGACAGGGGAACAAGAAAATTGAGTAGAAACAAGTACAGAAACAAATAACTTTAACAAATAACAAAAAAACTCTTGCATCTTTTTATACACAAAAATAGACTAGGGTTTTTGTTAATGTTGGTGAGCTTACTTATTTTTTGAGTTCAACTGACTTGTTGCATGTGTGAGATCAGCCATATGTTCCCTGGAAACTGTGTGACAAGTACTGCTTCAGGCAGTGTTGGGAAATTACTTTGGTGCTGGAAGGTGGTGAGACATTTCAGATGTCTTTGGGGGCTTTCAAAGTGATGCTTGGCAGCAGTGTCACTTTTAAAAGCATGAACTAGAAATGGAGGGAAGCGTAAGACCTATAGCTGTATGACAGAAAGCATGGACTGTGTCCAGTTGCTACTTTTCTCTCTCTGCAGTTTTGTCTAAACAGTAGTGCTAATTGGAAGGGATGGCTCCAACTGAACTTTAATATTGTGACTGAGTAACATAACTGATATTTTGCATGTTGAAATCAGTCCAGCTTTGGAGAGGCTGGAAAGGAGATGTGTGAAAGAGTATAACTTATTTTTCCTGATCTTTTCCCTGAATGCCCTTCTGCAGATGAACCTGCCTTTGAAATCTCATTTCTGTACTCCAAAAAAAATTACTGTCCCCATGCATATCTGTGTTCATCCCCTGAGATTGGTTCAGGAGCAGTGCAGGACTGATATGCCAATAAAAAGCACAATGTACTTTAAATTGCATGACTTTATGTGGAAGTTCTTCATCTTGTGCCTTTGCTTTTAAAGCCTTATTTTGTGTTTTTCCTCTTGTTCTTTTGTGATAGATGTTGCAGGCATAGGCACATCCTCTCTTATGACACTGTACTACTTGTTTCTTCACTTATCTGAGAATCTGTTGTGGGATTAATTCTGCACTGTATAGTGTGATAGCATCTGCCAGTTCATTTCTCATACTGCAGTACAGCAGAGTACCCGTTGTGCTTTTAGCTTCACTGAGCTTTATCATTCATTGTCACAGACTTCAATTATTTGTTGATGTAGGTTCTTTTCAAATCTTTGACTTAACATTAAAAAGAAGGTTAATGATAAGCAGCAGAATTTAAGTGACAAACCTAACGATACAACTGTTTCCTGATACTGCATCTTGACTAAAGAGCTCTAACAATTATAGTTTCCTGACTGTGCTTGAGGGCCATATTTTCCTTATCACATAAGACAACACTGTTAATCCTGTCCAGGCAGGTTTGCTCAGTACATCAATCGACAGAATTCTTTGGCCAAGAAAAAAGAGTGGAGCTCCAAACAAAAGAGAAATAGCAACAGTGGAAAATTGACCAAAATCCATATTGATTAAGAATCAAAGGAGTACTGAGTTTCTATACTGATCCTTCCCATGGGATCCAAATTGCCCCCTTTACAACAATGGTCATAAATACTTTTCTTCATTGCTTCAGTAATATTGTTACACATCTGTTCTAAATATGATCAGTTTTAGATCTTGTTATTCCAATGTATGCTTGTGCATATGCGTGAATGGACTGTGCACAAGTTGGGAGGGAGAAGAAAGCTTCTGATCTCCTCTACATGTGGTAGACTAATTTGTTTCTGAGGGGTTTAGAAAGTTTTGTGTTAGACTAAGTGGGAAGACAAAGTCTTTTTATAGCTTTGTTTCTCTTCTTTCTTAGCTCTTATTATTTCTGGTCTTGCAGGAGTGGTGTCCTAATTGAAACATTCTGCCTTCTGAAGCCTGTTGGTCACATGCTAATTGTTTTTAACTGAAAAAATCAAATGAGAAAAGTCTGTTGGACAGTTTAATTTTCTGGTTTATGTTTCAATGTTTGACTGATGCAGTTTGCTTCTCTAAATGCCTCTGTATAACTACATTATTAAGACTGTTTGTTTTGTGAGTTTTCAAGCTGTACATGTTAAAAATACTCCCCTAATGCAAAAATATAGAATGATGCACTCTTACTGAAATAGAGGCTGTATTTTAAGACGGCTTGATGTGGTAATGTGGATATTCTGGTTTTACTTTAAAATTTTAGAAGACTCTATCTTAGTCACTGAGTTTAATTTATATTGTCTTTTAAATTTTAACCCTATTTCTTTGAACACTTCAACATTACCATTAGCAGCATCTAAAGCACTCTTGTGACTGATGGACTGCACTAAGTACAATACTGGTTAGGTTGCTCTTTTTTGACAGGGGCAGTCTTTCTCCAGTTGGTGGTATCAGGTAAAGAAAGTGCCCCAGTCTTGGCTTTCTATTCCCAGCTGCTTTGTGAGGCAAAGCCTGTGCTGAATGGAGATGGATCAAATGGTCCTGCAGCTTACTCCTCAGATATTTCAAGGGGCTGTGCTTATTATGGCTGGGAGTGGGTTGTGGTAACAGTGCGGACCCTGTCTGAAAAGGAAGGTAATGAGGAAGAGGTCAGGTTGGGATAAGCTGGCCACCTTTGAGCTGTTTTTGTGTGGCAATATTTTCCCAGGAAACCTGGTATGCACCTACATCTCACTAAGCATCTTACCTGCTGGCTTTTTGGTTCTCTTACTCCTTCATGAGTTTCCTAAAGCAGTATGCACTAATACCCTGGGGCTTTCCACGAGGACTATCAGCATAAACATAACGTAAATATGAAAGTCTAGTCCTCTCTGTTCAGAAATACATCCAAGTTGCATCACCGCTAAAGCCTAACTGCCTCAAAGTTTTGTGGTGGTTGTAAACTTGTGCTAGTGGGGTCAAGCAGTTCTTGGCACTGGAACTGGTCTGTCTTCTGCTGATGTGAAGTGAAAGTAGAGTAGATTAAAACCTTTCCACAATGCTGTAGATGTGTTCCAGCTAGCTGACTTCACTTGTAAACCAATAGATATCGGGTAGAAAAGCTGTTTTTATAGCCAAAATGACTGGCAGACACAGTGCAGGTGCAGAAATTAAAGGAATTCTTTCAAAAGGTGTGAAAAATAACTGTCTGGATCATTTAGACTATTAGTTTCGTGTACCACTGCACAATAATCAGCAAGTCCAGACTAAGTTGCTAGAGGCATGATTAGCATGTTCAATTAAACTTTTACGTGTTAGAACAGGTGATTAGTTTGCTAGATTTCATCTTTAGCATTTGATCTCATTTCTAATTAAGCTGAAACAAGCTCCCTGAAGTTTTTGTAATACTATACCCCAGGAAACTTATTAGAGAAGAAGAGCTAGACAGAACATCATTATCTCAGCAACTGTTCTGATTTTTTTAATAGCAATTTCTGTTGCTCGTAGAAGTGACATTAGAAGTGGATTTCACACACTTTTTGATACTTAGCAATGTGAAACTGTCTGGTTTTAAATGTCAGTCAACTGTTCATCCAGTGTACTACAATTGCAAAGATAATACAGGCTTATTATCCACCGAGCAGTTTTATCCTATTTTACCACTAATCACGTTGCTGGGAAGTAATTGCCATGCTGATGGAATAAGCAATAAAAGAGTCGTCCCACTGTCATTTATTCTGTGTAACTCTGTGTTTCTATTCTGGAATTGCGTTTGATAATGTGGCATTCACCATTTCAGTCTTCTAATTAATCCATATGAGTAGACCTCTGAGTCAATCAACAAGCCCACTCAGTTTGAGTTTTGCCACAAGCAAACCAAGTACTACCTCACTGTGGTTTGAGTGGTACTATAGGAAGCCTATCTGTCAACAGCATTTCTGGAAAGGCTTTGTGTTGTGCTGTCAAATCAGTGGTGTCTTGGGACATGTTATCTGGCCTGATTGTGATGACAGTCTGGTGGTGTTGGAGTCCTTGCTGCCAGGCTCAGTATGTATAGAGTACAGAGAGGTCTTTAAAGTAGTATCAAGGTTACTCCTGAGAGAGTAGGAACCTGTCCAAAAAAGACTTTAAGAGCTAGATATTAATCTAGAACCAATACAATTTACAGGATGTAAATTTTGAGTTATTTGAAACGAACAACAAAGCCTTTAAAATATCCTAAAATATATGAGTATTAAATATTCTTTAAAAGAATAAAAATCAGTATTGAATGTGAAGAGAAATGGGAGGCAGGTAGAAAAGGAAGGAATTCAGAGAGCTACTGAGATGACTATTCTAACAAAAATCTAGGAAAGAACAATAGGTTAACCAACAAAAAATTGTTGCAAAAATACAACTAAAATAAAAAGTAGTGGAAACAGAGTGAAGCTAAAGAGGAATAAAAAAGTAATTTTTGTATTGGTAATCTCAGTTCAGATATGAATATTAGTTCAAAAGTCCTCTTTCGTTATTATAGGATTCTTTCAGCAGCATATAAAATTATGAGTGAAAGAAAAACCTGGGCAATGATTCCCAGGCTAGAAGTTTCTAGATATTTCTTCCTTTTGTTTTTTTCTTTCCTTAAATTGTAGACTTTTTTATTTTTTTAAAAAAAAAGGTATGTCTTAATTTGCAGAGAGTAATTAACAGTGGGAACCATCAATATTTTTTTATTAAGTGATGTAATCTGCTGTGGTATCAAATGACTCACTAATAGCTGACTGGATCATGTGCTGTAAATGATAAATCTTTATAATTGCAATGTCTGAAAAAGGCTTTAGAACTTTGTCAAATATGTTCTTACCCTTTGTATTAATGCAAGTAAAGTTAGTCCCGTACTCTTATTCTCTAAGCAAAAGAAAAGAAGATCGTGGCATGGTGGAAAGGAAATAAGTCCATGACATAATGGAGTTTGTAACCATTTCTTCTGAGGGGGGAAAAAAAAAAGAAAAAAAAAGTCTTGTTCTTATTTATTCACCTGTTGTTACTGAGATGATTTCTGCAGTCACTGTTGGCAGACAAGGAGTGTGGGAGAAAAAGCTATTTGCCTTGGCTGCCACTGCGTGTAGCGATAACGCTGGTGATGAATGTTCTGGGAAACTTCTGACTTGTGAGATAGGGAAACCAGGACAAGAAACAGCGGCAACAATTTAAATCTGTCATGAGATGAGTGCCATGTTCCTTCAGGACCTGGCACATATAGTGACAATTTGCCATTTCTGGTTAATGCCACTTCTGATGTTCACAAAACACAATCTTTCAGCTGTGCTATCATTATTCCTTAGGCCTTGTTACCAGCCTAGCAGAGCACACTCTTACCACCATTGCAAAGCCCTTGCTCTTTGCAGTTGGATTGGAATATATAAAGTCTTTGTTGTGATTGTTAGCTTTTGGCTCACTGACTTGTGTCCCACTGAGAAGTACAGGCCATGGATCTATGGGATCCTGTAAAATGACTTACAGGTGGATGGGGTCACGGAAGAGGAGCTGCACCCCTCTCTTGTGCACTCATGGTGTAAAGCCTCAGGCTTTTCCACTTATCTTCAGATCTGTGCACCTGATGCAGAGATTCAGAGGGAGACATGGCATTGAAAAGGCAGGGCTGTGCAGGAGAACTGTAGCTCATCAGCGGGGGGTTTGCCATGGTTAAAACCTTTCATTTGCAGAAGCTTCTCAGAGCGGACTCACCTTGTGTACCATCTCGTGATGTGTATGTCCTTTTAGTAAGGAGCTGCTCTTAATCCCTGGAGAGTTACATTGTATTTTGTGTCCTGTGCCTCAGACTGCTCAACTCAAAGATGTCTATGTAAGCATGGTCGTATTGAGATAATTGTCACAGAAATTCCATAGAGAAAATAAAGTTATAGATTCAGCAGCTTTTCAGCAAATGGTTTAAGATGCACAAGGGGGGTAAAAAAAAAAGCTAGCTAATATGAAACCTTTATATAATATAGTTAAGAAAGCAGGCTTCATTCAGTTGTGTAAACACAGGCCTCTAGTCCTGCTGAGATGCTCTAGGAGACCCTGTGGCATCGGTTTGTCACTGCAACAGGAAATGGGTGGTATGTCCACTTACCTGTGTAAAATCTGCCAGCCTAGCGCAAGTCTGAGGTAGCAACATAAACACTTCATAGTACGCAGTGCCCTTGGGCTAAGTCAAGATAGAACATATACGTACTTCATGTTGACCACCTGCAGTAAGCTTCAAGATGTCTCATCCCGTGTCATGTTTCTATAGTGATACATAAACATACAAAAATCAATGGAAAGCCAATGCCGGGAATCCATACTATGATAACATGCTCTTACTAATTTCCTTTCCTGTCTGAAGAACCAAACGCACCAATTGGCTGCAGTGGCTGATACCTTGTTGCTGGTATGATGAGAATTCATAGCTCTTAGAATCTGTGCACCTATGATGTATAATATCTAAAAGACTGCTTGAATCCATGATTTGCTTCCTCAATATGTATTTTGCACCTCTTGTTTTTTATCTTTCTACGTTTTTGCACCTATTTGGTTTTTTTTTTTAACTTAAAAGGAAAAAGAAGTTAGAATCCTTTTTATATTCTACCCAGACTCTGAATTGGGACTGCTACATTAAATCAGAATTTAAAAATTCTTTATTTCTCTAAAATTGTTTCAAAATGAAATTTAAGTTTTTTAAAATCAAAGCATCTCCAAGATGTACAGTTCCTCTGTGCTACAGACAAATTTTTAGAGAGGTTGACTGTGAAGCTTTGCTGTAGCAGACTCTAGGCAAGCCTGTGTTAGAATGCAGTCTTTGCCCAGAAAAGACTATTAATCCATGTGCAGCAAAATTGACATGTGCAGCAAAATGTTCTTTTCAGAGGAATTCTTCCATTGCACTCCTTCCTCTGTTTAGCAAACCTTAGACCAAACGTCAGGCTCTGAAGTGACCTGTGATTGCAACAGTACTGTATATTTGGCAATACTTGGAAATGCTTCAGTCATTTCCTGATCTTCTGAGGATGTAGGTTCCTAAACATCCTCATCTGCTCTGTATTTGGTGATAAATATCTCTGCTCATAATAGTTGTTTAAATTAGCTGTCTACAGTACCAAGTTCTGCATATTACTTCATTACTGCACTTAGAGTGAGTCTGCTTATAACTTATTTCTTGGTCTTTAAAAGAAGAAAACTCTAGAATTATTATGAAATTATGAAATAAATAATTGAGAGAACCTGAGAAAAGCCTCCTAACAACTTGTTCTCTGACTGCTTTTGCTCATGCAATGGAGAGACATTATATATTCTCAATTGCCACCCATCTGTACAGAAAAGAATGGGTTATTCAATCTTTACACTTTTGTTTTGACTGACTAATTATAAGCAGATTTTTACTTTGTTTTTTTAGAGCTGATAATCCATTTGCAGTACTTATTCTATGCTAGACACCAAGAGTGGATGTAAAACTCATGCACATGGCTGTATAAAAGAGTATGAATTTCATCACTTTTGTCAAGAAAGTAAGCCTACACAGATCATATTTACAGAATAAAAATGATCTAAATGTCAGCTCTTTTAAAAACAAAACAAAAAACCAAACAAAAAATCCTCCAGACCCTCCATCCAGTATGTGTTGGGTTGGGGTTTTTATTTAGGGAGCCTCAATAGATCAACAATTTCCAAAGCTGGATGCTGTTAATTGCTATAGTGGTTTTATTACTCTTCATTTTTTATCATGTCAAATTTAATGTTTGAAGGTTTGCCGCTCTTTTGATTCTGAAAAGAAAAAGAGTTTTAATTTTTATTAAGGGAAGGATGAGAGAAAATTCTGACAATTTAGCCATTTTAAAGTTTTTCATCTTTCTTAGAAGTGTCTGAATGATTAATGTGAGCAAATGCCTTTTAGTGTTGTCTGCCAGTGGAAAGTATACCTGAGCTCGTTCAAGTGCTATTAATGAAGATGTTAAAAGCAGTGATTTGTTATTGCTGCTGCCATTAGTTACTGTTTCATGAATCATGTGATTTGACAAAATACACTGTTGTTGTCATGCATCTGATAACACAAGAAAAACCAAGCAAGAGAATAATCTCTACTAGTTAATGATAAATTTATTTGGGGAAAAGGACTCTTTCTTCTTCCTACTTGAGAAAACAAAGAAAACCCCAATAACCAAACACACACACCCTTCCCCTCAAAAAACAAGCTAAACAAAAAACCTTACCCCCAAAAACCCAAAACAACACAAAAGCAACCTTTTAGCTTTTTCTAGAAGGAAATATGAAGTCTATAAGCCTGCCAGCAATAAGAATTGCTAGATTCATGACCTGTTGGCAATATCAATTCTAAACATTTTATGACATAAATATTTGTTTGAGTCCCTCTGTGATCTCTCTGAGCATTCTCTGTGGATGATTGTTTTTCTTCCTTCTGGAAAATCTCCTTTCTGCATAGAGGAAAGTTCAGTCTATCAACACATTACCTTGTGAGATTCGGTGTCACCTTTACAGAAGACTGCATGCTAAGACTGTTTGGATATGGAGAGCTACTATCTTTGTGATTGCAAACCTCTTCCACACAGACACCAATACCCAGGTCTTCTGAATTTCTAATCCCACCAGAAATGGGAAGGCCTTTCATAGTGTAGTCTTCTGTGGTTTTATGCTCTACTCAGACTGGCTTTTGTTACAGATCTGCTTCTATGCAGGAATTGCTTTTTAATAGTTCCTACAGTTTTTCTTTGCTGTGAGACTGTGGCATTTGCTGGATGAATCAAGCCAAAGTCCAGCGCACTGTACATACATCAGAAGTGAACAGCAGCAAAAGCTATATTACCCCTAACTGGCTTTCCTATGGAGTCCTTGCTTGCTGACAGGGGTTTTACAAGCTTAACGTTAACACATTTATTTGCTAATCCTTTTACATGGGGTCAGCACAAAAGGAAAATACTGTCTCTTCTACTGACAATGTCTTTTCTTACAACATTGACATTATCTTAAACCTTTTTGTACTAGTGTGGATTATGCTCAGACTTGCTCTAAATTCTACTTTGGACATGTACATAAATTCTAACTTGAATTTCATAAAAGTGATGGATAAAAAAGATTAGTAATAATATTTGTCTACTCCTTGACTTCTACCTACTTCAAGTATTAAACATTTGCATGCCAGAAGAACTTTTCTAAATTTTCAACCTTTAACTTGTCGTTGAATTGTTGTCATTAGTTTGAAGGCTGCATTTGAGTTTTTGATAGAACTTTGACTCAAGAAATCTCGGATAAGAATCTCTTTCCATGTGCAAGTAAATTATTCTCTGTGCTTCATCAAAACAGGACTGTGTTGGCTCTTGAATATTCCTTGTAATTGCTTTCCTTGCAGGACTGTCAATGTTAATCTGAAACAGAAGACAACATTACCAAAGTGTCAGTAAATATATGCAAAGGAAGGGTAAGGAAGATTAAATTTAGGGGACCTATACTGAATATCTTTTATTTATCTCTTATATACCTTCTAATCTAAAACCAGCCCCTAACCAAAAACATTGACTGTAGCAGAGTAGATTTCTCCTTATAGTGCCAGAAAACCCTGTCAATTTGCTCCTCTTTTGGCATTTGATTTAGTGAGTGGTATGTTAGTGGCTGGATAGGGAGTTTGCTCCCTTGGGGACGAAATTTCCCAGTCTGCCCCACATCCTTAATGGAAAGGCGAGTTTAATCCTGACTATTGTGATCAGTGGAGGTGTCAAGAACAGTGGTGAACTCGCGATTGCTGGACCCATGTGTAAAATATGGGACCAAGACTCCAGACCTTAGGGAGGTTAAGCAGTATATGTTTGACTTGCTTTCTACATCTAGAAAGAATAAGGATGTAAGTATGATTTAAGCAGAGGAAGTCATCTTGCATTTGTTTTTGCATGGAGTGACTGCAGTGGAAGAAGTAGCTGAAACGTGTTGACATCCAACCCCCTTTTCTTTTGCTGAGAATTGTTCCCAGAACTAGGATTAGATGTCTGAAGAGGAAGCTTGTCTTTAGACATCTAATGGGTCCAAGTAGCTGGAGGTGCACAATACCAGTGAAAATCTGTTGCTGAAGTTATGATCTCTGAAATAAAACTGAGCCCATATATCAGTCTTGTTTAGGAAAACTTTTGCTTCCTAGCGCTCTACTGCTGCAATGTAGAAAGATCCAGTAACAGGAAAATATACCAGATAAAATGGGAACTTTTGATGGTCCAAATTTTTTATTACATTGCCTTTTTTTCAGCTTGACTTTGTTAGTACTAAGAGGAGAACTGTAAAGATATGAAGTTAGTGTTCATATCTTTCATGAGATGAGTTGAGTTGCACTTCTTAAATGCTACTAAAATTTGAATTTAAGTTGTGTTTAAAGTCCCTGTGAGAATCTGTCTTTTTAAAGTGGTACCCAGTACTTGTGTTAATGGAAACATTAACAAGAAATTATCAGGAAAACCCAAAATTGGTGTGTTCTGAAGACCTAAAAACCAATCACTTGCAAGATTCAAATATATGCTATTTTAGAAAGAAAAGAATTGCATAGCTTATTTTTAACTGTACTGATTTAAGCCCTTTACTTTTGGTTAATGAACTTGTGGTTTGCAAGTGTCATTTCTCTTGGAAATGCAAATATGCTGAGTTTTCTATAGCTGCACATGCTAAAAATAAAATAAATTGGAAAAAGACAGAAAAATGCATTGTTTGCCAACTGGCATTTAAAACCAACAGCAGGAAATTCCACATTTCCTCAAGTTTTGGATTAGTGGGAGCGGTTTAGTCACTTAAACCAGAAACTTCTCTCAGCCAACACTGGGAATCCAGCGGAGTTGGTTTTGGCTTACCCTTCAGTGTCAACAGGGAGGCTGTATTTTGAGACTCTATAATAGTATTATTGTTATACATAAACCAGAAAATAATCTAGCCTGAATTTTCAGTTATATCAGTCTGCCAAGAGGCAGTGGCAGTAAAAGCCAGTATTAGCTTATTTTTTGCAAGGCGAATAATAAGCAGGAAAAGATAAAGGTCATAGAGCACAACTGGGTGAGCAGGAATGACTTTTTTGTCATTACATTGACACTTGCCAGGGGAAAAAAAAATCACTCTCAGACATTTTTATATACAAATGTGCTCTGTTTTCCCTAAATTTTAGGCTACTAGAAGGAGAAAATAATCTGGTTTGGAACCTTTCTTTTAGCTCATTTTATGTAGTGGACAGCACTGGGTAGAGTTTTTACTTTGTTCCTTTATATTTACTCTTGCAAAGTATGTATGTAGCAATGGCACAATCCAAAATCTATTTAAGTGATATCAATGGCCCCTGAATCAGACACTAAAAAGGATACCACAGATCCAAGAACACAGTTCTTAATCTAACGGTGCCTTTTGCTTGTGTCTTCGGTGGATATAGTTGAAAGATTTTGCAAGGCAAGTATTAAAATTCTAGGAGCAAGAGAGTTTGAGAGGCATGAATAGCAACAGTTTTCACTCCTTTTAATAAAGAGGTGCTGGCATTTTTTCTTGCTTTCTGTATGCCACGTTATACATCAGGCATTCTATTAGAGGAAATAAAGAGCTCATGCATTGTATCTCACCTCATTGGGAGCCTCAGGTTGAATATAACTTGTAAAAAGTTTTCTGGCAACAGAATTCCTTTTCCTCTGTGATGTGATCTTCTTATAAGCTTCACAAGCTAGCCAGAACTCTATGTTTTCATCACTGTGCTCTGTCTTCAAGTAGGTCTTGTAGATCACAGGCCCATCTGTAATTATTTCAGAATTCAAAATTTTATGCCATGAATACATACATTACCTTTAGGGTCCTTTGAAGACAACAGGGACATTACAAGTCAGTATACTTCTTGATAAAACCTAAGATAAATACTTTGCCTACTTTTCATAAAGAGCAGCCTTTATTTTCAGTGTGATGCATGCTGAGCATGTCACACAGTCATTTTTCATTAGTCGCACATAAGACATCATATATTACGCTATTTGACATCAATTTTGTTTTGGGGGAATTCTTTTCAGCAATACATATCGGATAAAAACACATAATTACTTACATCTACTTGTTATCAGCTTTTCAAAAGACTGGGACCATTGTAGCACTTCCTCTAAAGACACTCTTTAGGAAAAAAGGAGGAGATTATTGTCGAATTAGTTGTGGCTTGGAGTATTAAAAAAAATAAATGAAATTATGTTCTTAAAAATCTATTTTAAGAAAGATCTGCTTCAAACTTACATTTAAGCAAGTTTTTCTGTATGTTCTAGATCTTGTGCTTACTGTGCTGAAGCAAATATTCTTCTTGCCGTAACACATACAGATCCATCTTGAAGTGCTCTCATTCAATTCCTCTAGAAATTGCATTCACTTAATGAAATTGTGCTTAGGAGAAGCACAGGAACCGTACTAGCTTTGTAGATAGCAGCTTCTTTGAGACAGGAATCATTACAGAGTTTGAGATGTTGATATTTTTATTATTAGCAGAGTATTCAAGGGTTGTAGCTCTTATTGTAATATTTAAAGGCCTTTAACATCTAAGTTGACTAATCAGCTGAGAGCCGATTAAAAGCTCTGAACATAAGGTAAATCATGAAAGGTTAATCCGGCCTCAGCTGTAAGGGGCTTCCATCTCCAGTTGTTTACAGTGCAGTATACATGTTATTACTAATCTAGGCAGCCCTTGGAGGTGAATAAAATCAGTTTTCTCTTTCACGTTTGCTATTCTTAACCAATAATTTCATAAGCCTGTAGGAGTCTTCTGCCTAATTCTGGGAAAGTATATAAGTAGTGAGACAAAAGACTAAACAATTTAAGGAAAACCAGATGTGTGAAAGCAAATATCTCCATTTAAGTGCACGTAGCTCCATTTACACCAACTGATTTTTAAGCATTGCAGTTATAGGACATCAGTGCTGGTAACTTGGAAAAAATGCTTGTGCTTATATTAGCAGAAGAAAACACAAGGGATATAATCCAGTGGGTACTTTTCATTATTTGTCAGCCAAACTTGGGAGGAGATCCCTTCTCATAGATTATTTTATTTTCATATGATTTTTACAACATCTACTTAGTATCACAGGTTTTTTTACTTCACACTTAAATTAAAAGCAAAAATTGGCCTTGGTTTGAGTGCTTCCTGATGCTGCATAGTTTTCTGCTACACTACAGCCATTAGTAGCTTTGTAGCTTCTTTTAAGTGGCCATCGCACATTTTTAACTTGCTATACCTCACTCTTTCTCTGAAAGAGTACATGCTGTGACTCACTGATTATTTTGTCAGGCCTTCCTGAACTGATCAGAGAAATATATAGTAAGGGAAATGTTACCTCTATCAAACTGTAGTGTCAATAGCTCTCTAACTCTTGCCAGCAGAAGATTAATTTTTTTTCTTCTTATGAGCTGCTGGCCTCCTCTCTGAAGTACATGGTTATGGGGAGGGAGAATCTCTAGTCCTTTGAATGCATTTTTTCCTTAAGAGCTGCTTCTGAGTCATAGTCACCGTTACTGACGCAGACAATCTTTCACCTCTGTCAGCAATAGCACTTGTATATAGAACAAGTGACAATCTCCTCTGTCTCGTTAAGCATCCTAAGTAGGGCCATCTTATTTCCATTTATGATCATTTGTCTTTAGCTTTAATCTGTGAAGCAGAAAGAACACTGTCTGATGGGGCAGCTGACACAGAGGAAAACCTTTTACCTATTCGTTTTTCCTTTTAAAATCAGAACATGAAAGGCAGCAGGGACATATGAACATGGGTTATTAGGATGTGTATTGATGCCACTTCCATAGCTGCTGAGTTAACAGTAAACTTTTTCTGCACTGATTTGCAACATGATTGAGTTTGGTGAAGAATGTATATATTACACTGGAAAAAAAAAAAAAAGGACTTTCTCCAAAAACAACTTTGAGAATCCAAAGTTTAAATTGGAAAATGCTGTTGTAGGGTCTTGTGGGAGTTACCATTCACTTATTGTACTCTCTCCAGTGTAAAAGAGGGTTCTCTACAGGCCCACATCATGATTTAATCCAGGGACTAGTTTAGGCCTATGTCTATTTAAGAAGTTCCTACTGGAATATACCTTCCTTCCACTAAAGAAGTGACAGTTTACACTTCATGTATTGTAAAGGAATTGGCTATATGAAGCTGGGGCAGTTGTGAAGGTGTTGCACTCCTTTCCATGATCTTTGCAAAAAACACTTCCACTTGTCTCTTCTACTCAGCTGTGTGTGCTGCAGAACATAAGAATCTTATCATTACTTACTTGGAGTGGATCCCATTTTCTTCTGCTCTGAATATCTTGCAAAGCCAACAAGTATTTGGGTTCATTCTGCTAAATATGGAGAATATTCAAGTTTTAAACTTATTGTGCTCAGTTCTGGCTATCTTAAATAACACATTTCATGAAGTTTCCATATATCAGTGTAACCAGTTCTAAGCAGTATTCTTATGTATCTAATCTTTTATCTATATGAGTCATGACTGAAGCACTAGACCAAAATGTATTTTTGTAAAATACAAGAACTTAAAAACCAAGCAGTCCAGTAGATATCTCCTAAGGAAAAATCAAAGTGTTAATCATTCTCTCCCTTTGGTTTGCCAGTTGTGAAGAGATTACAAGTTTGAGACTGACCCAAAGAAGAAGGAACACAGGAATCTTTTTCCTGAAAGTTCAGAATGACCTGGACCAGGGTTTACAGCTCAATGTAAACTGGACAATGCCGAGTAACTTGTTAAGTGTCTGACATTAGTGTTCATATTTGTCCAGCAAATACCTCAAAGTCAATAAAAATTCATACTAAACTTGCTGTTCTATAGAAATGGTATCCATAAGAAAGGGTGTAATTTTTGATAGGAATGAGGCAGCCGAGTATATGTTTGTCTAAAAAAAACCCCAAATTAAAGAAAAATCTTGTGACCTGGAGTGTGTTTGTTTCTTCTCTTTTGGCTTTCAAGAGATGCCAAATTCTTTGCAAAGTTTACAGAGGACTGTGGGTAAGTTTGCATACACCTGCTTGAAATGAAAACAGTAGTCTCATAAGTTATTTGTTTAAACTCAGTTTCTTTCAGGTTCGGGTTTGACTGACACATACTATAACCAATATTTTCCTTCCAACTGAAACACAGAGTAAGACCCAAAACAAGGCTTTATCTCCCAGCATTCTGAACCTGTGAAATGATTGCACTTACCTTTAGTCTCATTTCCCTTGTTTCCTTGAGAAAATATCTAAAATATTTGGATATATCCTATATACAAACTCTGTCCAACTGCTGTACTGCAACTCCTGCTGCCCATAGCCTCTGCAGCCCTGTAGGACTGTCAATGGCCAGTGCCTCTTTCCTACGTCTGTGGAATTCTTTGAGCTACACTTTCTGCTTGGTTTTTATATGACTTCCTCTTTGCTTGGCTGTTCATTTCACCAGTATTTGCTCATCTCACCCTCTGCCTAAAAGCAACCTTTTACACGGTATTCTATATTTTAAATCAGTCATGCACGTAAATTCTGACATATGATTATCACTTACCACATTATTTTAGACTGTTTTACCCAATCACCTTTATTTTGGATGTTTTTATGTTGCAATTGTTAGTCTTCTATTCACTGAAAAAAAAAATACAACCTTTATGGTTTTTTTTGGAACCTGAAGTTTATGAAGGTTATCTACTATACCAAAATGCTCATGAAATACTAGATGAAACAATGTTAATCAAGCTAGTTCAGCAATTTCCATCAAATTCAAAGGACATAAGTTCCTTAACATCTAGGATCTACAGTTCCTACAGATCTTTTAATCAATTAGAAAGTTACACAGTTAAAACACTTTCAGAGAAGGAATATCCTGGCTGATGGTAAATAAATATAAGTCCTGAAGTTATTCACATCCATAAAGGATACAGTGCTGCTCTAGAAATTATTCTTTAATTTTTGTTATATTTTATGCTGGAAATCTATCAGGAAAGCTGCTTTGGTAGATCCTTTATGCGTGCCTGTGAATTTAACTACTTGATGCCACAATTTGTAGTACAATGGCACAGCTTTTAATAAACAGAGTAGGTTTCAGCAGAGCCTTCAGAGTGAAACAGCTATAGAGAAGTTCTAATTAATTGCCTTCTGTACTGTCACTCGAATAGTATTACACAAAATATTCATACATAAATAGGGATAAAGTTGTTTATATGTCTGAAACATTTCTGAAATGAATGCCTTTGCTATGCTGAGATAACTTTGCATGCTAAGAGAAAAAAGAGGTGTTCCCTTGTCTGTGCTGTGCTCCTCTGTTAATATTTTGAAATACAAAATCTCATACTTACAGAAACTCCTCTTGTTTTCCTTGCTTAAAAGAAATTAAAAGGATTGTTTTCCTTCGTTAAAAATTTTCATTTAGTAGCTGCATTTGTAGGGATCATTTTCCAAATTCCTTGACCTGTTTTTTTGGCTTCATTATTTTCTTCTACTGTAGATCTTACTGCCTTCTGGCTGTGTCTGTGCTGCTCATGTTAGTGCCTGAATGCCTTTCTTATATCATAGGCAAACAGTGACTGTGGTTTCTATCAGAAAAAATTCAGTTGGACTCCGATACATCAATGATAGAGACTGTGCTCTGAAATTATCTTGATATCTCTACTGATCAGCTGTAATGAAATGGAGCTGTGTATTTCTTCATAGAAATCTTGCGTGTGTTGTCCAAGCTTAGTGAGTAATATTTTCCATCACTTTATCAAAGTCCATATATGAAATCTGAAGTCCATGTTGAAATGAGACAAAAGGCAAAAGTACCCTTGCACTAAAACCAAATTTCATCCTTTTACAGACAGCATTACTGTACTTTGGATTGCCATGGGAGAGCCTTTATTTTCTGCTCTGACCCATTAATGGGAGGCTTTTACGTGCTTCTAACTGGTCAACTTAGTATTGCACACCCATCCGAGAGTGATGATGTCAGAGCACAACTTGTATGAGGTCCTCTGATGCTTTTTTTATAGCTCAACTAGTTGTTGTAAATTGGTCATGGAGGAGGAAAGAGGGGAATACCTTTATAAAGGTCCTTCTTTATTTTTTGAGGCTAGTTGTGAGTTAAGATCTCTGGGGATTTGCCATTGCAACAAGGCAGAGAGTGATTGTCAGGAGAGAAAGACTGGTTGGTATCCCTGCTCCATCTGACAGCTCAGCTATGTGCAGTTTGCAATGTTGCTTTCAATTCCTCCTCCCTGTCTTGAGTCACCTTTCTTTTTCTCTTACAGTGTTGCCAGGTAAAACACGAACTGTGTAGTATTTGAACTTGAAGTTTGAACCTACAATGATATAGTACACTCATTTATTTTATTGCAGCTCACCCTACTGGTATACAGGCCTAGTGTAGAAGGATGTACATCCATTTTCAAACAGTAATGCTTCTGCTAGGGAGGAAACACTTGTGGTGTGCACAGCTACAGCAGAACCTGGTGTCCGAACAAGACAGTGTAAGAGCCTGCCTATAAAGGAGCTCACCCTGAGACCTGGCTTGTGTTATGCAAAGGAAGGGACAAGGGACTGCTGTTTCATTACATCTTATTTTGTATTCTTCATATCTTCACACAGGTTTTTGGAGTATTTTATTCCATTTCTATAATAGAAATGGGCATGGACAAATATCTATGTAATAAGGTGATTATTCAAATAATTGCAATAATGAGATGATACAACTTTCTCCAGTGCCTCCTCAAAAAATAATGCTTCTAATATCTGTACATACAAGCAGATATATAATATGTATATTACATACTGTGGCCTGCACTTGACATGCTAAAAATTACTATTAAAAAAAATCTTATTTGTAGAACTACTTACATTGTTTTTAAAAGGCACCACATGAATAAATATGACTCAGCAAAAGTGACATAATGGAAATTCAAACTCTGAGGGTCTCCACTATTGATTTAACTATTAGATTTACATATATTTTGTGATGTATACATTATACATATGCAAGTTCATTTGCAAAAACTTAAATATACCTTTTGCAATAAATTTTACTGATATTAAAGGATTCAAAATTAGTATTAAATTGAATGTTAATGAAATATTTAGGGCTTTCTTCTATCATCAACTGATGTCTGTTCTCAAGACACCATATATGAAATCATCTCTTTGTAAATTTCAAATTTTGCAATGACTGAGGATCAGTAACCAGTGACTTTCTGTTCAAATGTTTTCTTTTACATTATTATAGACATTTAAAAGATACTGTAATTTGGTTGAAATGGAAATAAACTTCTTTGAGGTTTTTTTCAATTACTTTGTTTTTGTTATTAAGCTGAAGAAAATATTTCTTCAAGCCTCCTCTTTCCTATTGGGATGACATTCAGGTGCAGGATTTGTTGCTTATTTCATGTGTACAGTTTTGTGGTATTCTTGACCATGCTCTAAAGCACTATTTGACATTTAATGGGTATCTACAGGCACTGTGGGATTACCTTAGCATTTTAGCGTTAAGTGCTTGATTTGGTGGCAAATCTGTCCTTGAATCAGTGCAGAGGAACTATAAAACACGAGAATCTTTCTGGCTGTGGGAAGCCCTCAAAGACTGAAGGATCCTGAAAGGCTATTGATATGTTTGTGCTTGTCACTACAAAGGCTCTGTCTTCTAAACCCTTAACAGGACTGCTGCCACATTCAGTATGGTGCTATTTGATTAAACTTGTTGCAAATTTTACAATTTGTTTCTCCCAGTCAGCTACTTTCCACTACTGTTCTTTCACAGCTTCATATCCAGAACATTACCTTTCTACTTCTCTTTGCAGACTATTTAAAGGTTTAGTCACTGACAAGGTATGCTTCACTGACAAATTACATGACTGAACCTTAAGCATACCCTTCCTCTTATTACATATATATTCCACTAGATGTCATCTGACATCACCCTGAAGGAGAAGGTACAACTTCAATGTGTATCAGTTCAGTGGTCTCATGAGGGTGGATATAGGCATAGGCTCTGGGGAAACTCTCTGTGTTTTCATGGTAACGAATAGTCTCATCTAGCCTGAAAGAGATTCCTTATTCAGATAAGTGAGACACTGAGGTGAGCAGGTAACCAAGGCATATATCGAACAGGCTGGTTAACATAGCTTCTGGTGTGACCTTGTTCCTTTGAATTCCTTAAGCTACCACACATATGGATGCAGAACAATTTACACATATGGATACAGAACAATTTTAGACTTGTTGAGGGTGCGTGCAGTGTAGGAATGTGCTATTGCTTGGTTCATTCAGTGGTTGAGCTGGATGAGCTTTTCAGAAAGAAAATTATGAGGAAAATTGAAAAGCCAAAGCATCAGAGAAAATGACTTTATCATATCAGAGCTGCTGAATTTTTCAGTTATTCTGGCCTATTCTTTCTCTAGAGATTAGCTATCAGTTGCCAGTTAGTTTAAACAATATATGTTGATCATTTTGTAACTTTTTTTTTCTTATCAGTGAGTATCATTTTCCCAGATGGGTCCTTGCTCGTAGTGTTATATTTCTTTTCCTGTTTTCTTGTCTTCACTTGCCTAGTATCATCTTCGTTAATTTTCCTGCCTTCTCTATATCTTTTTCCTTATATTCAATCTTTTCTATTTGTGTTTCTATTTTAATGCTCTTCTGCTAAATAAACATCTCACCCACCTATATTTGTCTTGCACTAGTGAACATGGAAGTACTGTTTGTTTCATTCTCTGTTGTACCTATTCTTTCCATCTACCCACACACTCCCTTGCCTGGGCTTTGTTACCCTTTCTCCTGCAGTACACACACACTCATGAATGTAGCAACAATGTTTGCTGAGGCTCGCCTGGTACTGTTGTTCCTGATGCAGTGCCTTCAGGGGCATCTTAAATGGGAGCACTGAGGATGTGCCTAGAGATCTAGGGCTAAGCACAGGAAAAGCAATAAAATATCACAACATCTTTATTAAACTTGAGAGTCCAAAATGGATACTCTGACCTAGTGCTGTTCATCCTTCTCGCTGTTTGGGCATACTATGGAAATAATGCATCAAAATTCTTGCTTTTCACTTAATACAGTCATTGATGTTTCCGGTAGACAGTCTTGTTTCTCTAGTTGCATCTTACTTGGCAGCTTTTATCTGGTTCTATTGGGAACTTTCTTGCTATATATTGAAAATAGCCTCAAGAGAAATTGAGTTCAATATGTAGCAAAGATCTGCTCACAGAGAAACAGGGAACGGTGTTCAGATTCAACTCCTTACTCTAAGTCACAAAAAGCAACAAACTGTCTGCACCTATAGAGATGAGGTAGTGGTTTCTGTTTCTGGGTAGAAGTAGGCATGACCTGCTACTAGTTACTGACTTCAAGAATTTTAATAGTTTCTATATTCATGGCTTCAGGTTTTATCAATAACATTGAACTCTTCCATTGTGACTAGTCTCTGCAAACTCTATTAACAATCATCTGTTGAGTAAAAACAGATTGAATTTTAGATAAAACTTCTGAAAACCTTACCTCGGTTGTAAACTGTGACCTTTCTCTTCTCTTTTTCTTCCTACAAGCCATGATGTCATTGTGTGAGCCTGATATTCTGCAGGCATTGATGTAGAAAAGGAAATCACATGACTGGAAGCTTGGACTAGTTTTTAAATGAACTTTCAACCCTCCCAATCAGGCTTGAAGAGAGATGAGTACTGCAGTTTGGGCACTAAGTACTGTATGCCCTTAGCCTTTCTGTCAGACTTTGCATAAATATTTTCACAAAAGCTCATCAGTACACAAGAGCACTTTACACTTCCTGCAAGTGTACTTGTTTTGAAGATGCCAGTTATCCATCTTTGAGCTATTTGGTTAAAGTTATTGAGTTAGAGTTTGCTGCAAGTTTGTCAAGATATTTGACCATGTTAGTCCTGGGCCCTCTACCCTCTTGATGTTTGTTGTGGCTCATGAACAGTTCCTGGTTGCATTCTGGGCTTTGTTTGAACATCCCAAGTGTGTTTGCTATTTCCTCAGACTACATGAAAAGCATGTTGACTTGCACAAATTTGTGGCTGGTCAAACTCTGTTCAATAACAAGTATCTTCTCTAAAGCTGACTACTGGACCTTCATGGTTGACAAACCATTTACTATGGTAAATATAGTACAGGCTTTTTCCAAAAGTGACATGAAATTTATGGATTGCTAAATTATTGCTACTTTGCAAAGAGTGTTTATTTTGTTTTACTTTTAAGGTTGTCCTCTAATAGCAGAAGCCCTCTGACCATGGTAACTTGAAAAAAAGAAACCAGCAAAACTCCTTGTGACTGGAGTGATGTAAAGTATGTAGGCAGTTGTACTGTCATTTTAGTACTTTGGCTGTATAGCAAACTTTGAAAAGAAGCATTGCTAATCTGCTCTGTTTCCCACTGCACACGAGTCTAGAGTGGTCCTGAAAGGTTTATATTTCTGCATTTCATTTTTTGTACTCAAGCTATTTTTAACTTTAATAGTGGAAAGGGACCACGTGAGAGCGTGTCATCAAACTGATTTAATTAAGTGCTTTAAGACTGTGTGGTGCTTAGATTGTTTGAAGAAATTGAAGGGAAGTGCTTAGTAGAATTTATATGTTGATCATTTTTGAGGTCTTTCAAGAGAGTCCTTTTTGAATTTATTTCGAGAAATTAAGGAGAATGATTCTATTTGCAAAATAAGCACAGCAGTTCTTGGTTGATGGACATCTCGTTTCTGTGACTAAAACCTTTCAGGCTGTGTTTGTCTAAACAAAGCCATGGATAACCTTAACTCCTCTCTGACTTTGTTTCTGAGCATCCAAGATAAATGAATTAATATTAAGCAAGAATTTGTTTTGCAATTTCTGCCTATGTTTGATGACTAAAGATTTTATTTCTAAAAGCTTTATTTAGAGGCATTACACTCTCTGATACAATCAACTCATGTCTCTGAATGGAAGATGAGAAGATCTAATTTTTCCGCCTGTTGTCATTTATCTTTCCTTTTCAAACTCATTTCATAACCATAGAGGAGGTGACATCTGGAAAGTCTGTTACTTCATTGTGGGCAGGGATAGGTGGCACTTAGGGACCCGAGGTGTTGAATTTGTACTATTCATCACCACCTCAGCTTTCATTTCCTTCCTGCTTCACAGTGCATAATGATAGGATGTCCTACTCACAGCCTTCCACAAATGGACTTTTCAATATATGAGAGAGACTATAACATAACACTACATTTTTGTTCTATTTGGGGTGTTAAAAATACCTCTTTTAGGGAATATATTTAAGGAAGGTTTTCCAAATTTGAAAGATTAGTCTTGTAAATTCATACTTGGGGTCTGCTGGATCCTTGAGTCCTCCCATAAAGAAAACATCTCTGCAGCAGGGAGAAGTTAATTCACTTCAAAAGCGAAGATGCTACAATGACTGTTTTTTGGGCTTGGTTTTGTTTTATTTGTTTTTTTAAATATACAGAAACAGTAATAAACAATGAAAATGTTTCCTTCAGGGTTAAGGTAGAACACCTAAAGAGAACTCTGAGTCACTACTGTCCAATCTTAAAGCTTCTCCATGTACTGCGTCTGCTTTTCCTATATTGATCTGTAGCTGGTCTATCTGATTCAACTGGTTTTCTTACAGATAAATTTCCATCCTCTTATGATATATTTTTTTCCAAAAGGGAAAGATAAATCTAGGTTTAAAAAAAAAAAAAACCAACAAAAATAAACAAAAAATAAACCAACAAACCTGAATAAACTGTTTGACAGACATCTTTCATAGTTTAGTAAGTGTTGGATCACAGTCAAGACTCAATTGTTCTTGAAAGTTTTTGCAGTTAACTGGTGATTGATTCAGTCTAGTATATGCTGAAAAAGGACAGTTTCCCCCAATTGCCTCTAGTTTATTTACAAGATAGTAAATAGAACTTGTATTCACTGGTTTCTCCTTTGAGTATGGGAAGTTTCCAGGGAGGTAAACTTTCCATATATTATGTGTAAGATGTCCTGTTTTGGAAGAGTCTGCCACGCTGGGCAGGGCACAACCCACAGCTGTGAAACCAATCTGTGATATTGAGGCTATTTGTGTGCATGCCTGGGTGTGGAGGTGAGTAGGAAGTCACTAATGAACTTGATACGGTGCTTCCATCTTGTAAATGAACCAAGGGTCACAGAAAATACTGAACTCTTAATCCTTTTGATCTGTATGTTCTGACGTTTTTCTGAGTACAAAGAACCTCTGTTTAGGCAGTATTTTAAAAAAAGAATTTGCTACAAAGTGAGCATCATGTGCTGCATTTTGAAAAAGAGATTTTGAAGAAATAATAATAATCTCTATCTCTGGGCTACTTTAAAGTGTGTAAATATCATTAAGTGTCTTTAAAACACTGTAAAACCTCAGTTTTCCCGTTGAACTTATAGTTACTTATAGTTTCCTTCTTTTATAAAGTAGATTAGTGTGGATGGCACTATAAATTGCCATAAAATACTTCCAGATCTCTTGGACCTTGTTTAAACAACCAGCTTTGTATAGCCTTGCTATAGCAACAGATATATAATACTGAGCTTACAACAGCGTTGAGAGACAGCTCTGAATTTCTGCTACCCTGTTTATTGCTTGGTCAAACATGGTCATGTTGTCAGGGACACTGGAGTAGGCTGGAATATCTCTGGAATTAACAACCTGGGCAGTTGACCTCGGTAGTTGCTTTCAGGTTTCTATTCCAAATAAGTTTAAAGAAATGTACTCAGGTTGTGTTGTAGAGACTGGAATGGTTTATTTCTGGGAAAAAAACCAAAAAAAGCACAGTTTCTGTTCTCACATCATACCAAATCATAAAACAGGGAGAGATGGTTGTGGAAAAGAGTGGAAAAGTCCCTTTTTTCCTCCTCAGATATTCTGGTCTGTACTAGCTCTGCATAATACAAGTGGTTGATGTGGTCCCTGAAAGCGGTGTTAATCTCTTCTATGGGTAGTTTATTTAACCCAGCATGTGCTAGTGACACTTCCTTGCCCTTTTCCTGACTCTTTGTGGCACATCAGGGTGCTGGGTGCCAGGCAGGATATGTGAATGCCTGAATATGTGTGGTAATTGCACTCATTCTTTAGGGACAAGAGGTTTTTTTACCTGATTCAAAGTGACATGTCAGTGGGCACAGGCAGCAACACTTGACAGTGTTCTGCTGCAGCACCCAAAATAGACACATGACTCCAGAGTCTGCTGCCTTCTCTTCACATTATACCTGCTTCTGAGACCTGTACTGGGTTGGAAACCCCTCTATTACCTCAGTCAGCAGGGTCCTCAACAGTAGGTGAAATTGCTTCTGATGAACATTCTTCTGTAGCAGCAACAAGCCATTAAAAAACAAAAAAAGGAAAATCCTCAGTAGCCATTCTATAGAATACAATTTTAGTGTGAAACTTTATACAAGTGTTTGGCTAAATCATGGCAAAGCTATGAAACTGCAGGGAGAGCAAATGAAGACTGGGACTATACCAATTTAAAGGATTTTTTTAATCAAAAAAGTAATTCTACTTGAAGATAACGTCTGGTTAGAGGGTAGCTGATATTTCATACTTTATCTTTGTTTTCTGTGAGGCTGAAGCTACGCAAACAGTGACATTTGGTCCGTATTCTGATAGAACAAACATGAGGATGACCCTTGTGTGGGAAGCATAGTTGTTATTCCTACTTCATAGGAATGGGATCTATTCCTACCGATCCTGGAAAAGTAATCCAGGTGGGAGAGCTAACTGGAGACATGTTTACTTTGTTTCAGGACAATTAAGGTTTTGCAATCAAGCTGCTTCAGGAATACATATTTGACAAAGGGAAAATAACACTGCAAGACCAGATTCTTTCCTTCTACATTTACTGCCCTTCAAGGTAGGAAGATGTGATTTGCAATGGCTTCCAGCTACAATAGTAGGTGATGGTGGAAGTTGGCAGCAACTGCCACTTAGTTCTGGTCCCTCTAGCAGAGTTATGCTTGTAATGCTGAAGGTTTCGCCCTCCCTTGAAGGTCCCAAAGGGTGGCAGCACGAACACAGGCTGCTCTCCCCGTGAGGTGACGTCTGTGGGTTTACAGCTTCTCCCTTTGGTACGGAACAACAGAGTGTGCCTGACTAAGCTCATGTTGCTTTGGAAAATGGAAAATATGTGAGGGTCAGACAGAATCTTGTACTGCTACTCATGTGATAACTGCATCTCATGATGGTAACTCATTGAGACTAGGGCACGTTTTGCTTTATTTTCATTAAATGAAAACTGAACTCTAATGAACTAAATGAACTGTAACGTCACGTGGTCTTAAACTACCAAATGGTAATGCTTATGTTTGTAGTTATATAGTTCAAGCATACTTGCAACTTTAGCACTCCTCACTACCCACTGTGGTATAGACTCACAACAGTGCATATCTTAGAGTAAATTTAAAACAGCATTTGCAATTAAATTAAATGAAGTTTCATGCTAGTATTGATATTGTAATTGGGGTCCACATCTTGCCAAGATTAGATTGAGTAGTACTAATATCACAAGGAATGTGACTTCTAGTGAGTCTCACCAGTTACTGCCTCTCTGCATCAACCAGTGTAGGTGATATGCTGTGCTCAACATATCGGTATTGAAGCAGACTTAACTGTTGGGGTCAGTAATTAAGTTTTCCATATCTGAGATTTGACTTGGATGCTGGTACTTTAAGAAATATTAAAAACACAAAGGAAATTTAGACTTCTTTTTTTCCCCCATTTTGAGGGGTTTTTGGGTGTTGTGAGGATTTGTCTGTAGGTCAGGGTCACCTACTCCAGGTAACTAACATGATGGTTGTGTAAAATGGGTGAGAAAAGGTGGTGTGAGGAAAATGACTATTTGGATAAGGAGATAGAAAGTAGTGGGATAATGAGACAAAAGGAAACCACGTTTCAATATTTCAGTGATTATGATGGAAAGATTGCATAAAACAAGATGTTAAATGATCATAAAATTTTATTTTTAAGTATATTGGATTGAAAAGTTGTTTATTATTTTGCAATAAATTAAACAGAAAAGATGCTACATCTCTGCCTGTTGAATACAAACTTAGTAAAAGAACAGCTTATATAATTCTTATATAACTTAAAATATGACAATTTTAAGACATGTCAATTTATAATATATTCACCTAGCACAATAACATCATGGAGCTGCATTCACACTTATTAAAACTTCACAGGTTAAAAAAGCCATTCATCAGTCTTGTCTGGGCATTTTCCTGTTATGCACTAAATTGTCAGTCATCCTTATTTTCCTTCTGAACTTGACAATCGTTTCCCAGTGCTCAGTTTGCTCGTCTTGCACTTCTGTAACAATCAACAGTTCTTTGGGATCAAAGACTTCAATATTCACAGTGTAGTTCAAACAATAAATAGTATCCATACTCTGTCTTGGCTCCATGGCATATGGGAGGAGAGGATTTTTCTCCTTGTGCTGCTCTCACTCTTGCAACAGTCTTGCCAACTTTTATCCTGTGTTGTCTTTGCTGTGGAGCTGTTTGCCTCTCCCTCGCACCCTGCCTCCCAAGGTGAGGGTTCTCCTTGCTGAGATCCAGCTACCCTGAAGGTAGCTCCACAGGAATATTGACACAGAGTCTACCTGGCACTTCACTGCCTCAAACACTTCATTTTGAAGTGCTGGTTTGCAGCTGGTTCAAAAGGTTCAGGTAGGCTTTGGATTTCAAAAATCTGGGATATGAATCCCTTTCCATGAGGATGTACACAGTTTTCTGGGCTTCATCAAAACTTGTGTGAGTCGGGTCTTGAGCCCTTTTAGCTGTTGCTTCCCGCATCTGATAGTCAATGTTGATCTGGAAAGTGAAAAACAAATGCCATTGACATCTTAAAAATGTATTCTTCTTCTATACTTATTTTGTCAATAAGTAAATTTGCAGCATTTTAACTTGGTGTGATAGTTCAGTATCAGAACTGAAAAACAATAGAATCTGAACATTTATATCCCAGTTAGGTACAAAAATACAGCCTCCAATTAAGCCTCCAGTTAAAACAATAGGAGAAAGCTTGTGTAGAATTAGAGTCTCTAGTTTGAAATATACAACACACAACTTTTAATTCTCCAGAATGTACAAGTATTTTAAAAGACAAGAAATATTCCACAGCTCCATTACTAACAAAGCTCTCTCTGAGTATCTGACTCCAAACACCACCAGTTAGTTCTAACTGGGCTGGTTCAGAACAGCATCTTGTTCTCAGCTGCTGGTGCTTCTATTGAGTTTCTGCTAGTTGTGCTCCCAAGTCCTGGCCTGTATCCTGTGACTCAACTTGTGAGATCTGATAATTTCATGGCTGAAGATGGTGATGATGCAAGTACACTCAAAAACATGTGTCTGTCCTATGTAACTGAGTGAATGTACGAGTATCTCAGTGAAGCTATGCTTCTATCTTCTGATTTTCCAGAATCCTTGTACTGTAACACACACATTAACTTTTTACACACCTGTTTAATAGCATCTGATTGAACAAACTCCTCATAAATCCTCTCTGCTTTGCCATGTAAGTGATCAGACTTAGTTTTCTTATAATCCTCACAAGCCAGCCAGAACTCGATGTTTTCCTCGCTGAACTCTGACTTCAGGAACTCCCGAAAGATACCTCGACCACCTAAAGCCAACACACATACATCATCATTCATAGCATGATATTTGTGACCTGGAGGGGTAAAATAAGTAGCAGGAATTGTATTGAAATCTCTGTTATAAACATCTTGCCAAAATGCACTGCAACATACTACAGATTCTCTAGTGTTAAAGGTGAGGAGAGTCTTTCTAAATGTTGAGGGGTTTGGGGTCTAAACCATGGGTGCCAAAATACATCAATGGGTTCTAATCCTCCCTAAATAGATTGTTTTAGGGTACAAGTGGAGAGAAAATTCCAAATTCAACTGATGTGTTAAGCAATGACAGGAGACTGATCAAAAACCACCGAATTGAGCTCCCTGGGGTTTATTTGCTATACTGGGTGTAGGAAATGGAAGGAAAAACCACAAACTTGGAAGCAAAGCTGTAACAATAGTCATGTTACAATGGAGCTATAGATAGCTGAAATAAAGCTGACTGTTCTCTGGCAGTGTTTGCAGAATGCTACAGGTTTGCCTGTTTGACAAGATTAGATAAGTTGTCCTCAGAATAAGAATTAAGTCATATTAAAGAAATAAACTTACTTTGGCTGGCCAAGAGCTTCTCCAAAGACTGTGACCACTGTATTACTTCCTCTGCAGAAAGCCTAAGATGAAAAAAATCCATGTGATTTTGTTTGCATGCTTAAAGGAGACAAATTTTATAATTCAGTATTTTATTCTAGAAATATGTAGCAAGTTTGTGTTTAACCTATGGCTTTATTAGAACCTAAGGCCCTGGAGGCAAGGCCACACTGAGAAAAATAATCAGAGAGATGGAAAACTAAGGAACTATGATGTTAACCTGAACTCTGTTCCCAAAAAGATAGATTTTACTATGACCAAATACTTTTGAACTTCTGTTTCCATATTCCTGAAATAAGTATGTTCATACCTCTGCTCTTCACTTAAGAGTGAAGGTTTTCTTCTAAAACTTTAGAGAATAGAGACAATGTCCCTCTGAAGAAAAAAGATTTAACTGAAGAGTCCTCTCCCTCACTGTTTGAGGCAAGCACATCACAAGGAAAAAAGTCCTTAACTCCACTAATGGGTTTTATTTCCTACTGTTCACCTCTTTTGTATTTTGGAAATTCTAGGCATGGTTATAATATTTGTGGTACTAGTAGTTTAGAAATTAATAAAATAGTTTACTATATAGTAATCTAGCTATAGTTCTTTTTTTGTTGTAACTTGATGTATCTCAGTACTTACATGACACTCCTGGAGTTAGAAGTCTTGATCCCAGATTCGATGTGTGGTACCATGCACTTCAAATAATTTTTCAGATCTGCACCACTGAAACCAATCAACAGACAGTTTTGTAATTGCAATTGCATTTCAATTCTATTTAAATAATTCCACTTTAATTTGTTAAAACTTTTTGAGACAGGCATCTCCATCCTGTGACTGAAATCTGGGAAGTTACGTATCCAAGTGGGTTTTTTGAAAAGACTAAAAGGCTCCTAGTGTATCCAAAATCTACTCCTGATTAATTAAAGGAATCAATTCATTAGTATGCACCAGCTCAAGCAATTTTTAATGATCCTATAGTCCTGGGCTGGGAGCAGACTTTGCAGTCATTTAGTCTGAAATACGGTTCTAATTCTTAATCCCCAAGATTTCAGTGTTATTTTCAGTTCTAATACATTAGAGTTTACACAAAGATGTATATACTTACAAAGCCTTTTGTTTCTTTTTGTGGATTTTGCCTTCTGCAAGCTTGCATTCTTCTTTTCCATTTAATTCAGTCATATTGTTGTGGGGAAATAAAAATCCTGGCATTTTACTTTCATGTGAAGAGACTTCTGCACCGATAATCCTCCAAGCACAAAATGTCAGTTCACTGCCTCTGCTACTGCCTTTTATTGACGCAGGCTGCCCTGCTAGTTGGTGTGAACAGATCTGTTTATCATGTATCCTCACCACAAACTGTGGAAGTTCCCTTTTTTCAGTGCACGGTGACGTGAGTCTTTTGAGAAAGAAAACAGACAGCGATGTCTCGTGGTTGAGGTTAAACCGGATGAGGCTGAATTACTTTGGGTTTGTTTTGTGTGTCTCTGTGTGTCTGTGTTACAGAAAAAAAAAAAAAAGCCCCTCTAGAACTTTGAATTCTTGTCCCTTTCTAACTGGTGTTTTCAAATCAGGTATAATTCTTGATTTTTTTCTTTTTCAAATGTGCTGCAGATACTGCAGTTTTATCCTCACAAAATTCATCTGCTACATGCCTATCTTCTGAAATTTAAAACCAGTTACATGGACTCAATGGAATATAACAAAGAAGTACTTCAAGATATCCCAGTATTAGAGTTCCACATGCAACATGCTATTTGCATCCCAGTATTAGAGTTCCATATGCAACATGCTATTTGCAAGTTACTAGTTGCTCTTCAAACTAGAATGCTGTGTTAGACAGAGGCATCTGATTTGTTTAGACACATGTGCTGTGAAAATATTGAATTTTTCATAGGAAGGGGGTTTGAAGCAGCAGGAACTTATTTAATTTGGTTGATTTTTCCCAAGTCAGCTTATTTGGAAGCACACATTTTAGGAATGTCCCCATAACTTTAAGTGATCTGACATGGATAAAGATTGATTAAAAGTAGGTTAAAAGTAGAGCTGTTGTTCCTAGAGACAATGTGACCATTACAGTCTATTTGAGGGAGGTGTGTATTCTTTGTGCATGCTGGGTTTCAACTGCAGAGAAGATATTATGGGTACAAAGCAAAATGAAGAATTAATGGTTACCTTTTATTTATCTGTCTGGGTTAATGATTTAGAGGTTTAAGTATTTAACCTGATCCCAAGGCATCTTAATTTCTGCTTATGTGTTGGGTTTTTTTCTGGGAGGTTTCAAATATTTTGTTTCATTAGATGATGCATACAACTGATTACTTATAAATAGCTCATGAATGATCTGTACATGATGTGCTCATGAATGAGCTGCACGTGATCATGGTAAATAAGAACTTGCACCACAGTTTTGTAGTGGACTGTGATGCAGAGACTAAGAGCTGTGCGCAGATAGACGTGCATGCAAGGACTGTCCGACTGCATCAGGGCGGTTTTAACCACAGGAGGCTGCTGATCCTCTGAATATTAGCAGCGACGTAAATGCATCAGCATAGGTTGTACTGCAGGAAACGTTTATCTCCATGCAATTAGGTAAACACAGTCCTTCGTAAGGCAGAGGTTTTTACTAACTGCTCTTGACCCCTGGTGCAAGGATAAATAAGAAGCAAAATACTTTATCAGTACCATATTTGGCTTCATTTCTAACAACCTGCTTTTTGACATACAGCCCCCTCAGTGTCTCATTGTATTTCTTCAGTTAGTAGCTGTCTTCAGTGAATTACTGGGAGGATTACTGAGTGAATTACTAGATGCTGCATCTAAACTTCTCAGAAGGGTGCAATGAAAGGGTAAAAGGCAACAGACAAAAGTTCCAACAAGGGAAAATCCCTATTCCCTGTCACATCTCTCTGTACTTTCTAGTCTCAAGCTAAAAGGGTAGCAATGTTTTGAGTTTCCATTTACAAGCAGGTATAAGTAAGCCACCAGTTAAGTTCTGTGGGTTTAAGAGGAACTAGAGTTGTTCCTCTGAATAGGACAGTTTGTTTGTTTGTGCCTGTTCTCAATGTGGGACTGTTGACATTTACTAGACAAAAAAAATGGCTATTCTCCATTTAAAATTTACTATATTTACCTTTGGAATTTGTTAAACATATCAATGCATATTATAGGTGTTGCTTCTGACCTTCCTCTAGAAAGTGGTTGTCATATGCCACTGCATGGATTTTGGGTTTCACCTTCTGGCAATATTTTCCTGTGTAAATAAAGACCAGTATTCTTGTCACATCAAGGTAATGGCGTGTAATATTTTAATAGTTTTCCAGCTACTTTATTTGCTAGAGGAGGTCAGTTATTTTAGTGTTAGATAACACTGTAGTTTCCAGGGTTAAATAGATTTGTTTCACGGTGAGCTTTGTCCTTGCTATCTTAAAGGATTCTGAAATTAAGCCTTTGCAGAAGCCACAAACTTGTTTCTGGCATATTGCATGAATTACCTTGGTTCATATCTGACCAAATTCTGTACCTCTGAAGTCTTTTCCAGCTTCATCTCTGTACAGCCTGTTCGACTTTAGACATTCTTTTTGAGAGATCAATAGGAGATACTATTTTTCTCCTTTTTTGGCTATGTTTGCTGCAGGTTGAAGGAAGTATGTAATATATAGGAGATATAGTACATGAAAAAAAAAATACTAGGTTGTGGCAATTTTGTACATAGCCCTTTGGAAGATATATTACACCACTGGGCTCTGGGGTAGGTAGTAGTCTTTGCTTTCAGGATCCTGGTGCTACAGGACTTGAAGGCAGTCAAAAAAGAAGGAAGAATTGGTAGAGTACTATACTGTAAAGGAGGAAGAAGTTGTGGTTACCAAGCAGAGCACCTGGTGTTAGCTGATGTTCCTGCAATCTGCTGTTCTCATATTCTGAATTTTTAATGCTCTTATGTACTAATTTTATGTCCTGATCCTCTAAGCTGCCAACTGAGTCCTCTCCAGTCTTCCAACTCAGTAAGGATCAATCTCTGGACTACTACAGCTGCCTTTTATCTCTGTGCAAAGAAAATCAATGCTGCCTGTCTGGTTCCCTCTAAGCTAGGTCCATTTGTCAACTTGTGTAAAGATTCATAGACTGGCAAAAGCATAAAGGAAGTAGGAGTTTTGAGTATCTAACTTGGAGAAGGAATGAACAATGTGTATCTGGGAAGAAATGTGGCATCTGAACTTCTAAGCATAAAGATAGCATAAAGCAACAATATCCTCATATTCTTGTGTAGACCTTGCTCAAGCTCTGCAAAACCAAACCTACTGCCTTCAGTGGCAAATACGTCAGTACAGGAGTTCAATTATTATTCACATTTCTTTTTTTTTTCCACTGTGGACAATTACTTTCTTCCTCTGAGTAAAAGGCATCCCTTTTTTTTTTTTTTCTCTTGATGGAATATTTCACTCCCTCTGATTCACTCTTTCTGTGCAAGCCTACTCATCTCTAAGATTTCATTTGTTGAGCCTAATGAGTTACCTGATTTCAAGAATGGGAAAAAATGTCTACAAGACTTAAGTAGTAAGTACAATTAAAGTAAGAGAAACAATATTATTAATAAGACTGACAAGAATTTTTTTCTTGAGTTACAGTCTGCTTCTGTAGACCATAGGAAACCAGGAAAAGATCTGCATGGAATTTCCTCAATTAAAAATATTTGTGTAACTATTACTTATGGTTATTGCAGAGGATTCTGCTTTGAGCAGAATTTGGAATAGATTCCACGAGTGGACAATGTTGTTCCCTTCCACCTTGCATGATTCTGTTCTGAATACTCTGACCTTGACATTTGTAGTGTCAAAAGTGCTGCTTATTCTTAGCTTAAAAAAACACAATACTTTAAAGACTATTCATCCATATTCACTTCCCTTGTGTTGTGTAGTCCAGGCTTTGGTGACACCATGAGCAATAGTGATATCCTGACCCAGTAGAAACTTTTCACAGAACTTCTGTCCTAATTTACTGGGGTTTTCTCAGTTTAATTATGAAATGATTGCTATCAGACCTGTCTCTTCATCTCCTACCTACTAAACTCTATCTACTTCCATAGTATTCTATTTCATGCAGAACATGAGGAATAATTGCTGCTTGAAATACTGTGTTTAATAATCAGTCTCCTTTTCTTGTTTTATTAAGATAGGAAATTGCAAAAAGTATATTTTTGAGCCCTATGGTTTTAGGACTTATTCTAATAACCCCATCATTTGATATGGAATTTTCTTTGTCCTAAGCTTGGCATCGCATTGTCCAACAGAAGGACAGAGAAACATTTTTTGCAGCAACAGTAGCACAGCTGGCTATGACCATCTGTTTTTATTGTTTTCCAAATCTCTTGTAAGTTTGTGATAATTCATCTGATTTCTTAATGTACAAGGAAGACAGTTGATGTGCGCAGAAGACACTTGCAAATACTTGCCGCTATCCAACCTGTTTCCATGCTTTGTTTCCTATTCTTCCCAGGAGAGGCTTGGTAGATCGTAAGAGAGAAAAAAACTGCAGAGAATTTCCAAGATTACTATATTGGACAAATTTAGTTAAAGTGAAGAGGGTAAAAAGTCCCATGAACTCTCCAAGTCTCAATTGCTGGTATAAATGATTTGAAGCTGTCTCTTGACTTCTGCTTTTAGGTTTCTTTTTGGTCGCTTTTGGCAGGCCTTGTCCTCATTGATTCTCTGTTTCAGCCCAGTTTTGTTTCTGAATGTTACATTTTGGCTTATGCAAACTGTTTCCATGTATGGCCAGTTTCTAGCTTTAATATGCTCTTGTTGTTCATCATCCACTTCTCTGGAGTTAGCTGGCCAAACCCGTGTTGGATTGGAGGGCTTAGCTCAAGCAATGCTGCTCCACTGCAGAATATCAACTTGCTTGTCATGTAGCTAAGCTTGAACTATGAAAACAAGTGATTTCTTTGAAATGCTCTGTCTCTTACATGACCTAAAGAGGTCAACTACTGATAATCCATCTCTCAAGCAAAAGAAACGCTTAAAGGAAATAGAAACTAGTTTCTATGTGAGAGGAAACTGTTCATTTTAAAAGGAGTGTGGGAGTGGCATGGTGTGTGCTTTCAAGCTGCAGGGATAATATTTGGGAACATTAAAATATTCCCAAAACCGGGGCTAAATGGCATCATACTTCTCAAAATACAGGATCGCTTCTATATTTGAAATATATTTGAAGTGTAACACCAACTTAGAACAAGGAATGCTACAAGCTAAACTTTTAGTAACAGTCTTCCACTTGGAAAAAAACCTTGTTACATTTCTTTTATGGACGGCATAAATGAGTAAAGGACATGCTTAGCTCAGTGTTTTGGTTCATGCATGTACCGAGCCAGAGACTTGACTCTGGAGGACAAGTGACCAGTGCTTTCCTGAATTCTGTTTTAGCACTTTCACTTCCTCAGTATCAAAAGGCTTCACAGAAACACTCCTGCAGACTGCCAGTTGTGTCCAAAGTGGCCCTGTCTACTTCTGAAATATCAACAGAATACTTTTAGGGGATTTTTTTAGGGGTTCCCCTACCTTCTGTAAAGGATTGTGTGGAGTTTTTTACCATTTACAGTGAAGGAAAGACCTGGCAGGAGCTCTTGAAATCACTTGGGAAAGCACACGAGCGAAGTGTTCCCTGTTTTATGGATCATATAGAGGTTTAAATATAGTCTATTCCTTGCATTCATCCATCCATGCCCATTGGCCCTGTAAACATACTATGACAGGCTTTTCTTTTGTCTGTCTCAACCTCTAAACATTTCCACGGGCACCGGGCTTTCAGCTGGCATGACTTTAGTCACGTTATTAACTTCCCTGGCTACTTCACGTGGTGGCTGTGAGTCACCATTACCTATTGGAACTCTTTAATAAAAGCAACATTGTTGAATATAAGTTGTTGTTACAGTTGCTATTTTCTCCATGGCGTCTTTTCAAACTCTTATGATTTATCTTTACAGAAAAATATTAACGATATTTTATGATAAACAGGGTTAACATTAACAACTGTGTTTATACTGTAGAGGCAGTGCAAGGAAATACATGTACATTTCCTCCTCATGCTGAAGCACATTTCACTGAGACACATGCAGTAACTCTCTTAAGACAATTTCTTAATTAGACTATAACAAGCTTATAGAATTTATCAGAAATCAGATCATTTTCATTCTGGGGCTTTCCATCTGAAATCAATTAACCGTTTTATTTCTGTGAAATCAAGGGACTTTTGATTCTCGGCCCTACTGACTGGCACCTGGATTTTTTTTATATATATTTTTTTTAAAGAGAGAAAAAAAACTGCAATGCAGTGACTTTTGGGTGCTGATGGTGATGCTTCCTGTGTCTGATGCTCAGTAGTGCAGGAAATGTGTTCATCACGCACCATCTGGGAAACGTGCACATTTCTGATTACCTGCTCACATTTTTATGCAGTCACACACTGATGCACTGAAGCAGTGCATTGTTTCTTGTGTGTTATTAAGCAAAAAAAAATGTGAGAACAGGACTTGGGGTAGTGGGGTGTGAAGTAGAGTTGTTTTCGCTCTCAACATGGAAATGTGATATATGAGTACAATACAAGTTTAGTAGTTGAAATTTGCAGACTTCAGTTTCACATGAATTTCAATGAGGAAAAATCAGATGTTTTTTTCTTTCTTACTGTTCTAATAGATGGTAAAGTTCTGTACCCTTCACTTCTACAAAACCAAAGAGCGTGATTGAACACAGCAAGCAGAGATTGTTGGAATCCATTTTGAAAATCTTTTTAGGTACTTTTAAACAGGAAAAATATTACTAAATCATTAACTGGAGTTATACTAATAAAGTCTTTTCTGTAGATATACAAACAATTTCAAGTGCCTATTTTGTACTTGTCATAAATTTCCTAGCTGAATTATCACATCAGTGCAGCCTCAGATACAGCTTTCACTTTGAACAAAAAAAAAAACCATCCCAGGGATGGGTCCATCCAAAGATTGCCTTGTTACTGGAAGCCACTCCAGGCACAAGAAAGGCCTGTTGTGACATTCAGAAAAACAAGCAAGACATATCAGGAGACTGTCTTGGCTAAGCAGGGAACTTGTGACAGAGCTCAGATTCAAAATGCAGCACGCAAGGGATGGAGGAGCAGACATGCTACAGAGGAAGAATTTATAACTGTTGCCCAGGTGTGTAGGAATGCTGTTGGAAAGCATCACTGTTGGGGGGTTATCAAGAAACCAGACACAACAGTGTGTGGTAGGAGAATGAGAGACAGCAAGTGCAGGTTGGCACAAGAGGGGTTAACGATCATACAAAAAAATCTTATTCTCCTTTAAGAACAGTCAAGCAGTGGAGCAGCCTGCCCAAGGAGCTGGGCCACCTCCATCCTTTGACATTTTCCAAACCAGACTGGGTAAACCCCTGACCAACCTGGTCTAAGCTCATAGTTGATCTTTCTTAGAGCAAAGGGTTGGACTAGAGATCACTTCAGATCCTTTTCAATCTAATTTATCTTGAGATCCTAGCTATAACTAATGAATGAAAGCCATACTACAGAAGTCTAAGTCCTGCTTAGGAAAGAAGGAGAATTGTAGAAATTAATACAGATTTTCAACTTTTTTGAATGAGAACTGTGTGTAAGAAGTGCATTATTCAAATCACACTTTCCTCCACCTCCTTCTCAAAAGACTTACCCAGCATATAGGTGAAGTAGCAGAAAGTTCTTTCAAGAAACAGGAAAACTTCATCACCATGTAGTTCCATTTAAATACATGAAGATTTAAAAGCTAGATATTTTCTGTGTTATTTTCTTTGAACCAGCTCTGCTTGTGCTGAAGCAGGAAAGGAGGAGAGTTTAGTTCCTGTCATTTGCTTTGATTCTCACCTGCTGTCTGCTTTAAATTATCAGGTATTAGAATGTGTGCAACAGAATTTCCTCGTATTTGCTGTTTTGTGTGCAAATCAGCACTGTGTACCATGGGGACAGATACCATCCACCCTGTTAGTCTACCTCCCTGCCCTCCCATATGTCTCACACTTGCCATATCCTGATAGTAAAGCTAAATCTTTGATTTCCCTGATTGTCAAGAAGGCTGTTTCCTGCCAGCCATGCTGCCTCCTTCAATTTGTTTAACCTCTAAGGCAACGACAGTCCCGCTGCTGATTGCACAGTGAAACAGAAGATCCTGCACTGTCTTACAAGTTTGCATGCTCACCTCTGCAGAGCTTGATCTGGCTGGGAAAGTGCTGATACACTAATAGTGTTTAAATAGTTGATGCTACGTGCATAGGAACTGCAAAGGAAGCATTGAAAGGGAAGAGGATGAAACAAAGAAAAGGACAACCATCTTAGAATTTGGAGAATATCCAAATGCTTGAGAAAGGTGAAACCAACCCTGGCCAGTGAAAATGCTAGACAGTTCTAATTTAAACTGGGGAAAGGTTTTGACATGTTAGCTGGGTGTTTAGTATCAGTTTAGTTTAATGAGGAAAAAGCCTGTAATAAATCACATTCAGAGAGCAGTGGTCAATGGCTCAATGTCCAAATAGAGAACAGTGATGAGTGGTGTCTCTCAGGGATCTATGTGGAGACCAGTACTACTTATTAACTTCATCAGCGACCTAGATGGTGGGATAAAGAGTATCCTCAGCAAGTTTGCAGTTGCAGTGGTACATTTGACATGCCTGAGGGACAAGAGGCCATTCAATGGCACTTGGACAAGCTCAAGAGGCAAGCCCACATCAGTATCTCAAGATTCAACAAGGCCAAGTGCAAGGTCCTGCGCCTGTGTCGAGCCAAACCTTGGTATCCCCATAGGCTGGGAGATGAATGGACTGGGAGCAGCCCTGTAGAAAAGAGTATGGCATACTGGTGGGTGAAAAGCTGGCCATGAGCCAGCAAGGTGTGCTTGCAACCCAGAAAGCCATCTGTATACTGGGCTGCATCAGATGAGACCCCATTCAGAGTACTGCATCCAGCTCTGGGGTCCCTGGTACAGGAGAGACATGGTGGAGCAGGTCCAGACAAGGGCCACAAAAATTGAATGGAGGGATGTGACACCTCTCCTGTGACAACAGGCTGAGAGAGTTGTGATTGTTCAGCCCAGAGAAAAGAAGGCTTGAAGGAGACCTTTTTGTGGCCTTTCAGTACTTTAAGGAGATTTATAAGAAACATGAGACAGAGTTTTTAGTATGGTCTGTAGCAGTCAGACAACATGTAGTGGATTTAAACTAGAAGTAGATTCACACTAGATCTAGTGAGGACATTTTCTATGACGAGAGGGGTGAAACAGGCTCTCCAGAGAGGAGATAGGTGCCCCATCCCTGGAAACATTCACAGGCTGACTGCATGGGGCTCTGAGCAATCTACAGGAGGACCTTTAAAGGTCTCTAGTACAACCCAAACCATTCTATAATTGTATTAAATGCCGTGTAAAGTGCTGGCACCTCAGTGCATTTGGGGAAATTCAGCTACCAGTGGTTAATATTCCTGGGAATACATCGGGCAAAGGCATTATTACAGTGTAAGTACACTAGGCTGTTCTTTGAAAACTGAACTCCTCTTTGATCATATCTTTTTAGTTAAAAAAAGTTACCTGTAACAAACAAGGAGTTTTGTTTGACAAGATAAATGTGCTTGAATGTTTTCACACATTACCAGAGACCTGTGTCACTCGGGCATGTATCACTCAGGAGGGCAGTCTGAATGCTAAGCAAAGTCTTTAGAGCATGTGTTTGATTAAGAATAGCCTAATCCTTCACGTATGTACTCCTTGCAGAGTTAGGTACAGGGCTTTATGTAGGGTACCCCTGGCTTTACTAAAAAGTGTATCTGCCTCTTTGTATCTCTAAAGTATCTCTCTCCTCTCTTGAAGTGTGTGGGAAATTACTCTTCACACCTAAATCAGAGGACACAAAGATGGGCCTTTGTCATTCAAAACCACTGTACTAATTATCAAAACCACCTCACTAATTATCTATCTGGAAGTCCACAGATCCTGGCTGATATGAGTACTGAACATAAACTTTCATCAAAAGAGTGGTCACACCTTTATAATGGATTTTCCTAATATGTGTCATTATTAAAACACTAAGTAACTGCTGTGTCTCACCACTGATGAAAACGAATTCTTTCAGCCTTGTTTCTGCAACTTCCATAGATGATTAAAACTGCTGTTTCTGCAGTGTGTGCTATGCACTGACAGGTCTGGAATTCCCCATCAACTGTGTGCTGTATTTGTCAGTACTGCATACTGTAAGCCAGGTGAGGTTTAACATATTTGACTATTTCCCTTTAATTTTGAAATGAATTTGAAGCAGAACAGGAGAAAATTCAGCATGCAAACCAAGATAACCAGATTAGGAGGGAAGTTTTCATATGAGCAGCAGGAAACGGAAGCTGCTGAGTTTCATGACAATAATTGTTTTGCTATGAACTGCTGAGCTTTTTTTGTACTGCTCTGAGTTACTCTGAAAGCAGTTATCAAAGCTAGATACATGTTCTTCTAACATCGGCCTGGGAAATGGGGACTGGAAACCACAGGGTAACAGCTCCTTTTACAAAGATAGCTTTTCTACTGGTTTGCACTGCCTAGGCAAATGCTAAAGGGAAGCAAAAAAATACTTTTAAAAAAAATCTTTTCTGTATTTAGAATGTAAGACAATTGTAAAAGCTTGCATGGATGTATATATAGCTTTACTTTAACGTCCCTTTAAACATAACAGTAGAAAGGCTCTTTTATTCTTTTATAAGGAAGAGACCCTTAAGAACATCAAGTGCAGCCTTTGTCCCAGGCCTGTCAACCACTAGACCATTTCCCTAAGTGCAACATCCACCCCTCCAGTGACGGTGACTCCAGCAGCTCCCTGGGCAGCCCCTTCCAATGCCTGAGAACCCCTGCAGCATAGAAATTCCTCCTCAGATCCAGCCTGAACCTTCCCTGGCTCAATTTGAGGCTGTTTCCTCTTGTTCTATTGCTTGCTACTAGGAAGAAAAGACTGACCCCCACCTTACTGCAACTTCTTTTCAAATAGTTGTAGAGGGCAATAAGGTCTCCCCTGAGCCTTCTTTTCTCCAGACTCAACAGCCCCAGATCCCTCAGCCGTTCCTCATGCGAGACATACTCCAAATCCTTTACTAGCTTGGTAGCCTGCCTCTGAATCCTCTCCAGGACCTCCTTGTCCTTCTTGTAGAGAGGGGCCCAAAACTGGTCATAAAACACTCAAGATATGTATTGAAACATGTTGTGTTCAGTGCCAGGAGCACCAAGTCTAGTGTTGGTGTTATAAATAGAAAATAAAATAGTAATATAATAGATTCTTATTCTGTATAGAAGCACAGATGTAATTTTCTTAGAATGATTTGGAATCTGATTGCACCATTCAGTTTTGTCATAAATTCAGTTAATGTAGGAATATCCAATGTGAATAAAGGAGATGGAAGATGATTTCGATTTTCAGATATGACTTTCTCAGTTTTTCATGTTTAATGCCCTTGAAATTCTAACACTTGCTGTATTAGTTTTTCTGAAAACTACACTCCCCCAACTATTTATTCACTCATCATGAAAAAATCAAGCCAGGTAATAATGCACTTTGAATGCAGGAGGAGGAAATTCAGTAGCAAGTTTGCAGTCTTTTTTTTTTTCTCTTTTAAAAGACAGAAGAGTGTGGAACAAAGATGTGCTCAACTTCTTAAAGGTTGACTTGGGACCAAACTGAATAAACAATTCAGCAAATAAGAAAGTTAAATTCTGAGCTGCATAATAAACAGCAGTCTTCACCTCACCAGAAGGATACAGATAAATAGTGGAAGATTATAGATAACACTTCTACCACAGGAAAATTGCAAGATTTTCCCTACTTTATGATTATCTTCCTCTAGCAAATTGCCGTGTTGTGCTGCTTATTTTTCAGATGATTATTGGTTATTAGTAACTTTTTTCATGGATCCTTTCCCATGGGAAGACTTCTCCCATTGTAATGATTTTGTTTGGTTTCATTTTACTTAGAATCTTGAATACAAGAGATTCCCCCTCCCATAAGCAAATATTGCTGCTTTGCAAAGGACAAAATAAGGATGTGTTATTCCTGCTTGAGGATGTGTGGAAGTGTAAAATGACATTCCAGGTGACATGGCCACTCTTAACTTTGGCCATCAAAGATAATAGAAGCAGAACATACCAAATAGAGAGCTACAGTGACTCCTGATGAATGTTTGATACATCCCTTACTATATCCTTATGTTTCATGCAAATCAACCTCTGAAGTCAGGTCATCATAGAACAGAGAGACTGAACATCTGCTTGCATCACTTGACAGAATATTGTTTGCATATTGTTCTCTTTTTTTTTTTTTAGCTTGCTTTTGTCTCCCACTGTAGTAGGAGCCAACCTCTCCTTGATTCCTCTTACGTTTATTGAATAACCAGCACCACTTTCACTTGTCATCTGCTTTAGTCTCAGTGTATGTTGCTATGGAACATTCCAAATATTAGGGAGCTGCGGTATAACAGAGCTCAAGGCTCCATGTGGTTTCCAGTCACAGAGCAAAACACTCAGGAAAATATGATCCCTGAACCTAAGAGACTATCACAGACCACAAAACATTACAACACATGGAATATATGGTTTACAAAGCTTATAGCTGTGTTGTTGAATGAAGATGATGTTTACCTGATTGATCAGTTGACAGGCTCTGTTCAACAGCAGGCATGTTTTCAGATTATACTGTCATTTCTGTGAATGTCATTTCTGTGAATTTTACTTTCTTGCTTTCTCTGGCTTATACTTACACCTGTTTCCTTTTTTGCCTAACTTTTAATATACCTTGTATTCATAAAGAAATAAGAGCGCTTACAATCTAAACTAATCTCTTTAGGGGAATTCTTCTCCTAAGACAGACAACCACAAGACTTATCTCAGTACTGAGTATACACTTCTTGCATTTTCAAGACATGAAGGGCTAATGCTAAGACAAGGAAGCAAAAAAAATAGCCTAAAAGAATATTTTTTTTATGTACTTATCACCCTGAACCCATAGTTTATCTGGATTTTTTTTTCACCTTACAATCACACTTGTTTTTCATCCTCTTCTTTCTATGAAGCATCTCTGTCAGTGTTAGAGAGACCATTCAGCTCAGCTTGTCTATCATGTTATTACTGCACATGAACTTCAGAAGACAGTAGTGTGTAGGACTGTAGGTGAGATAATGGTAATAAGTGACTGCAACAAAGGAGCTGTGAAGAAAATAAAGAAAAAGAGTGAGAAGACACATTTCCCATACAAGGTGTAGCTGTGATGGGGAATGGGTCCAAACCCTGTACTTAATCGGGACGGTAGATTTTAGTGAGACAAAGAAGAAGCTGTTGCATTCATTTTCTCTCTAAATTGATAGCAGAGTTTAGCTTGACTTGTCCTCATGTTCACAGAAGCTTTCCATGAAAATAACAAAGCTCAGTACTGTCCCTAATGCAAAATTGCCAAGGATATGTAAAGTGAGGTTTTGGAAACAAATGACAGTTTTGAACTTCTCAGTCTTACGAGAATGGTAGTGAGATCTCCTTGTTACCATGCATTGGCTCCAGTATTGATACAGAAAACTCAGCCTGCATAAACCTATTTGTTCTAGAGTTAATACCGAAGCAGTCAGGCATTGGTCTGTCCTTTTTCATGTGACTTGAATCATGGTGCTTGGCTCTTCAAAACACCTGAAGCAGTTGTGGCTACCGGTACTCTGCAGCTGCCATCCCTAGGGGTTGGCAAAAGGAAACCACTTCAGAATGAGTGGTTTTCCGCTGTCTATGCAGAGTTTATCAGCCTTTTTCAACAGGTAACTGATTCCTTTTCACTGTTACAAGAGCCAACAATGTGTGACAGGGAGGGCATACCTGATGACAAACCTAAAGCCATGATTCTTTGAAATAAACTTGGAAATCTACCAGTTACACAGAGAATCTGCATAGCAGTACCTTGACGATTCACATTCCCCTTCTCTTTTTCCTTATGTATGACTGAGCCCAATTGTCTTAGTTGAGATCTCTGCTGAGTAGCCATGTTATTATAGAATATTTTAAGCGGGGCTCAGAAGTTTTATGCAGCATTCACAGAACTGTAGGGTGCTCTGTGAGTATAAACTAACGACTGTTCAGAACTCACCCCAACAGTGCCATCAGTGATCTTATTTCAAAAGCAGCTAAAAGGAAGTCACCTGGTCACAGGCTCTAAGAAATCTGTGGCACTACTAGAGTAGTATTGAGAAGGTTATTCATGGTTCTTAGTAGACAGCCTTGAAATTTTTCAGTGTATATTTTCATTAGAAGATTTGAATTAAAAAGCAAAACTTCATAGAATTGGACATATACTAATAAGAACTCTCTCAACATCAGTTTTAAGTTGAGATAAATTTTCTAGTTCATTATTCAGAGATCCAGTTCAGTCAACAGACTCTCACTCCAGGTTCACCACAGACCTTTGCAAGGTTCATCCTCATGCCCTTGCTCTGCTTTTTGCTTCCAACTTTTTAGCTGTGTTTCCTATCAGTTTTTCTGGAAAAGTCTCTCTCATCTCTTGCCCATCACCATCTTTTTTAAAGTTCTCTTAACAATGCATTCAAGTGCATTGTAAGCACTTATCCCCCTTCTCAGGTGTGTGTTTCCCTATTTGCACATACCTCCTATTGGAACTGTGGGTGCCCAGCTTTGCATACACGTCTGTTCCTCCCTGCACCTCCGTGTTCCTGTTGAGAAAACCACTAAGGTCACACCCAGACACACAGGTGTGGGTTCCTGCTCTTGCAGTGACGAATTTTCATGCTTTTTTCCAGGATGACTTTTCCTTTGCTTCAAAAGTCTCTGTAATTCCTGAGTCACTGTTAAACCTGACTGATGGTGATTGTTTCTTCTATTTAACATGATCCATTTTGATCAAATACCATGCAAACATGCTATCCAGATCATTTGCCAAGAGTGGGCCATGCAGACATCCTCACAAGGGACACCAAATAATATCAGGCTTTGCCTTGAGTAGAATGAGAAAGTATTGGGAAGCTATTTTACAGAGAAAAGGCAGAATGGCAGTCTCAGATACCCACTACATTTATAAGCTTTCTTGATTATAGAGAATAAGATCACTAAGTACTTGTAGATAGCAAAGAATTGTAAAAGTCAGTGTCAGGGAAGAGATGACTTACATATGCATGAGGTAGCTGCGAACATGACAGAAGAGGTAGGTTTGTTTAGTTTGGCTGCCTTCATTGCCTTAAAATCAGGGACACAGGCTTTGATCCACTACTGTCAGGCATAGTGGTAGCTACCGTTGTAGTTATATAAGTAAAGGTGGATGTACAAACCTCTTGTTTTTCTCCATTCCAAGGTCCTGGCCATGGATAGTCCTGGGTCCTTAAGGTCTGAGAATAATAGGAGTTATTTTCAGCATTAGAGCGCTCGAGAAGGGACAGTGAGTGCTGGGTAGCCATGAACAATTCATGTAATTCATTTCTTGGGGTTCTGGTAAGCTCTTGACAATGATTTACGTAGATGTATACTTTCCATAACAGGAAGAGAGAGGAAAAACATCTATTTTTTTTATTCTTGAGTAGAACTTAAGTGAAATATTAAGGGAATTGTAGCAGAAAGGTTTCGACTTCATGTTCTGGGGCATATTGATTTTAAGTCCCAACATATACCAATCTACATTTGCGATACAAAAGGTAACCTTGAATTCCTGGAACAAGTGTTGATGGGACACTCCCACTGTGACTGACACCTGCTCAAAAATAACATTATAAAAAGAAATAAATATCCCAGACTCAAAATGCTAGATGATGCTGTGTTCTTTGGGTATTGGACTTGCAGTTGCTTTTTAGTTTTCTCCCTAAATTGTAATATCTTTGAAGTTTGGTGAAGAAACAAGTATCTAAAAATGGAAGTTCTTGCACATAGTAGGTTGTACGTGTACTAGTAGTCTCAAATTGGCTAGACTTTGGGAGTCCTGCTGTCAAACCTGAGGCTGCCATATCATCTCAGATTCCATTCTCTTTTCAAAGAGATTTTGTCAAATGTTTTGCATAGCCCTAAAATTTATTAACTATTTGGAAATATTTTAACAGTAATATCACTAAAGGAAAATGACATGAATTTCCTTGCAGAAACCTACAGATAGATGCTTGTCAACCCTTGCAAAACATCATCATATGGTATTTGACTTTGCCTAGTTCCAGTTCAGTGCAGAACTGTTGAAGGATGTTACTTGCCCTTTGTGAACTGAGGTTTTGATCATAACTGGCTCTTTTTAGCATGGCATAGCTTTCAAAATCTGGTAGTGTGTTCTCTAACATGTGGATTATATTCCTTCTTCATGGGATGGGTTCTTTTTACTTTGTCATAAAGAATTGTCTGCTGTTTCCCTTGATTCTCATTTAACTTCTAGAAGACACCAATCCGCTAGTATTCTACAACCTGTTGAGTTCACTTTCCTATTGGTTCACTAGATGCAGCTATGTGCCTGACTAAATACCAAAGCAGATTAAACCCATTTGGAACTGGTGCAAATATGGCTTGATGGAGACATGAAAGAGGACAGCTTGCCATCTCAAAATAATTAGAGGATTTGGAACTTATATATTTTGAATTGAAAGTAATCTTGTCTATTTTTATTTGGATCATAACTATTGTGCTATAGATAAAGCTTCAATATGTTAGCTAGACAAAGTTTCACTTCTGAAGAGCACACTGCACTTATGATACTAGAATATTAGATTGACAGATATGCAGTTTAGTGCTTCAATGGATTTTAATCTGTATGTTGGTCACATATCAGCAGTATTTACTGCTACAGCGGTGAGAACAGGAGAAGGAAGTAGATCAAACATTGAGGACAAAAATAGCTGAGAAGTCATGTCAGCATGGTTGGAAGATAGAGCATGAGGTTTTTTGGTGCTGAATGATGTATAAAAAGATGTCAGCTTCTCACCACCAAAACACGGTGATCTGTTTAAATACATTTCATTGCTGGCAGTACCAAGGGTCTTGTGGTTACGGGATGACACTTAAGCGGTCTAATTTCTGGATCTACTGTGCATTTCCTGTGTGAGTTAGAGCAAAACTTTGTCTTTCTGGATTCCCATCAGTTGGCGTAGGTAACTATTCCCATATGAGATATAACAGTGTATCTGGAAAGTCTAGGCAACATTATGACGTAGGACTTGTGGGAGCACTGTGGTCTTCTGAGGTGATGAATGAAGATCAGGTGATCCATGGGGGAATGTCAGAGAGCATTATGCTGCTACATGTGAGCAACTGAATTGAATCATCTGGCTTTTTTCACATCTGTAAAATGAGGGAAGGAAAAGTTGGTTTTTGCTTCCATTTTATTTCTTAATTTACACTGAGAGTGTAAATTAAGCTTTCTAGAGGCTATATATAATATCAGAATATTAGAAAAATCCAGTTAAAGATAGCTCAGAGCTTTATGAAATGCAAAAATCCAAAGTGTCTTGCTCAAAGTATGACTAGCCAAAGCACATAGATTTCTGGCAGATTCAGATAGACTGACCCAGCATTGCAGTTAACAATGGATTAGTTTGTCTTTCTTTTGGAGATACCTTTTAAAATGTGTTTTCTCTTTTTACTTTATTGCTCCTTAGATAACTAAAACCAGAAATGTGAGGGTTTTTTCTTGTTTCCTTTTTTACAGCTTTAGATAAATATATGACATAACTACAGCTATTGCTTTATTTATTTACTTAAAAGCTGAATGTAGGGAGACTGTGCTTCCTCCACACTCTTACAGTGTCACATTATTAAAACAGAATATCAGATAGGTCCTGAATGTCTTCTGCATACACAGCTTTTTTAAAATCTCACCATGAGGTTACAAATATCGAGTGAAATGACTAACACCAGTCCTGAGCGATTAGTCAGTTTTTTAAAACGGAAGTAGAAGACTTCCACCCAGAACCACTTTACAGAGGAGGCCAAGCATAAAAAAGGAAATTGGGGACAAGTAGTCTGAAAAAGTGCGTTTGAGACATACATCCCACATAACCACATGGCCTTGCCAGACGGCCCCAAATCTAGTCTTACGCATGGTCTGCTCATATGAATACATCAGCATAGTTCAGAGATCCTCCTTAACATCTTTTGGTACTCTTTTTTTTTCAGTTACGTGATATGTAATCTTCTAAAAAGAGAAGGATATATTTATGCTTTACGCTTACTTATAGCGTGATGGTGGATGTTGCACTTACGGAAATGGTCTGGTGGTCACTAGGGCTAGGACAAAGGCTGGACTTGATGATCTTAAAGATCTCTCCCAGATAAAACTATCCTGTGATTCTATGACTTGTTCATGCTAGAAACTATAGCAGTTAGAATGTGTCAAATAAAACTTTAACTCATTTTTTCTAGCATTTGATTCTAAGGATGAAATAGCTTTTAGGCCTAATATTGAAAGAAACATTTTCAATATATTTAAATGGCATTTATTTGAACTACATCCATTATGGATTTATTATTATAAGCCTAAGCTCAATCATGTAATTCATAGAATCATGGAATCACAGAATGGTAGGTTTGGAAGGGGCCTTTAGAGATCATCTAGTCCAACCCCCCTGCAGAAGCAGCGTTACCTAGATCAGGTCACATAGGAACATGTCCAGGCAGGTCTTGTAGACCTCCAAGGAAGGAGCCTCCACACCTTCCCTGGGCAGCCTGTGCCAGGGCGCTCTCACTCTCACAGTTAAATAGTTTTTTCTTATGTTTAGATGGAACTTTTTGTGTTCCAGCTTCATCCCATTATCCCTTGTCCTGTTGCTAGATAATTGTGACTAACACAAAAGACAATATATAAAGGAACAATAACAGATCAAGTTTTAGTTTAAAAGTTATCATTCCAATTTGAAATTAATTGTATGTGACAGTCATGCAGTGAAATATAATTTGTATTTGTTTAGAACATAAATAGGGTGACAAGATTTGGGGTTTTTTTGTTTGATTTTATTTTTTTACCAGAATAATTTGTTAAAATTAATTAAATCCTCCTAATACTACTTCAATCTGGGAAAAAATATGTTGGTTAAACAAAATATTTTTGTAGAAATATTTTGATATAGTCAATGAAAAAGCAAATAGAATATGAAGACAAAGGATAAAGAGTATTATACTCCCATCAGAAAATACCACAAATATTTGCCCCATAATGCTTTCCATCTACAGACTCTCACCTAATTGCATCTTCACTGTTTTTCTGGAAAAGGTGACATCTTTTGGGAAATATTTATACAAGACTGTAAAAGGAAAGATTTTTACAATGGTAGATACATTTTGAGTCTCTACATAAATCAATAATTTCAAGAAAAAGAGAAATGAGACACAAAATACATTGCAGTATTGTATCAGTTCTTGGACTTCAAAGTTATTATCCTACTTCTAAGTTTCTCCTCTCTTTCCCCACAGAAGTATTGAAAGGTTAAAAAATGCACTTTCATCAAGTCACAAAGTCCTTGGATTTTTCTCTCCTTTCCCTCTCAATATAATAGTTGCCATGTATCATACATGTATGCTACCTATGGTAGGGTTTAAAGCACAATTGCACATGCAGACTTGCAGAAGTATCTGTGAGCATTTATCTCTGATAGCACAAACAACTAAGAAAAGAGAAAGGAAGGTCTTGTATACTACATTGATAAAGGTTTTAGTCTTACTAAGATGTCTATAGAGACTATTAAGTTTACTAACTTTTGCATTGGGCGAGACTACGTAAAGGATTAAAGAGGATGTCAAACAGTCATTGTTGGGGATATTTTACTGGACACAACAGGGACAAGACTGTCCTGGTTAACAGAACCATGACTGCATTTGTAGGTGAACTCCAAAATTATATGTATATATTCCCTTCCTTTTTAAATGTACTATAACCTGGTCATCTTCACACAGTTTTATGTTAAACCCATAGCCTAACTTATCAGATAATAAGGGCTTAGTTATCTTCCTACAATTGTTCAGTCCTTAGGCATTCAACTGACTTCACTGGGATCTACAGGAATGTAACTCTAGGAATGCTCCTTTATCAGGTTCATTAATCACTGGTATGATTTTCAAGTTCTTGCAAATTCTGTTGGCAATTAAACAATACATCTTCCAGAAGCTTAAGACTGTTTCTTGCTGTTAATAGCAACCACCGTATATCATAGAATAAACGTCCAACAGCCAGGGTGTTCTGTGTTTTCTCTTTTTGAGTAGTATTTGATTAATGTTAGTACACTCAGCTTGCATTAAAAAGTTAGGATGGAAGAAGAGATAACAGACACAATCCTATGATTTCATGCACCTCCTGAATAGCAATAAAACAGTAACTGATTCAACTGATTCTGGAGTCCATGTGAGTAGTTATGAGATTCATGAGATTTATAGTAAGCCCTATGGTGATTGTAGGTATCAGTTCACAAAAGTAATGAGATTATAAAGGGCTTAAAAACTACTTGCTAAAAAACCCCCATACAATAGATTCGGAGATTTTACACCTAAAAAAGACCTTGATGATGTAGTTTGTTCTGCTTTAGAACCACGTGCAAGTAAAATATTCTTTAGCATGCTGTCTTGCCTTGGAGGTCTTCAAGACCCACCTGGACACATTCCTGTGTGACCTGATCTAGGGGACCCTGCTTCTGCAGGGGGGTTGGACTAGATGATCTCTAAAGGTCCCTTCCAACTCCTACCATTCTATGATTCTATAAGTTTAACATGTCTTAATGTGGTGTTGTCATTAAAAGGTGCATCTCATTCTAGTTTTAACTAGTCTTGCCTTTTTTTTTTACCTTGACTATAGGCTGTGATGAAGTCAGTTAGTTTGCTCCTTGACACATTAGATTGAATTTCTTTGTTGTTCTAATAGTAAGGAGATTGCTGGTCTCTAACCCTGGTACTTTTAGTAAGCCCTTTAAGTTGCGATATGGTGATTTGAAAACACGGGAATCAAAATTCGGTATGGGATGGTATTTATGGCCCATTTTTTATTTTTAAAAAAATGAAGCAACTCCCTGGTTATTTAATAAGTAAAATAGGGTAATAGTCATTGTATTTTTAATCCGAAATTGAGCCTTGACACTGGTAATCTGGATCTTTTCTATTATTACCCTATAGTTCTGTCTGTATTTGAGTACTCTCAGCTCCTTCTTTGAAGCCTTTGCCCAATGGTGTCTGAAGGCTGAACAGTGTCTCTTAGCAGAGCACAGTAGATCAGTCTCAATGTATGTATAAAGCCTTGCTGTCCCCTGCTGGTGACTAGTGTAAACTTTAGGTTTTTGAAACATATTTGTCTGAGCCCGTTTTCCTGCAAACTACTGTTCTTTTTGTCCCTTTAAAACTTGGTAAAGGTTTTTTGTTTCTTTGCTTGTTTTAATTTTGTACCTTTGCTTGAGAGGTTTTGAGTCATTGAGGCAGAGTCCTCCAAGCCAGTGCTGCTGTATGTGGTTGGGTAAAAAGGACTGAAACCAGTTACAAAACTAAGTTATATTCCTGGATGATCTATTCCTCATAAAGAGTGAGGAATAGTTATCACGTCTTCCTGGCCACCTTGCACAGTAACTCTTTGAGCTTTCATCCAATTGTAACTGAACTTCACAGAGGGGTGCAGGTATGGTCTCTCTGCCTTTGTGAAACTGATGACTGGGAGTTTGAAATACTGCTGACAAACAGCATGCAGTGTCTCTGAACTGTATGCTGGTTTTGGTGTTTCTTGCCGTGCCACACATCTACAGTCAGTGGGAGGGAGAAGACGTGAAACTTAAGGGTTGTGGGTGTCAGAAACGGAGTCTTATATGAGTGTGAGGTGATATGTGACAGCAGGGCCAGACTTTGTGACATTGAGAGCAGAGGTCACAAGTTTCCATTGGGAAAACAGGCTAGATTTTTACTTTTTGGTCTAAGAAGGAGGTGTCTTTGAGCAGAAAAGGGGATTGTGCATCAGACTTGGTCAGGATGGTCAATTCAAGAGTGTCAAGGATGGGAGAATCCAGTGGGTTGACTCACAGGTTCATTAATAGGTGGGCATGTTGGCAGGGAGTTTTCGTGCAAGTCACCACCTTCTTTCTGGTTTTTGAGATGGACCTTAAAACCCACAGTTGTGGAAATATCACATCTATCCATCTTTATATAGATGAATAGGTTCAAATGTGAGCCACATTACTATCTTCATCCTCTTCCTCCAAGTCAAACAAATCAAAAGAGCACACAGGGGCATAAAGATCACCCCCACACTGTGTAGCATTTAGACTTCTGTGGGCAGAGATAGGCAGGAGTTCATATCATCAGGACTTGTGAAACCAAAATACCCCAAATGAAGAAAAAAGTCAAGTGGGGGGAATAGAAAGTGGGGACAAAGGGTGTGCCTTAAAATAGAAGCCAGTAACAACTTGACGGCAGAAGAACTGAAACTACTTTTACAGAAGAAGCCATACCAGTCAGACAGACCAGACAGACATCCTTTAGTCACAAGATAAGCAGCATCTGGGTTGAGAAGGACTTAAGATATGTGTCTGGTGCTCTGCATATGCCTTCATATATGCCAACTTAGCTTGTAACTCACTGGTTATTTTTAAGAGAGAAGGGAAATGTTGTGGTGATGAATAATTTTTTCTTCTTTTTCCTCCAACCTTGTCCTGAGAAAATTTCCCAACGACTTTTTTCAAATATACATTTTAACTTTAAAAATCTGAGAATTCACCCAATTTTCCTGTTAAAAAGCTTTTTATTTGAAAAATCCTGGCCACATTTAACATACACTTGACACGTAAAAGCAGATGTTTGCAGGCTATTTGTTTGTGTATTGATCACAAGATCTGAACTTGAAAGTATCCTGCATACAGAGCTGAGGAATGAAGTACAAGTAAGTTAAGAACAAAAACATTCTCTGTTACAGATGTATCTGATGAAAGCCTCCTCCAACCTTGTGTCTCTGCCACCAGATGATTTGTGCATGACAGTTTATAGATTCCTAATCCAGCCCATTGGGGCATTATTGGGTGTTATTCAAGCTGCATTACTGTGCAAGTCCAATTGAAAGAAATGGAGTGTTCATCTACTTTCTAGCATAAATCTAAGCTGAACTCTAAGTTTCAAAAGAAATCTGTGTTTCTGTTGCACTTCATTATGTTTCTGTTCTCCTCAGGCAGTCATGCCCCTGTTTTCTCATAATATTCCCTCTCTTCCACAGACTTCTTCAGTGAAGCACTTGACTTTCTGCTGACTTGCTGTGAGGTGATCATATATTTAAATACTTTCTGAATTGACCTTCTTTCTTGAGGAGATAATATGACATGTCTGTTACAAGTATGCAGCACAAAATGATAAATGAGAACTCAATGCTTTAATGTTAAAGAAACTGTTTAGGAAACTTTCCTTTAATTAGCTAGATCTACCTTCCCTTTCTGTTTCTTCTCTTGTCATGAGTTATGACTTATTAAATATCACATCAGAGCAGAGACCTGTAGCTACCATAAGTGATGAATATTTGCAAAGCTTATTTGACAGGTTACAATCAACATTGCTTATAGAGTGTGCATGAGAGAGTTTGGAAAACAAATATCCCAGGTACATAAGTGCCTACTTAATGGTAAAACATTTTACTACAGTAACAGGCTGTAACACTCACTGGTAACACAGTAGTGTGGGATTTTAAAGGTTAACTTTTAAAAATGAAGAAAATAACAGAAAGTATATGTCTGATTATTCTGTCAGAAACTAGTGTTTATCAGACTGCTTCAGGAGAAGTGTTTTTACTCCTCTAGTTACCTGGCAGACATTCTTTTGTGGGTTTTTTATTTATTTATTTATTAACCTGAGTCTGAGGTAGAGAGGCAGCACTTGCATTTGGCTGGAGAGATTAGAAAGTGTGACAGGAAGACATCTAAACAGACAATACTCTTGAGAGGATGTAAGCACCTTTGTTTACATTTCTGTTGCTTTATATTTTAGCTTTCTACATTCTCTTCAGTTTGACCCAAACATTCAGCATTCTCATATTTCATGGCCAAACTTAATCAATAATCCCAATGCTTTTTCCCTTCAGGGTTCAGCTGGAAACTAGAAAGCAAGACGCTGGAGGAGAACTAGACCTCACAGAGCTAAGAGCATTGCATGAAAATTTCTCATTCATGCCTAATTGCTGTACTAGTTTTTAATCTTTTTTTACACTAAAGTGATGCTTGTAGTTGGTGAACAAAACAGGAGCACATGAGTTTGAGCTGGCAAGCTGCTTCAAATTTGAAGCGTTAATTTGAAGAAACCCAGAGCTTCCTTATGCACAAAATAAGCAACTTGTTAACTACTATTTTCAAACAAGAGAAGTTCTCCTTCCTGCTCTGTGTTTTCAAATCAGTCAAAGCTGTAAGAGATAAATTAGTTCCTAAACTTCAGCACCCTGTGATGGACCTAAACAAAAGCACAAAGTGTAAACAGATGGTACATCTTGTTTTAGAGCAGAAACCTCATTTCCTGCAGTGATGTGGAAAGGAGGGTGAAGATTGCTGTGGGAGAAGCAGGCAAAAAGGCCCCTGAAACAGTACCATTTGTTATATTTTGTTGTCTCTAGAAACATTCAAAATCAGAAGAGTACAGAGGAGCTAATTAGCTACTGGCCCAGCCAAGTCACCTATAAGAAACACTTTTTTCAGTCTGTCTTCAGTCCATTGAGCATTACCTAGATTTCTTTCCAACAACTCCTTTTTACCATGGCAGTTTGGCAGTTAGCAGTTTGCCTTCCAGAGTTTTCCATGCCTTCCTCTAACCTTAACTTCATGAGAGCAGAAGCTGCTGTCTTCTCTCTTTTAGCTCTTCATATCTCTTCCAGGCTTCCTTCTCTTTGCAGGTCTGTGAGGCAACAACAACCTGAGTTTCTCTATGTTGATTCTCTCTTGTGTTGCTAGTGCTGACCTGCTCTCAGCAGCCTCCTGAGCTTGCACAGGCAGGGATGTAGTTCCAGGAGCTGTCAGTCAGTCCTGCCTGACAGATCTACCCAGTGGTTAGTCCCATCATTGTGCCTCAGAAGAAGTTTGATTTTGTTTCTGGAGCACAGAGTTGGAAGGGTTGTCACTGATCTGTCAGCCTTGATGGAGGCAGGAAATGCTGTTGGTTCACATCTGTTTCCCAACTTTGACAGTATTTGAGTATATGCATAACCCTAGGCTGAGAAGATTCTATAGGTGAGTTCTTTTATATATGTGGGTATATAAATATATTAAGTGATTTTCTAGCCATGTCAGAACACTGATATCCAGCTTCCTCTAAAATGCCCTTGAATAAAATACCCACTTAAAATATTCTATACAGAGACCCATAAACCCATAAAGTATTCTAATTGCTAGAAGGATGCAGATGGTTCTGAACGTAGTTCAAAAGTCTAATCAGAGCCAATGCTAGCTGTTCTAATTTCATTTTTTAAATAGTCACTCACAGTCTTAATGCCAACAGTGCTATATAAAAAGCTGCCACAAGGTGGTACCGCAGCATTTTTTAAGTTGTTGAAATGATTGTTTCAAAATCGTTTCCTTAATACAGCTGTAAAGTAGATGTGGATAGGAAACATTCCTTTATTTTAAGATAATGTCCCTTAGAGCTGCAGAAGTATACTCCACAGAACTTTGAATTGTTCCTGTAAATGCACTAGCAGTTGGTTCTGTCTGACAACAATCATTCAATGGGATGCTGATGTTTGCAATGTGCTTTCCTGCCGTAATTGTAGATTGCTTAGGTGGTGAAAGTTAAGCAGATTAAATGTATTCTTAAATTACTGTCTAAATAAGCATATTAATATTGATGCCTGTCTTGATTTTTCATCCTCTTTCTGCCATATGTTAGTCATTATGACGTTTTCCAATTCTTTGGTGAGGATAGTTGTGTCTGAAATGTATAAAGACATTTCCCCAAAAATGCCAGGGTACTTCAGAGTCAAGGGAACAAGAAACCTGGGTGGTTTTGCTGTATAGGAATCAAGCATCAACTTCATGTTCAGTGTCTGCTGTAGGGTTGGGATCAGTGTCTGACTGAAGTGAATTATGAGCAGAAAATAATTCTTTAGTAGTTGGGACATTATATAAACATTATCTAGTGGTTCTGATCTTTGAAAGATGTTTTTGGTAAGAATTGATACATATATGTGAACAAGCTGTTATACCAAGGTGCATAATGTCCTTCAACAATGTTACCAGATATCACCTGCATAATGACCCGTGTTTCAAGCTGTCTTCCCTTAAATATAGACGATTAACATTTATGAAGTTGAATCTCATTACATTTCTTTTCTCTGTCATGACTGCTGCCTCTGTGCAATTTCTCTGCAATTACATTGTACTACCTCCCTTTCTAATGCCTGCAGAATTAATTTGCATATGAATTTCCCTTGCTTTTATATAATTGAAGAAATTAAAGGAGACTTTTAATGGTCTGTAATTCCTTTTGTCATTTCTCTTTTCATGTGGACTGTCAACAGAAGATCAGTTCCTGGGATAATTTTAAGTACTTAGTTAACATTAAAATGAATAACACTACCAAGATAATATTGAAATGTATTACTAAAATAAGATGTGAGATACATTTTTCTTAAAACCAGATACTTTTGTGGCATAGGCCACAATGCTTCCATAAGGAAGAAACAACTCATGTGTTGTCTGATAGACTTCAATTGCCAATGCATAAAAACTTGTTTTGAGAAGATGGTAAAGTATTAATTAATTCATTTCCATTCATTCTAAAAGAAACCAAAACAAACAAAAATAACCCCTTCTGTTTAAGAAATAAATATAAGCTTTTATTTTTGTAATTATTAAATCCATATATACAGTAAACCTGAAACAGCATTTCAGGTTTATACATTAGCTAACGGTGCTAGTGTTCTCTTTCATTAATTCACTTCACAGAAACCTGTGGAGACTTTTAGGGGACCAGATGAACATGTTTTTTAATATTGGAATCCTCCATCTGTGTCCTCTTTTGCTATTCCTCCATTTCTAATTTTGTTTAAGTACAGACCTTACGTAGTCATGTGTGGCAAAAAGAAAGTGTTCTAATAAAAATGCTAGAAAAATCTTGGAGGGTTACTATTAAAAAATCACTGCAACCAGCGAGCATATTTTTAAAATATCCAGTTTTCCTGGTTTAAAATTTTTGCTAAAAGGTAATTTTGTGAAGAAAATCAATATATTCCTGAATTCAGCTGCTAATGTGATATGACATTGTCACTGTGGGGAGATCTATTTAAAGTGTGAGAATAACTGGAAAGCAACATAATTATGGAAAAGTTTGTATGTGTATATAACTGTAATTATATGCTTAAGTATTTTTTATATATTTATGTCTAAAAATATCAAAAAGTATGATCCAGCACAGTTTATTCTGGCAATTCCTGTCTCAGAATATAGCATTTCCAATACTGACTCCTGATCAACAAACATTTGAGAGTGTGAAAGGTATCAGTGTTAATGAGTCTGTGTAGTGTGGAATATGATGCACTTACCATTTGACAGGGAAAGATCTGTCACAAAAACATCTTTTATGCCATTTAAAAAGCCACATTTTTCATTTTTCCCTCCTACAAGGCTCAGCTCTGGTAAGAAGACCAATAAATACAAGAAATTTTTACTACTGCCATTTTATCTCATTACAACAGTCATAATTATTGCATTTAGATCAAAATCCAGTCCCATTTGTTCTGGAAATCAAATGCAAATCAATATGAAACTATTGATATTGTATAGTTGCTAAAGGTGCTTCAACACACGTGATAGCAGTGTACAAATTTAGAACACCCATGAAGCAAGAGAATCCCCTTAATGGTAAGGAGCTTGGATAAAAGTCCAGGTGGAGTGCACAACTTAGCAAAAAATATCAACAGTACAAGCAGTGGTATCACAGTGTCAGTACATGCATTTCATCTGACATCTGCTGGTTTCTGTAGTATCATTTAACAACATCAAGAACTTGTTGGAAGTTTTCTGTTGTCAGCCTGAATTTGCCTATGCATCTTCTCTGTGGAATATCATGGTTTAAATAACAAACTAGATCAACCTTTCAAAGCTTTCCTTGTTATATTATGTGAAGAATTAATTGTCTTGAGTTTGCATTATTTATGTTTCTTTACATTCTGAATATTTTATCTACTTAGAAACAAATGCTCCTTGAGCCCTGGATGTTGGGTAGAAATATCTATAACTAGATCAGAAGAACTATTTAGAATGCTATGTGTGGTGGTAGTTTAAAGACCAGAGACTGTAGCCTGTAGTTAACATAGTGCAGTTATTCTGTATTTCAGAGGGAGAAAAAGGCAATATATTTTTAATAAGAGGGGTTTTTGCCACCAGAATTTGGTAGAGAACTGAAAGCTGAATAAAGTGCAGCTCACCAAAGAAGATGCAACTAGGGATGGCTGACCAGAGTGAGAAGCTGAGTTGAGTGCTCCCTCTGTATCCTGCTCTGCTGTATTCCCCATGCTGTGCAGGCACAGAGGTGTTGCTGCCAACATATATAAGAATAAGAATATTTTTATCCAAAATATTAAATCATCCATCTTCATGATTTCTCCTCTTCTTACCCTCTTCTCTCTGCTGAAATGTGATATTTAGAAGACAGAATAGTGCATGTGAAGTTTTTCAGGACACATAACTTATTTAAGGATATATTTTTTCCTCTTTCTTTTCTGGTTTATGAGCCTTTAAGTTATGATCACTATATTGGGGGAAACAAAAATGTTTTCCCTAGAGTTTTTATTGAGTACATGCTTTTGTTTACCTTTCCAGGACCCTGTTATGCATAGTAGGGAAACTATTGATGGAAGTAAAAATAACCTGCATGCAAACCTAAATGGAAACAGATATGGATTGAGAGATAAATCCAGTTCTACTCATTTTATATGCAAATAACTTAAGCCGTGCAATAGAGAAAAAAATTAAAAGGGCAATGTCTCATTTAGGACAGAGAAATGATGGCATGGCAGCTAGAAACCATAGCAACAGTACAGAAATATAAAGTAGGGAGTCATTTGCTCAAGTATAATCTCATTTTTCTCAATAAAGATCAAAGCATGCAGAGCCTCCTCTGAAATGTAAGGTCTCATGTAAGAATACATTGAATCTGATTTCTAAGGCCTAATGTTATAGAAGTTGAAAAACTGAAAACACAGAAAAGCAACTTTTCACAGAAATGTTTTCTCTCCAAATGAACAGTGTGAGAAAAGTTACAGTGGAGCTTTTAGTAATAATTTTAGTGTCACTTCTTCAGTTCTTCAAAATACTCTCCATCACTAAATGACTATTTCAAATGAAGTTATTTCAAAGCTACAATATCAAACAACTACAGTTCCCAAGCAGTGCAGAGACAGCCTATCATGCTATATTTACTTAATGAAGGTGAATATCCACATGGATCTTGTTTCCAGTGTTTGATTTTTTTTATTAACAAGCATGGACTGCTTCTTAAGCTACATAAGACCTTTAACCAATGCCAACAAATGTGACAATGCCTCTTTTCATGGCTTTTTCCTTCTTTTTTTCAGCATACTGATGGGCAGAAAGGATGTTTCATTTTTCAGATCCATAATGTGCTTTAAAGTTCAATCAGCAATACAAATTATAATTATCATTTAGAAATGAAGATGTTCTATCAGTTTCAATAATTAAATCTAGTTGTCCATTCTTTTCAGGAGCTGCATTATATATGGTAGATTTCCCTTTCTTAGACATAGCAGTAAAGTTCAGAGGTAGCTCATAGTCTTCCAGGGAAAAAACAGCTATTTTTGGCCTCTAGTCTTTAGAATTCCTGTAGATTTTTTTATTTCTAGCTCAAATGGTGGACTGTGTTATCCACTATCTGAACATAATGCTCCACACAAGCCAGAGCATTTCTAAACATGTGTGGTATAGAGAGAAGATAAAAATATAACGAGCCAGCTCTGACGTGCACACGTGGGGAAGTTGGCACACTGAATGTTCTCTAGCTCCTGCTTGCTGCAATAGTTTGACCACAGTGATATCACTCCTGTTTATATAAATTGCAGCAATGGTTAAAGCTGTTACTGCCTCTTTCCAGGATTGAATTTCATTTCAAAAGATGTATCCTCTAAAGCAACTGGAATGGGTCAAGAAGGGAACCTCTCATAGACATCTGATCGAGAGAGATCTCAGATATAAAAAGTAAGGCTAGTTTAAGAATGCCATTGTTGCCTGAGTGGCTGAAGTGAACTCAGGAAGAGGAGTAGGAGCAAGGTGTCAACGTGCCATGGGGTCAGGTCTATCGGGCCTGACATGAATCAAAATGCCTTAGGAAAGCCCTGCACTGAATATTGCTAATTGAAAATACACTTTGACAGCTCTGTAACCAGAGAGCTAAACAGCAGGGCTCAATGGGTGCAAAACTCTTCTCAAATTGTGTAGGATCTTAGTCTGATGGTCACCCTAGTTAGCAGCAGGGATGCTTCAGGGATTCTGTATTCTAAACTTTTTTTGTTTGGATCAAAAGAAAAGTCTAGGAGGTTCTTGTGCACAGTCTGTGTGTCTGTTGAAGCTCATTTTTGAATGATAGTGTTAGCAAAGAATTTTCTCACAGAACAGAAAATACATAGCCTTCATCTCCAGTTTTTATAGAAGTATGCTGAATTTAACAAACCTTTGACAAGACATAGTTAAGAGTCTCACAAACTCCTGTCTGTCACTGGAAATAATCCCACTCATCTGCTTATCATTTGGGACCTTGTACTTCAGAATAATCTCAATATCCAGTCTATATTAATTGAGAACAGATTATACCTTATGTATATGCTTGCTTTTGTTCTATTTACATGGTATATAAATATATTGTGTTATTTATTATATTATTATGCCTTTTATTTAAATTCTGAGAATATACCTTTTATTTGAATTCTGGGGCAGTCCTGTAATGATGTGAGCATGGTGGATCTGATGAGGTTTTTAAGTCTAAATGCTGTTGGAGCTTTAGCATTGGGGTTTTGGGGGTTTTTGTTTGGTTCTTTTAGAAACGTGGTGTCTATTTTGCATTTATTTTTATCATTTTTATTTAGTACAAAATTTTCTGTAAATCCACTCTTTTTTTGTGCTGAGACAGAGTCTTTTAAAAAGAAAATTCTCAGAATTGAGATCTTTGTCTGTTTTGGACTTGTAAATAGAGGCGAAAAAAATCTAAATAACCACTTTTTATTTTTTCAGTGAAAGCAAGTGGGAAGCTTGGAGTGCAAGCATGCTTTCTAGTGCAATGTTTTATGAGTGCTTTCTGTTTAGCTACAACAGTATTTTCTTCCTCTTTTTATTATGGGCTAGCAAAAAAAAAAAAAACCACAACAAAACCTCCCTAAAAATTCCATCATAACTTCTGTAAGAAAATTATTCATTGTGTTATATTCAGTATTAACATCATTGTAGTCTCCTTTTCCCAATTTAACCCAGAGGTGTTATTAGGATAAATAATTCTGGTAATTTGTTAGCACTTGAGGTTCCACCAGAATAGATGATTTACAAACTTAAAAGAATGATTGTGACCTCTCTCCATCAAATGTGTGTCCAGGTGTTTCAAACTTTAGTGACTCTGACAATGCAGATATTATTCTGACGTTAAGTGGCTTTGCTCTGAAGGATCACTCTGAAGGCTGAACATTGATCCTGCCTTCTTGGAGTGTCTGCTTACTCCCCAAATGTTAAAGAACATGTGTATTAAGTTTTGATGGAAGATGGAGGTAACTTCTCATTTTCTTAACTGCTGCACAACAGGTTGTACAAGCTGGTTATAAAGCTCTATGACTTCAGCAAAGGTCAATTTAACTCTTTTCAATCACACTTCAGTGTCTGGCCTTTTCCCCTACGAAACTATCAGAGTTTGGATGCTAGGCTGTGACCTTTTTTTGGTGTTGTAGAAGTATGAAGCACCAGTTTTAGACCTAGAAACTGAAGAGAAATAAAGACTACTGGCTCCTATCTTTCACATCTGTGTATTTTCAGATACTTTCTGAAATGGGTCTTTAATAATGCTTTGATAATAAGTTATAGTATAGATGTTTTCAGAAATTTGATTGCTCAACTCCAAAACACTTCAATGTGCTGTAGATTCTTTTGTTTCATTGTATATGATGTAGCCAGACAGTGCTCTGAGGGTTTTGAAAATTGATTATGAAAGTACATCAAATTATCATTGGATATATATGAATATATATATATATAGTGATCATTCATCTAAACTTTGCAAAGTGTCGTTTCATATTTAAGCATCTGAAGCCCGTTAATAAAAATGTTGAAAGGCTTGATCAACAACAAAAGTTTAATTGACTTTGTTAATTAAAACTAGCATAGTTTTCATTAGGAGTTCTGAAAGGATTAGTGCTATTACTTCATGCTGGAGTCTGTGATAACCCTTAAAAGTGCAATTACTATAAATGTCTCTTAAAACTTTCTAAATTAATAGAAAATATGTTAAAACAATTCATGATGCTTCATTATTTAATGATTACAGTGAATGCTAAATGCTAAAATGATAACAAGTATCTACTCTCTCGACAATAATCATGCTGTTGGTCATAAAGGATCAGCCAGGTATCACGTGAACTTGTTGCTTCCGACTATTGTTTTTATTTCATTATGAGAATAATAACGTGTTATTTTTATCAGTTTTGACTATTTCACATATACATATTTTAAACTTCTCCTGCTGTGTTTTCAGTTGGGAATTAGAGATGCCTGGCAGCCATCTTCCTACCACTTTCCAACTCTGTGATGATGTAAATTCAGACATGTGATGGTTTTAAAGGACTATAGAGAGAGTTGTGAGATTCTATGATCACACACCTGTTTTCAAGGTACTTTTTTGTCTTTAGGTCTTAAATGACTGCTAGAGCAGATTTTTTTTTTAACTTTCTACTTGCCCAACTAAGAGAGGTCATGGGATCCCACCTGTTCCTACATATGGGAATTTTCTCTCCTAAAAGTGAGAATTGGATTTGTAAGAAGGGAAAATTACTTATACATTTTTCAGTAAATGATGCCATTTCAGCAATCCCGACTGCTGTCTTCTTTACTGTGAGTTTAACCAGCAGAAATCCCCCAGTGCAGAGAGGATACCAAGGCTGCACTGCAGGCAGAAGTTGCAATTTTCCACTGAAGTAGCATTGTAAAATGAAAGGTAGCTGTGGAACTGCAAAACAAACCCACATCCTCCTTACAGCTCAACCTCAGCAGCAGTGTTCGTTTCTCTGCTAACCACTAGTACTGGGGAAGAAAGAAAAGAAAAGGAAATGCAGACAGCAAGAAGAAAAATTAGGTGATAGAATAGAATAGATGATGGGTATCAAAGAACAGATATTTCACTCCCTACATAAGCTGGGTCAGGGCGTTAACAAAAGTCCATAACCAAAGTCAGCGTATTGGGTCTTTCAGACTACTCAATACCCTTTATTGTCTAAATGAATTAGTTCCTTCATGTAGCTTAATAAAATAGAGAGGCTCTTTAGCATATAGGATATGATGGTGTGTAGAAGACATGAACAGAGTTCCAAATAGGGAGAGGTTAATGGAAATTTAAAGCACCTTAAAAGCGATAGATTAAAAAGTGTTAAATTCATATTAAATGGAAGGCCTTTACTTTTCTTTGAAATATCTTACTCTGTTTCTTGTATTTACAATTCTTTTCCATAGTGAAGATTCTTCCTGCCTTGTATGGTTTAAAATATTCCTTCTGAAAAATTTTAAAATGAATTTTTAATTGATAATGTACAAAGGAAGATTTGCTCAGTTTTTCTTTACAAAATGTCTACATGATTAATTAATGAGACTTTCTGATGAAAACCTAAATGTAATAAATAAACTTGGAAAGTCATATAGCAGACAGAGGAATTATGAAACTTGAATTTGCTCTGAATGCCAGGAACATATGTTATAAAGCAGCTGCCTATTTATTCAATATAGTCATAGTGCTTTACCTACAATAGTTCTAGTTCTGCTTTGAATTGCTATAAAATGTATTTAGAAGAAGATATTAATTTATTTTTTTACAAATAAGATGATGAACAAGCAAGTAAATATATCCACATCCCTTGAAAGGAATTTATTTCTATAAATATTTATTTCTGAGGCTATACCTGTGAAGGAAAATCAACATCAAAACGTGAAGACACTTTGACAAATAAAGGAAGCATTGGAAAAAAATGGTAATGACAAACTACTAAAAAAGGGAACTCAAATGTCTTGACATATTCTATCCTGTTTGTTGAATATTTCTTCACCCTTGTTAGAAATCATCATGTCCATATTGTATTTAAAAACAAGCTGTCAAAGGCAATTCTTAGGTCTGGCTTATGCAATCACTTCAATACAATATCTGTACTAAGTTGCAATGGGAGACATTTACAAACTTGTGACTTCTCAGGTATTTTCTCACAAAAATGGAAGCCATCTCTTCTGATTTCCATTCTGTTGCTTCTTTACTAGCTCCTTGTACATTTCTGACCTTAGAAACCTGGGGAAAGAGTCCTTTGCCATGAGACTGTAGATTAATCTCTGAGCATCATCGAAGCAACTGAGAGTGGGCTCAGAGATATTCTGGGAGATGTGGGTTTTGGTATGGAAGTCAATGTTGATCTGTAGGAAGACAGACATAAAACCAACGTCACTTTGATTGGAAAGCTGAGGTCTGTTCATGTACAGGACAGAGCCTGCATTTGCATTTCCTCCCAAATGTTCTGTCTGTGATGCAAATAAGCAGGAAGGCCATCCCTTCATTTTCTAGCATACTGAGTTCTTAATTTTATTTGGCTTTCAAAAAGATGACATCACTGAAAAAAACAAGGGAAATACCTGCATTTGGTGATCTTTTTGCAAACCAAATCTTATGAAGTACCAATTACTGAAGAGTAAATTAAGAAATGAAGGCACTCAGCATTGTTTTCGGGTTTGGTCCTGTGTATTTTGGAATTATTTTGTTGTTTAATTAAAATGTATTTCAATTGTATATAAGACATGGGGACATTCAAAGCATGTTCACTATCAAAGGCAAAAACATCAGTGTAAAAGTTTGTTAGGCAGTAGAATGTGAACAGCAATTAATTAGCACTTCATTCTTTCCCAGTAAGCTTTTTAAAAATAAAGATAAAATGGAATGCTGTGATGGAAATTTTTGCAAGTGAGCATTTTCATTTTATTCCTGTCAAAAGTATTTGTACAAAAGAACAAATACAATAAATATTCCACTACACTGGTACCTAAACTAAGGAGTAAACAGTGCTTATTGCTTTATGGTTAGAGAAACAAGTTAGATTGAACATATATTTCCTTAAATCTTAAGGCAGACATTTCAGAAAGTGAGATAAACCAAGCCATATGTGAAGAATGTATTAAGGCATAAACTGCAAAGAAGCCTTTGCTTCATGGAGTTCCATACAGTGTTTTCTATCTGGTAAATAATTGACAGGCAAATGAAAGTTCAGTCACACTGAACTGCATTTTCTGTCATTCTTGGAAGTTTGTATCTGAAATTTCCACCTCATTCCCATCGTCAGTACCCAAAATACACACAAAAACCCTATTTACCTCCTTTGGAGCATCAGCTTGTATAAAGTCAGAATAAATCTTCTGAGCTTTTGAGGCAATCTTAGTGGAAGACTTGGTTTTCTTGAAGTCTTCACAGGCCAGCCAGAATTCTACATTCTCTTCACTGAACTCTGACTTCAAAAATGTCCTAAAAGCCGCCAGGCCATCTAGGGGAAAATGCATGAGATGATAAGTAGAGGAAAATTGAAGGGCCAGTGTAGATTATGTGTATACATGTGTGTGTGTATGTGAACACATACGCAGTATATGTAGTATAACTTAAGTATCTGCTATGTTTTTTGCCTGTCAGTCAACAGGTAGTCTTAAGAGGCTGTTATGGGAAAAATAATTGAAACTCTAATGCTGCTAAGGTGACTAAGAGAATTCTTTCAGAGTAGTACTAATTGAGGAATGCTCCCAATACCTGCCTTCTATGGTTCGGTCTCTCTAGCACTGATGAACTAGTCAAAGGGGGATCCTGGAGATTTTAGTCTTCAAGAGGATTTGTAGTGACTGTGAAAATAGGGACTTGAGGCTGACCCCTTGTCTAAGCGGAAAGCAGAAAACTGAGTAATATTGTGGTAGTGTGCTCCTTCCAGAAAGGAGATTAGCCTGCCTAAATAGCACTTCCATCTCCTCTCAAGTAGTGGTCAAGACTTGCATGGAGAGACTGACTCTTTGTTTGATGCTTTCTTTTTTGCTCTTTTAAGAGAAAAAAAAATAATCAAAGTTTGATTTGGAATAAATTGTTTTAAAAATAATCCAGATCACAAGCTCTTAGGAAAGCTGACAGCACATAAATTTAATTGTGACAGTCAAGACTATTCAGAACACTGTGGATGCACCCCAAGGGTTCAGGCCACAAAGTTACTGCAGGACAATGAGGCAGAGGCAAGGAAATTTCAAAGTTAGAGGTCATTTGGAGTCTCAGGTCAGTAGGAATGGGATCTCTTGGAGAAGTTATCTTGAGTGTATTAGAAATAATCATTTCTTGTCTGACCGAAACTCGGTGCACCACACATATTTCTTTGTAATAGGAATACAAAAGAAAACAGTTGTGGGCTTTTGATGTTAAAGAATGGGAAAACCAAATCATTGCACAGAGAGTTTAAGAGAAGTTATTTTATTAAATCAAAACTGTTTTGGAACTCTTCTGCTTTCTTAAATGTCCCTTAAGCATTGGCCAGAGAAATGTGCCCTTCAGCAGAGTTTGTGTGCCTCCAGCAATAGTTCTGAGGTGGTTCAAAGCATATGCGGAGTGGAACTGGAGAGCTGTGTGAAAACCTGACAGCAACATTTGTGACTTTGGTTGACACACATTTTTTAATAAAGTATTTTTCACATCTTACCTTTATTAGCCAGCAGTGTATCCACAGACTCAGGCCAGGCCATCGTTTCCCCACTGTTTGTCCTGTGGAAACAACATCTATCCTTGAAAATAGCATTGTGATCTTTTGCCTGTGCAGTCTAGGGTAGCTAGTCTATTATTTGCCTATCTCCTTGTGGAAGCAGGCTGAGTAATTCATCTTACCCTAAGCACTGAATAACAGAAAGTTAACAAAAAGGGTGACTTTTTTTTTTTTTGAGCGTAGACCATCACGTAGACTCATTAAGTACAGTGTGATTTGACATTGGCAACCTGAATATTCATCTAGGAGACAGTAATGGTATCGGCAACTGGAATATTCATCTAGAAGATAGTAATGTTTGCAATAGGTTGAACTATAATAAAAACAGAGGAGGGATGATAATGTTATAGAGTGTTGACTGAACCTCTTCTCAAGTTCAAATGGATTAACCATTACTTTATATGATGCTTTTTGCTTGGAACAAGTAGAATTATCTGATATATTACCATGCCAGCAGTGATAGGATAAATGAGCGTTAATTCACTTTCTCAGTAGTACAAAAATACTGAGTAAATCATAGCTTTGACTCTTCTTTTGTAACTTGCAGTGAGCTTGTGTTAGAAATGAGACACTCACCTAAATGGACCCTTGCTCTTACAAAACCTGGGTGCTCTGAAAATGTCCAAGTTGGTTCAGAAGCAAGGCTTAGCATGCGGCCTGAAGGCAGCCACAACGGGCAAAAGCATGTCAGGTAGGGAAGTGCATGCTGTGAGTGTGGGAACATTTTATTCTTGTAACTTGGGAAGGATGCTCATATTCAATTTAGTTCGTGAGTGCACAGATTAAAAAACTCTCTTTTATTGCTGCAAAATTATGTTTTGATTAAAATTACCGTTATGGGAGTTTTAAACATCTAGCAGAGCAAAAGGATCTCCTTTACCAGCATTACCTTATCGATTGCACTTTTTGTCCCGAAACCTTGGAATAATATCACTTCTTCAAAATGAAACATTGAGTGGAAATGTCAGAAACACATGAGGAGACGTCAGCACGTGCCTACCTGCTGTCCTGCATGCCAGTTTTTCCAGGATTTTGGTGGTTGGTCAGTCTGCAGCCTCAGGCATCCCCAAGTGAACATTAGTCTCATATCTACCATTCAGCAATATGCAGGAACAAATCTGTTTGATCATCTAGCTCATATTTTGTTTCAGAGTAAGGAGAATATTTCAGTGTTTTTTAACTGAATTTTTTTTAAATAGTATTTTTAAGGAAATTTGGGGGGAAAAAAATACAAATGTTACAAATGTCACAAATGTCCTCAGCCAAAATTTCTGAAGTTTCAAGTGTTAATTGGTGGTTCTTGTGACTCTTAAAAAGAGGCACTAAAAGATGAAGAATTTTGATGAGCTGATAACCTATTATCTGCTCAGAACAGGCTCAGTAGAAGGCTTTACCCCAACTCATTTTGAATTCTAGTAAAATTAGTAAGTTCTAGTAAAATTAAAATTCTAGTAAAGTTATTCATTTTTAAAAAAAAATAAAAGTTTAAAGGGAATAAAGAATGTTCAACTAGCATTTCACACTTGTGAAAGCTCTTGAAATAAAACAAATAGTTCAAAGTGCAATGCCAAAGCAGAGTAGTTGATTTTTTTTTAACCTATTTTGGATAGGGACAAAGAGATAGGTCAACTCTAGAATACCTGCAAGAATACCTGGAGGAGTAGGTAATTCAATAGATCAATATCTCATGTTGCTTTTGTTGAAACTGTTACATTTTATACAAACAGTAGAGATTAATTAATCAGCCAAGGAGAAAGAAAACCAACTTCTAATCCTCTAATATATAGTTTATGGTAGGCAAGGGGAGATTTGCAACTGAATTTACGTTCTGTGCGAAGATAGTAGTCACTTGACATCTTGGCAGCTCTGGAATGATTTATGTGCATCTTTTCTTTCTTTTGGTGGTAAAAAAGGGAAAATCAGAAAATGTGGAAACATTTTTGTTTGTTTCATTACAAAATCAACCCAAATTCCAGGATCTTTGTTGGAAACAGAGAGCTTCTTTTCTGACTAGATCCTGTCTCTGTTAGAAAAACCTCACAACTTGGTATTCTTGGAAGGTTTTTCTCAGTTGGTCTTTCTGGTTTCAGGCATGAAACTCCTGCGGTAATTCTTTTCTACCTCATGCCCAAGTCTTTTACTCACATCCCTTAGGGAGGGCAGGAGTTCATCCCAAGTAAAGCAGGTCACCTAGGCTAGCGTTATGAAAGTGTGTCTTCTCAAGGCTGACAAATGCTCATCCATCAGGAGAGTGCTTTAAAGTAACTTTGAAAGTGAAATTTTGTCCGTCTGCCCAACTGGTATCTGAAATCACCTATTTTAATTAACTTAAAAATCAGTTATTTTAGGAGCTAAAAGGCTTTCCAGTGTTACAAATAGGCCAAATGCTTTGTTCAGTATATTCTTGGTTTTCTTCATTTACAAACAAATCCTGCCCTACAATCCTGTAAAAAATAGTTAATATTCCTAAGGGACCTCTGAGACCTCGACTGTCAAACACCTGCTCTGAAGTGTACAGGTTAGAGAGCTGTATTCCCACATTTCCTCACTAGTAATGGTATTTTGTAATTCTAACTCTAATTTTATAAAGAGATTATATGATAGTGTCACTGCATTACACAGCTGTAGGTATAATTATCACAATAGATTGGGGCATTGAGACCTTATAACAAGCAAACTGGTTTTGTAGCTGTGAGTTTACTTGTATCCAGACTGCACAAAACTGTATTCAAACTAAAAGAATAAAATCATACGTATTTATACATGTATCTGACCACATACATGAGGGAAACTGGAATGCAAATATAGTCCATCTGTATTAAAAACACAAAAGAAAACTAAATGTGACCTTATATAGTGCTTTGTGAATTAATCACAGGATTTGTTTTAGTAAGAGTAATAAACTTTTATCAAACATATATAGCAAATTGATCAGGTTGTTCAGTAAGTATTTACTAGTTTTCTTGTGAAATAAAGAGGCCAAATGAAAGACTGGGCTCAAATAGACAGTGTGAACCTAATTCTGCTTCTCTTCCTTATGGACAATGTTGTTTGTTTTAATATTTACTTATCACTCAGAGAACCATCTCACTGACCTCATGGGATTTACTTGAATGGGAATGGCAAGCAGAATTGACAACAAGCATGAAAATAAGCGTATCCACTTTAAAGGGAGAAGGAAAATTAAAACTATTCAGATTACTCAAAAGTTGATCATCCCATCCCACAACTCTCCTATGATTAAAATAGCCATAAACAACAACTCACTTCACTGGCATTTTTTGTTCCACTGTCTGACTGTCACAGGTAGGGCAGAATTTCTTTTTCTGACTGATCTTCAAGCTGAAGGTAATGTGACAGCAGGAACAATACAATTAGCATATGAATAACCAAACAGCACAATGCAAATTGACAAACTGTTTTTAACATTTCCTTTAAGGTTATTTCATTCAGAAACATGGCTTATTTTTTTAACAGTGGCCATTCTAACTTAATCTACCAAAAGTAATCTTAATTAAAAACAATTGATATGCAAACATCTGAAGACATATTTATGTTCTGAACACCATCCTATAACAGATAAATCATCTTGTGATTTTCTTTATTGACTATTTGTCTTAGTGACTGTGGAAAGGAAAAAAAGCAAAACGGGTTCAGTGCACGTCTAGAAAGTTCTTCACTGTAGCAATTTATTCTCATATAGCATCTGCAAAGCTTAGCTATCACTTTGTCTTGAAGGTCTAAGGCCCTTGAGCCGTTGACTCTTATGTTTACTCATGCAAGACTTATCAGAATGGGACCAAATTAGGGTGGCCATCATTTGCACATTGAGTGCAAGGGTCGCCTTGTACTCACCCGAGTGCAAAGTGAGAAAAGGTCACACTGTCCAACAGCGGTGTCGGTGTACTGCTGTTTCCCTTGGATCAGGTTTGATATGTTAATGTCCTTCAGCTCTTGGCCGCTGTTAAATCCATTCCATACCCAGGTTTGCTTGGATAGCAATGTCTTCTATAGTGCAACCTCAGCAGAAAACAAAAAGTTAATGTTCTGCTGGTCCAACCAATTCAAGCAAACAGAGACTTGACTGCATTTCTTATGTTGGGAGAAGCCAAGATGATCTGATGATCTGTCATTCGGGATGCAAATACATTTTAATCACAGCACTATGTAAATGCTTACCTTTCAGTAGCACTGCACAGCATGGTCCACTCACAAATTTACCTTTCTTTTTCCATAGGAATAACTCCATGTGTCTTCAGCATGCCACAGAGTTGTTTTGCATAAGGAAATGAGCTGTTATTTTCGACCCAAGCAAAGTATGTCCTTCAGGTAAAATGTTTTGATTTCCAGAACAATCTATCAAAATGTTTTTCAGCATTCTCTGTTCCTCATCCATAGGATATTCAAGTACCGTACAAACACAAACCTACATTAGAAGAGAATTAGAAACAATTCTCAAGAAAATGTGTAACCATGAAGATTCTTCCTTAGTACTAACTAGCAGATTATTTGGCACGGCTCATGTCCTCACTGAATACACCACAATTTACATAGCATCAAACTTTAAAACATTTCATATAAGAATTCTACATGGCATAAACATATAGAATCATATTATGATCTTGTGCTTGGAGAGAGGTGTGCATTGCACCACCGCAAGAATATATGGCAGATAGGCATTGTGCCTCAAAGCTGTTGAACCATAATTCCCTATATCAGTTGTCTCTTAAGTGGTACCCTGCAAGTGGTCTGCCCCAAGCCAAGCTCTGCTAGGAATGAATGAAAGGAAAAATCAATATAGTAATATTCTTGGTTACTTCTTTGTAAATGACTGATGGGCTCTGACTCCTCCAGCATGCCCACACCAAAACAATCTGAGCAAATTATATGTATGATGTAGGAGAGCACCTACTGAGTCCCTCACAGGGGTCAGTCCACATCAAGATTTAATCCTCAGAAGCTTTCTCTTCCTTATGTAACAACTCAGGTAATGTTAACTGCAGAAATTTAAAATGAGTCTGGAAAGTTGGGAAGAAATAAGAGTTTCTAAAATACAAGCAAATTGAATGGTAAAGAAACAACAGTTCAGGGTTGTCCTTATGGTACACTTCAGCTTAATCTTCTGTCCTGTTTGAAAACTCTAAATTTACTTTCCTATGACTGTGTTTCAAGCTAGTTGAATTTCATTATATTTCATAGAGAATGCAGTGATAGAGGCTAGATTGTAAATCTTGGTGTCTAGATAATCTCTTGTATGAAGATTCAGGAGGTGGTTTTGGAAACAGCTGGCATTTATGAAAGCACAGAAAAGCTTTGGTATAAAACCAGAGGGGGTTTTTATGAGACCAGCACAGAATGAGCACAGGACAAAAAATAAAAAAAAGTGAAGTGACAGCAAGATATTAGCAAGAGAAAAGTTGAAATGGAAGAAAGCTGGATAGTACATACAGGAAATAACTTTTGTCTTTGGCATAGAACCACACAGGAGCTTAAAAGACATTTGATTAAAATGCAAAATACAGAGTGGGATCTAGGACAGACATCTCAGTGAGGCATAAGTTTATGAGCATATGAATCATTGAGAGAGGAAAATGATTTTATGCAATTCATTTTTTTCTCAGTTAAGGTCTTTTGATGGCACGCATGGAAAGGAGAGGGAACTGCATGCAAAGCAGTTAATTAAGGCAGGCTGAGCACCTGGGGACAAAAAGGAGAGAAAAATGATCTGCCTTTTGTGAGTCAGTTCAGTTGTAGCATGTACAAGCATGTAAGAGCCATAATACCAATCACCTACTTCAGTAGAAGATGGAAATCTATCCTTTTCTCTGAGATTCTTAAATTTCATTCCTCTCCTTTCTTTCTAGTTCAAAAATTAACTAAGTTGTCTTTTGCACAATAGTATCCCAAAAGCCAAAGAAGAGATGTGTATTTGTGTATTTTCATCTCCCCAAAGTTAAACAAGAACAGCAGATAATAATTCAGCTAATTTAAAGCATCTAATTAGACCAGAGTATTGAAACAGGAAACAAAACTTTGTGCTATAAAACTCAGCAGATTATTTCCCTTGTGCTTTGGATTTGGAGTCTTCATGTACATAAGGATTGAAGTGTTTATGTAGGTTAAATTATAGTGTTCATAAGAGGAAGATTTCTTACTAGATGCTGAATGGCACATACAAATCTAAAAAGACGCTACGTTAAATAATCCTTATTAATAATCCCTTACCCAATAGATTTCATATATATGTTGTTTGCACTAGATCAGATAAATAAGAGGATTTACATAACTATGGCAATAATTCTGCCAAGCTAGAAAGCCCAGCTCTCTCTCACTACTTGAAGGTTCACACTATAAATACAGCTGTGCAGGGCTAGCCCTTAGTCTGATCAATCCTAGTGCAACCCTTGAACAGCATCACAGACTTGCACTAAATCTATGCTTTGTTCATCTTCCAGAATTACAGTAGAGCATAAGTAGTAGAGCACTCATTTTCTCTCACTAAAAGGAGCCTCTTCTAGAAAAAAAACCCACAACACTTTGCCCAGATAATTATGTCATTTTAGTTTATCTTTGTGCCCTTTGACTTCCTTTCTTTTTACAGTAGCTCCCATGGCATTAGTCTGCTACTAAATATTTAAATTCAGCTACAGCTCATCATTATCTTTGGAAAACATACATTCATAAACAGCTGCTAGAAATATCTTATTTGTTTGTTTTCATAATAAAACTCATAAGAAGGACTAGCACTGTCAGTACCACAGACTGATAGTTTTGAGGAAGGTCTCCCTGGAGATAAGCAAAATTTTCCATCTGCCTGTGAAAAGAAACAAAGGGTGTCTGATGACTTGTATTTATAATTACAGACCCTTTTGACTAACAGCTGGTTTTTTTGCTAAGAAGCAAAAGTCTTACTCAAGGTACTATATTTGTCATTTGTTTGGATTTTGGTACTAAATATACTCTTTTTTTCCATGTCTTTTATCCATGGCAAGAGTAAAGGTGTGGATTCTCAGATGGCATGAAGGAACACAATCACACCAGGGGAGAATCTAGCTGGAAATGCCTCTAGCTCTTATGCCTGGGTTACAACAGACTCACCGTTAGTGCTTAGGTGAATCTGTTCTCACATCTGTTGCCTTTCTCTAACAAAGTTAGCAATAAAAAACATAGGGACATGCATATTTTAAATAACTGAGAACTCTGGCATCCAGACATTGCTGGTAACATTAGAGATTCTCTGACCAGGAACAGGGTAATTTTTGGCAAAATTGGGTCATGTTTGAGACAGTCAAAGAGTAAGGATAAATAATCTGTCCACAAAACTATACTCTCTTCAGCAATGAAATTTGGTTAGAAAGTTGCTTTTTACTACATTCACTCTTTCTTGTGACATTTGTGACCATGACAACAGGAGTATAGACAGTTTGTAAAAAACAGAGGCTGACAAGATCCAAAGTTACACTTGATATTGATAAAGGGAGTGAAATACAATATCAGCATTACTAAAAACATTTTCTTTGTTCCTGAGAATCACCGTGCCCAAGCTGACTCCTTACGCCATTAGAGGTTGGAATCGGGGAGGATAATGGAACAAACTGGCAAGGATCGTGTTCCTTGTAGCTACAAATGTGTTTCCTGTCTATTCCCCAGGCAAAGCTAAGGGCTTGGAGATGGTTCCCAGGTCACTGCAGCTTAGCAGCGTTCCCTGGTGAGTTCAGGTCACTGTGCACAATAACACTTTGTTTGAAATGGTGATGATTGCAGCTGTTGAATTGTTAAGGGAAGCCTTCAATGATTTACTCATCAATGTACTAGTAATAAACTGAATCTTGACAACTTTTTAAGTAGATCACTTCAGATTTATTGAAAGTTAGTGAAGCAGACATGAAAACCCTCAGATCAAGCAGTTCACATATACCTTGAATTAGTAACAGACATAAAGTTCCATCTCAGGAACTGCACCTCTTCACTTTGGCCAGTTCCAAAAGGAGGAAATGGGGAAAAGCTTAAATTCCATGCAAAGTGACTGAGTATACAAGTCATAGTTAACGACCGCTGCAGCCACTTGCTAAAACGAGCCAGTGTTTAAGATTTTAAGAAATGCTTTGTGCTTCAAGAAAGTATGTCTGCATCAGTTCTGAAAGAAAGGGACAGGATACCTGTGTGTACTGATTACAAAACGCAATGGGTGACTTCAACAGTAAAGAAATAAAAGGGAAGATTTCTCATTCCTCCTTTATAGCCACAGAGAGTATACTAATGAGCAGTGGCAACAAAGGTTATTCTACCCAAGTCCAAGAGCTGTTAGTTTTCAGATTATTTTCAAAATAAAATGCAGGGGGAAAAGAACAACAAAGTTTAATAACAAAGTTGGGATGACGTAAATATTTACAAAAAGAAGCAGAAATATTTTCTATGTATATGTATACAGTTGACCTCATATTTAATGACACACGTTGTGTTAAAGTAACATTCTTGGCCCTTTGTGGGTGCCCATTTGGCTGCAGAAAATTGGAATATTTGACAGCAAAGCTAATCTATACAGCATAATTTAAATATAGAGAACAGATGTGTGTAATAAGAAAACAGTACCAAATGTACCCCAAAAAATTAAACAGGAATTCTTATGTTCCGCTTAAAATATGCAATAGCTAAATTTTTATTATGCAGTGGCTGTAGTTAAAATCCATGTAGCTTTACATTATACCTAGTAATGTTCCTATGTGTTTTGCAGTATGAAAAAATACCACAAATACTCTGTGCTTAGTGTAGGACATACTGCAGAAACATAAATATGTGCAAAGGCTGGGTAGATAAATTCTAACTGTGATGAAGCTCTGTCCTAAATAATACTGGCCCAGGATACACAGTGAATATTATCAAATGGCATTTTATACTACATTGTTATGCTCAAATTTTCCTTCAAGCTCTTAATTGAGTTTGAAAACAATACAACATGAAAACTTTACATATGTTGCCACTTTCTCTATCACAAATGAGATTAATCACCGGCTACAGAACTCTGACCTGATGTAAGTGCATGTAACATTGCTTGCCACTCATTTACACCTGCTAAGGATTTGGGTTTTAAAACACATGAGTTGCTGCAATTGCTATAGAATTGATGAGGGATGAGTTTCCCTGTTACCAAATGGTAAAGTCTGGTCGTACACCCTGGAAATCATTGATAGTAAAAGATCGTGATCTTCTTCTAAGGGTGGGACGACTGGGATTTCTCCCCTTAACCAAATTTAAATAGGGATCAGATCTTAGGAAGCGTGGGTAACTGTCTTGTTCCATCAGCCTGTAGACTGTGTTTTGTGCTGCGTCAAAAGTGGTGATGATGGGCTGTTCGATATTCTGGCTTGTGACTTCTTTGGTTTGAAAGTCCAAATTCACCTGGAGAATGAGGAAAATTGTATTTCTTTAATGTACATTCATGCAGATTTTATTACTGTTCATTGTTGTTATCCATAACAATAATACTATCCTTTGGTGAAGGTCTTTTCTGATACGAGGACCTTGAATCCCTGATACAATGGGATATCAATCCCGTAGATTTACTCTGTTCATGTTCAATGATGACTGTCAGCCTTCACAGATGTTTCACTGACGCAATGGAAAACTGGTGAAACAAGATAAAGTTTGATGTTCTTCTAAAAGTAACTTTCTAGTAGTGATTTTCATATAGTTGCAGCTGGCAGGCTTCACGACACCAGACTAACACAGAAGCCCCTCGATTCTCATTTCAGGTTCACATAGAACTTTGTCTCATTAGGCTATGGGAATCAATATTTTAAATTTCTGGTTCCTGTGTAGAGATTTGGTAGGAAGATGGAAAAACACTAATAATTAAAATATTAACATTATTTTAATGAATTTCTGGAGGCTTTTAGATGGGAAAAGTGAAAGAAAATGATCATTTATTCCATGTGTCATTGCATTCATCCTGGGAAGATTTAATTAGTATGAGAATTTAAACATTCTGGTTTCAAAAACAATACAGAGCAGATTAAAAAAAAAGTTGATCCAGTAAAGAAGTGACTTCTATAATATGCTTTTCCCCCACACTGAGACACACCTGTCATTTACATAAAGAGAGTTAAATAGTTGAGATCTAAGAATTGAGGGGCAGATGATAAAATGATCCATTCATCAAACCTGAGGTTTTATGATCCTATCAAATTGTGTGCTCAGAAATCTGTGTATGAAAGAGCTCTGCTACACAAAAAGTTAGTCAGAGAGAAGCTGCAAGTTCCAGAGCTTTGTGGTCTGAAATGAAATGCTTTTGGCTGGTCTGAGCTGAACCCAAGGAAGGACATCTCATCAAAGCCAACTGCTTAAGGTGAACAACAGCACCCACACTACATGCACCAAATCAAAACTATGACAGATAAAGAAATTGTTACGTTGCTGTCAATCAAAAGACAAGTTCTCCAGTCTGTCATCTCCTCAGCTTCCCTCCTGCTTGTCTTTTTGCTTATGTCAGTCTCAGAACTGTTGACAGTATCAGTGCTTGACGCCCTGCCACAACTGCTCATGCATTAATCAGCTGGCAATGGCAGGTTCTACCTCAAACAACTCAGGAGATTTCTTTTTATGTCAGGGAAAGAAATAAAAACTGGCTTTAATCTTTGAAAGTGCACAGGAAAAGCAGATCTGGATCTTAAATCTATGGGAATTATAGGTGGAAATTGCACCATTTTGCAATCCTTTTCTTCAAATGAGAATTACACCTTTTTCATCCTTATGACAGGAAAGTAGCAGTAAGTGTTTAACTTTTCCTATTCTGAAAAACAATTAAAATCAATACAGGGGAGAGGGACCATTGGCAAGTATCTTATTAGATCTGCTCAAACTTAATAGAATTACATGAAATTTTAAGTCCCAAAGATGTACTGGGGAGGCTGATTGGGATTTCATTAAGAGTTCATCATCTCCCAACCTATTCGTCATCTTCCTACAGCAGGTAAAAAATATTCCTTTTTCTCATTTATGAATTCTCTATAACACGCTTCAGTAACATGAAGAAATTGTAAATATGAAAACTTTTTACACTGTTGTAGTAATAAAAAGGGTCTTAGTGTTGTGAGGATTGACATATCAACATATTGCTGTGTACATACTGACAGTAACATACCAAGAACGTTTAAGTATTGCTGGTAGGAGGGATCAACCAAGAAAAGTTCATGTTTAAAACTATTATTATTTTAGAGATTTAAGCTAATTGATTAGTTTCCTATATTCTCTTCTAGTCTTTCGGTTTGTTTACAACAAAAGTTTCTTCATCTCAGTTATGGAGTAATTTAATATGTTATCGTAATACATAATAACTTTAAGAAGTTTAAGAGAGAGAGAATAAGTCTGTTGTTCTGGAGGTAGCTTTAAATGAAGACAGGTAATATATTTTCACCAATGCTAGCTGACATGTCTCATTGCAGCTTTAACATTTAACATCATTATTTTTTTCTTACCTTCACCCTGTATTGGTGTATTTATATCCTGGCTTTACAGACCACTATAAATTTCTAATTCCTCATATATCATATTTAAACTCCTGCTCTACATTTAGAAGAGTAATGTGGAGGGAGTTTTGAAAGGAGTATTGAGAATAGTGAAAAAAAAACCCCTATGCAGTTGCTTCCAGATTTCTTTTCAGAGCTTTGACATTTAAGATACAGCCTTCTTACGTCAGAGACTACATGATTAACTGTTGTCCCTGCTTCTGGGCACTTCATAAAAGCAGATGTCATCAGATGCAGCTGTGTCAAACACTGTGCAATGAAAAATGTTTTTACCATACCTCTTTTGGAGCATCTTTTTGTATGAACGTTTCATAAATAGTCTTAGCTTTTGGCAAAAGTTCATGTGCAGTTTTGCTTTTCTTGTAATCCTCGCAAGCCATCCAGAACTCAATGTTCTCCTCACTGAACTCAGTTTTCAGAAACTTTGTAAAGGCATCCAATCCAGCTACAAAGAGAATGTTGAATTGCATATTTAAAATACATCCTTATCAGACAGTTATTCTTCTCACAAAATCTGTGCAAGGTAACAAAAGAAGTTGTGCTCCTTTTGAATTACATCATATTATAGATAATAATTTTAAATTACATACAAGTTTTAAATAAGTGCAGTTCTTTCACTGTGATCTGATGTGCTCTAACTCCCATTACACAGTTCTCAGCATCAGTAAAAAAACACTGCCAAGATCTTGTGAATTTAGAATGAGAAGTAATCAAAACATGTGGCTATATGTGGAAGTGAGGGACTTTCTTCCAGCAGAATATCAATGAGGTTAACAGAAACACTGTTTGAATCTTTGCTCATAAGTAGACTGCTCTCCAGTAACAAATATAAATGAAGGGCTTTTGGCATCTTTACAATCTGTTTTATCCTATTGCTATTATGCTGAAGATGTTTTCTTTCCCAGTGTGCTTAATTAGCAGAAGTAATGCAATTGTAATCATGTCAACTGTTCAAGAAACAGATTTGATAAGCACATGGTGTCCAGCACTGTAGCTGGACCACACATGTCTCTCTCCAAGATGGAAGGAGGGACATATGTGTATTTGATGATTATCTAAGCAACAGGACCTTTCAAATGACAGCCAGCTTTGATCCTATCACTGCTTTAGAAACAAACTGTATCAGAAGTGACAAAGTCTATTCTTGGGTACATTAAACGTGTTTTCACTTCTTGGTCTTGTAGTCGGGAACATTTAAGTAATATTCAGACAAAATTCTTTTGCTCATTGAAGGAGTTTTTTCTGTCTTAAATGACTTTGTTCAATAAAATATGCAATTTAAAATTTATTTTCAGTAGTTGACAGCATGCTGTAGCCTAAGCATATGAGGAGAGCAGAAACACATGCAGCTATAAATGACCCATCACGCCCAGTTTAGGTAACTGCCAGGTCTATTTCAGTGCACAACCGGATTTTACCATTTTCCATCCTAACAGCCTGCCTGGAGAGAGAAAAAACTACTAACCTTTCTCAGAAAGCAGTTTGTCAAAAGATTCTCCCCATTTCACTGCTTCTTCAGGAGACACACTGCTGAAGAAACAGAAAATGATTTTTGAAGAGTTGTGCATATTGTGTATTTATGAAGCTGTTGTGACATATGTTACCTATTGCCGTTACTGCTCAGGACCATCTCACAAAGCTTTTAATTAGATCACATTACTAAAATACTTCATTCTCTTAGTTACTTCAGAAGCATTTGGTTTGGGGGTTTTTCTTGACACCTTTCCTGCAGATTTGTACTTCTTCCCCTCATTTAAAAAAAAAATACACCAAAGCAGAGATTTTTCTCTTTGGTGTTTCTGTTGAGTTACTGTCTTTAAGGGAATTGAGATCTTGCAGGATGGTAAAACTCATAAGGGAACCAGGTCAGTCACCTATTTAAACTTAAAACATACTCTTGCAGAGATGTGGTTTTGAATGCTCTCAGTCTGAGGCTGTGTTACCACAGTCTATTTTTAATGAAATACAGGAAATTCTATAGCCTGAAGACAAAGTTGTAGCAATATGGTTTAGGTGATAGTCTTATTGGGAAGTAGCCTCATTTGTTTACCACAAACAATTTCAAATGTCATGTTACTCTAAGACTCTGTGTTCTGTTTATAAAACTCCACATATTCTTCATCAAATATGTCAAGCTGAATGTTCTTAATTTTGATTTCAAACATTCTGCCCTAGAGAACAATGCGGAAATGAAAAAAGAGCAGCCTACTTTATTAACTCAAACACTATTTTTGAGAAACCCTCTTTTGGTTTTGTAGAGATTAACCCTGAACACACATCTGGACAGTATTTTGATTTTTAGTATACCAGAACTGGAATAAGCCTGGAAATTAACTGTATCATGATAGGATTAGGACTTAAGTTTCAAGCCTGAAGGTGAAGTCCATTTTTATTAGGTGCTTTATGAAAATTAATCTTTAGAACCATTTTCATTCAAGGGCAAAGCACAGTAGGCTAAAAGTATCAATAAGAAACTTCTCCAGATAGTGCCCACATAGTTTGAGTCCCGTTGGCAAAATCTGTAGGCGTGTGAAATTTAAAGGAAATTCCAATCACTTGGAGAAGGAATTTAAGCCAGTAATTATCTCGAGTTTGCACAAAATTAAAAGGAGGGTTTGTTGGTTTGGTTTTTATAAATGTGACAGGACTCCTAGCTGAAGTTATTGCTTATAGCAAGGAAAATTTTAACTAGGGAGAGAGAAACCAAAGTACAAATGTTGGAGAACTGAAACTCAAGAAATGAGCATAGGCCAGTAAACTAGGGGGATTTAGGGGTCAGGGAAAACAAGACCTCACTCCCTCAGAGTTCTTCAGTTATGAGAAGTACAAAAAGTACAGTTCTCTGAACTGTTTGGACTTGTAAACCCAGGAACAGTGGGTTCCTACAGCTACAGAAATTAATTTTGTCATATTGCAAAATAAATCCTGATGACTTCACATAAGCAGTTCACAACTCCATGGAATGCTGGAGAGGTTCTTTGCTGGGTTTGGAAACTCTTAGTGGGAATTTCTGGTTTTCTTTCAGAAACTACATCAACCCAGTAGCCTCACAGATACCTCACTGACACCTGGGTGCAGCAATGACTTACTGCAGTAATAGACAGAAAGCTTTCATGTGTTGGGTTGTTTAGCTTTCTTACTCTTAAAAGATGAGGAGAAACTAATTAACAAGCAACAGGCATTTCCAGTATCACCTCACTCTCCATCTGCAGTGTTTCATTAAGTTCTATTTCTACTTATATTAGTCGGTACCTGTGTGTGAAGAATGGAAGTCATAAAAACTGAGTAAACCGCTTAAATCATCATCTCAAATCATTATTTCACTTTAATACGTGAAAAAGAGTAGGTTGTTTGGTTTGGGGTTTTTTTTTTGCCAAAAACAATTTACATCTCTCTCTCTAGTCTATACATAAAGATCAGCAAAAATATAGCAGTTTCTTCTCTATACAACAAGAAGAGCGGAATCCCTGTCTGACAGGCAGCTGTCTGAGAGTAAAGTGGTAAAAGGCAGTTGGCTGAGCAAGGGACTATAGTCTGTTAAAAGGGGAAAATTCTTCAGAGAATTATTTATTGCTTTTGTATCTACCTTTGAAGCCATCTTTTCACAGATTATAAGAATGTCATGATGGCTGTGACTTTGTATGAAATACCCAGGGGTAACCAAACACCCAGAACTCTCTACATATAGATGGCATAGAGACTGTGCTTCCTCTTTTTAGATGGAATCTTAGCATGGTTTTTACATGACTGAAACTAAGAAACAGAAAAAGAGTGTTCTCTGTACTGTTTTACCTTTGTTCATCATTGCATTTCTGAGTGAACTGTAAAACCACCAAATTAAGGCTTCTGAGAGCAGCAAAGAAAGAAAAGGAAGTAATGAAACATGCCACAAGCACAGACTCCTCCAGATCATGAATACACCGTATCATTTGGATGGGTGGGATATTTGGACATGTAAGCAACAAATATTGCCTGATTATCCAGATGTGTAGATGTGTTAGGTACCCAATTCATGGCTACTTCTTCATGGGTTCTAGCAACAGAATTTGGGCCTTTATACAGTTTCTACCATGAGTTCACAATAGGTAAGGGTCTATAGAAGCAGTTCTGGGCAAAGCCAGCATCCTCGTCCCAAAGAGAGTAACTGTTTAAACAAGGTTCATCAATCTTAACAGGATAAAAGAGCATGGGAAGCACTGAAGTGTTCTGCATTTATCTCTGATCCAAAGACAATTTTTAGGCCACAGGGTTCCAGGGTTTTGGGGTTTTCTCTTTTTTTTCAGTCCAATGCAGTTGCATTCCTTCTTTTCAGTGAAGACCTATAAATGCAATTCTTAATATATCAGCAATGTCTTGGCACCCCACTGAAGCCATGAACTAAACTCTTATTGAATTCAACAGGAAGACTTTACCCTGTAGATTTGTAAGAAGTATCATACAGGGATCATGTTGCAACCGTCTTCAAACGTCAGCATGTAGATTTTGGAGATAAGAACATGAAAACAATTACTGCAACTATTGAGGAACCATGCATTCAGTGTTTGACATCCATCTGGCTTTTGTCCATCACAGAATTCTTTGGAAAACCAATTTTCCAAGGAGCTGTATGATTTCCCCATAGGCAGGAGTTTGTCAGCTCCATTTCTGAGTTGATGCTTCCTCACTATAGTCAGTGGACTAATAATGCTGTTGGCATGTGTAAAGGTTTAGACTTATCTGTAAGTGTGTGGGGACCAGCCTATGCTTAGTGGTATAAAAACACCAGTGGTGAGTTACCTTGATGCATCCCAGATAACTCTATAATGTTTGTATGCTTGGGCTGGATTGTGTTACTGTCTGCCAAGTCTGAATGTACAGACACACAAATGCAGGCAGTGTCCTGTGTCACATGGGCACTTCCTGAGAGGAGTCCCCATCGACTCAGTCTTTTATAACTCTTACCTTGTTGTTTTTGTCAAGGTTCCAGGTTTACCAAGATGATCACCTTCATGGAATTCTGATTTCTGCAGGAGAAGGCTCAGCCTATTTCTCTTCTGCTTAGCTCTATAACAAAATTAGGGTGACTGTTCAAGCAACATTATTGAAAGTTGAGCTTTTTTCACCTCAAACATTTCCGTTGTCTAATATCTCTGTTTCTGCATCATAGATGGCTTATAGCAATGTTCACTTAAAGTAATGTTGACATTACTTCTCCTACATATACTGTTCACATTGATGATTTTTTTTTCTCTATATCTTGGCACAAAATTACATATGAAGCACTGGCAAAGAGAAACTGAAATACCTTCATTCTCAGTATCTTTTTAATTTAAAGACAAGAGGGTGAAATTTCACAGTAGAGAACATAAACAGTTGGTTCAGCATCTTCTACATGCAACATTTCACAAAGAAAAAAGGAAGTATTGCTTCCTGTCACTTGAAATTTTTAAAAAGAAACTTCCCAGATCATGTTCAGGCTTTAAAGAAGTATTTCTCAGAACCTCTTGAAACCTCTCTTTCCTATTTTCTTTTTTTTATTTGTTTCTTTCTCTTAAAAAATGTTTCTGAAATGAATTCATATTTCACATATACAATTCCTATATTTTCATATATATAAATCAAAAAGAAAATGATCTGTGCCCTAAATTCATACCCACAGGCTATGACAGAAAAATCCTTTACTTAAACAGAACACTCAGAGCATGACCTTAAAACTTACCCAGGCTTGCTTGCTTTATGTGGCTCTTCTTTAATTGTTGATTTCATGACTTTGTAATACGATTTATCCTTTGAAGTAGAAATGTTCAACTGGGGAAACAAAAGAAGTGGGTTTTCCATCTTCCTCTACAACAGCTTCCCAGTTTCAGAAAATGTTTCTTTTACTTCCTTACAGCAGCTGCACCTGGTGTAACCACCGTGCTCAGGAGGGTCTCACATGCTGTATCCGGCTGTGTTGACGCGGTTGGCTGCTGAGCAGCTTCCAGGGTAGGCAGTGCAAAGAAGGAGGTTCTCCACCTTCACTGCCACTGCAACTGTACACACACTGGAGTTTTAAGTCGAGTTCCGGTTTTAGAGTCGTCATTTAGGGAAGTGAGATTGCAACTTTGCAAAATGGCTGTTGATGATCCTGACTAGCAGAGGTCTCATCAGAGAGCAGCTCCTGGGTTTCTGCTTGTGGAACTTGACACTTTGGTAGACTTAGGATGATGCCATCATTTTCCCCTAAACACCTGTGAGAAGTGTACATAGTTTCTCCAAAATGAACCTTGAGAATAATTTTACTTAAAATAACACACAGCATTATATTAAGATAGAAGAACTTCTAACTGACCTTAAACTGTCCTCTACAGCTTCAGGTGCCGTATGTTGGACATAGAACCAGTTCTACCTACAGTATGCTAACTTGAAACTCGTTTCTCAGAGTCTCCTGCAAGAGCCAGATGAAGCTGTGGTTAAGTAGATATTTTTTAAGAAGCTATTTTAGTTTTTACACCATTTTTCAGAAATGATAGGTACCTACTTCTAATTTCAAGTTTGTCCACTTAATGTTCCTTCTTTACCTTTTCTATACATGACTTTATATTCTCTTACAGTCTCCCAGCAAGCATAAAAAAGTCTTTAGTTCAGCACAGAAATTTGTGATTTCATTGTTTTGACAGTAAATAACAAAAAAATTCTCATTTCAGTTTACATGACATAAACATAGAGGGTTTTTTTTAGGCTGATCAGCACAAATTACCTCTTCACATACAAGCTTTAGGCCAATTAATTACTCATTCTTAAAAACAGTTTGTGTTGAAGATGTCATAGGTACAATACATCTACCAAAGAAACCTCTTTGGTATTAGCTGAATGACAGGATGGGAAAGATTAAGATTAAGCAGTAGTTAACTGGTTAAGAATGATACAGTTCTCCTTTTTTAATGTCAATGCCTCATTTTGATTATTCAGGTTAGACTCTGAGCTTTGGGGAGAAGACACGACCTCATCACCTTCCCACAATTTTGTTCAGTTCTGCTCAGTTACAGCAACATGAGTAAGTTCTGGTGAGAGGCTCACTATTGCCTTTTCTTTGTGGCTTATGGAGGTGAGGAAGATGGGAGCTACTCGTACTCAAAAGAATTTAAAAAAGAAACTGCTCTGCTGGGACCCCAAATTCCTGAAACAACAAAACAGATGTTATCTGTTGTGATCTTTTTGTTTAGAGAGAGAAAATAATGAAGGATAACTCACATGTATTGCGTGACTGATCAGAATGACTATGAAATAGTGCAAAACTGCCTTTTGTGACTCGAGGACCTTTTAGAAGCAGGGTTATTGTTTTAAACTGCATTTTCAGTTTCAGAGCAGGCTTATATATCACATCCTGCTTATTTTGAAATGACTTTAACCACAGCTGTCTTTAATAATATATTCTGCCTTTTCCAATAAGTAAATAAATATAGAATGCATGATTTTATTTCACTTTTCTGCAATGGTGGTAGACACACGATCTTTTTTTTCACCTATAAAGTGTATATAATACTGTCTGTGTTCATCTGCCATAATTTTATTATTTCAGTTCCTGAAACATGTTAATTGTAGCCTCGATAGTTCAGATAGTTTATTTAAGAAAGATTTGCAGCAAGAAGCGTCACTCAAGTGAATTGTGGCAGCCTTGCCACTATACCACGTCACTTACAAAAGCAAATTGCCCATTGTCTCATCTCTTTCAGCACTCACCAATGATGGACTCTCCCCAGCATACATCTGAGTGGCTTATCCAATCCACCTTTAATTGACCCTAAAGCAACAGGTGGAATGTTTTAGATGCCTGAAATATTACTGCACTGTGTCAACAGCATCAGTACCAAATGCAGCCATGTGCTGTGCATGTCCTGAGAATTCCTTTGGAAATTTGGGTGGAGAGGGTTGGGGAGGAATGGAATCATCTCTCTGGTTTTTTTTCCCCTACTTTTCTTTTTCCCATTAATAGAAAGCTAATATTAAATCCAGGCCCTGAAGTAGCCAAATTGCATCAAAGTCAGCCTGTGTTTTGTCAGTGATGGTGCTGGTGTTAAGTATTTCTGTTTTGCATTGCAGGCTACAGTAGTTATAGCAACGGTATTAATGACCCTGTAAATACTTCTGGGCTGTTTTATATACCTCAGGATGATGATTTAGAAAAATGAGTAAGTTATTTTAAGCCAGAAAAAGCAAACCCAAAATAATATGTTGATAACATGACTACAGACCTAGAAAGCTCTGAAGACATTTGGGATGAGAAACAAATGTCCTGATTCATGTCCATTTCTCTGACCACTGAAATGTATTCACAAATCTTTTGGGAAAAAAGACTCTTTTTTCCCAAAAAAGACTCTTAAGTGTCTTTTTTAAGTCCTCAAATCAAGACAATCTCTGTAAAGTGAGAGCCAAGCCATGTTGCTTTAAAGATTTACTACTTCTAGAAAAGAAATACAAATATTTTTCAACAGTTTTCATAGCTGGATGAATAAAAAATATAGTTTTGAAACAATCTTTATGTGACCAAAAAAGCAAAACTGAATAGATCATGAAGTGCAGGAAGTCTCTTGCAGTGATATCCTGATTTCTTTGGGCCTCCTCTTTGGACAAAAGGTTTCTGCACTGGCTTTTATTAGTGCTGTATAATGTTCTAACACTGATGATGGTCAAGTCATGCTTGACTTGTGGAGACCTAATAACTGCCTTCTATGAAACAAATATTGACTGATACCATTAACAATATGACATAGTGCTGGACACTGAATATGTTATATTTCTTATTTAAAGGCAACCACTGAGAGATTTAGACTTTCAGTTCAGCTGAAAGAAATGAAGCCCTGATTGAGTGGTTCAGCCCAGCACAAAGAAGTGTTCCCACTGCATTTCCCTTCAAGCTGGTCTTATTACTCGCCAAGTAAGTGTAAACTTTGTTTCCTTCACGTCTCTGCTCATGTTCTGGTACTGTCCAGGATCCTGTGCAACCAGGCTTCATCATTTTTTTTATTCAAATCAATTTTTTCTAATATAGCTTTTGTGGATTTATGTTTGTTTTAGTTTCTGCTGAAGTGATAATCATCTTTTGGGGAATAAAAAAGCAGCAACACAGTCTTTCTACTGTTCTGTGAAGAATAAGTATGAAAAGAAACTTCATTGAAGTACATGGGCTGAAAATATGTGTTTCCACATTTCTCTTTATTTGTCCTGTAAAGAGATTTGCAGACTTGAAAATTAAGCTTACATGTTTGGAATTAATTTGGGTTTAATAAATAATTCTGCTCTTCAGTAACTAGTTAACAATTTATGACTCCTCAATATTTATGTTGTTTATTCCTTACTGGAAACCATAACAGGACCTACAATTTCCTAATGATTTGGTGGGTTTGTTTCTTTTCTGGTAAAAAGCCATTTTAACTTCATGAAACAACACCAAAATGAAAATAGCTTGAGTGTAAATTTCAGATAGAGGAGCTTGCAATCAGCACATTTCTCTAGTGATGACCTTAAAGGTTTCATCCCAATGGAGGATCTTAGCATGTGGGATTCTTCCAAGTTAGTGGCAGAGAAACATTATAACATCTACACCTAGTTCACGTTACATATATAAAAGAGTCTTTTATCAGGGCTCTTGAAAAGGAAAGAAATAGAATTGCATTGCTTCAGATGCAGATCACTGTCAACTGGAACATAAAGCTTTGCATTCAGGGTCTGCACCTCCTGTCAGCCAGGAGTCTCAAAAGAATTTTGTAAGGCATCCCTAATGAAAACTCAAGCCTGATGCAGGCTTGGGAATCATTGTAGTTTCAGCAGAGCTTCTTCTACGGAAAATGCATACATCTGTGCTAAACTAAATTCAGTTGTTTCATCTTTTGAAAGGTCAAAATAAGAAAGTGAGTCTGCAAATTCTCAGCTGCGTTCATTTCCTGCCTGCCCCATGGTTATATGGCCGGCATCCCTGATTAGTTCTGTTTACAAATTACATACATCACTGTCACAATTAATCTACAGGAAGCTGGTTTCTCAGTTGAACAACTCAGTGTTTACAACCAGCTCTCCACAAGTGTCGGTGATGACATCAATGCTCATTAGACAATTGCACTGTAATGATCAGCTTCCGGAAGGACTCACCTAAGGACACTCACATGCAGCTTAAAATGTGGGGGTTTAGTGTGGTATTCACAGGAAATGCTGAAGGCAGGAATGTACTCTAAATCCTGCCCAAAATATCCCCCTGGATACACACTGCTAGATTTATTTCCATCACAGAAACCCGGAGGGATTCCTCACCTGACATCCTGCTCTTTAGTTTCAAAGAGAAAGATTTTATCAATCCATGCTAACAGTGCAAGAAACAGCATATTGGTCTAAGCATTTTCTGATCTTTCTGTGAAAGGTGTGGGAGAACAGAACAGGAAGACCATCACTTAATCATGCAAGAAGGCTCTGATCCCTGGTCCACTGAATGTTAGCCATAAGATGAAACTCTCTAGAGCAGGCAAGGGAATAAAATCTGTCTTTACATCACAACTGAACCTGCTATCACTGAGCTATCACAGAGTTTAAGAAGAATCCTCATGTTGGATGCCAGGTGTGTCTTCAGTCTGCTTCTGCAGTCAGCTGGTTCAGGAAATCTCAGGGATGCTGCAGCACAGGTTGAACTACTGGGGTAGGCGTTGTCAAACCTCCACAGTGCAGAACTGCAGAGGCTGTAAGGTGCACTTCACATTAAAATTCAGCTGTGCAGGAAAGAGGGCTACCCCAGGGCTGGAAGGACACTCAGACAGGTTTTGAAGGTCACTCCTAGGTATTTAGGATGAAATTAGGCAGGACCTAAGAGCCTAGGTTCTACTGTAAAGCTGTCCAACACTCTCCTGGCTGAGCGCACCTCTGAAATGGACAACATCAGGGAATGGTGGTGTTGCATCATATGCTCCTTCAGTATAATACAGCACTGATACACAAACACCTCATTCTGCCTATTGAAAGCACAGCCAAGATTTCTGCAATAGTACTTTATTCAACTTACATATTATTTGTTTCAATTCACTGTTTCTTCTTCCTAATAGAGCATTATTCTGATGTATTGGTTACTGTTCATCAGTGAAAAAAAATTAGTACCAAAAAACTGAAAAATTAGTCTCTCAGTCCTCACTAAATGGATACATACATGAATATAGAAATATATTATCTTCAAAACCTGTCAAAAGAAGACAGCATCTGAATATTTTGAAAGCTATAAATCACTTCTATTTTTCTTTTCTGTAGATACTCTAGTTCAGCGCTAAAATTAGATCTAACCTGATAATAATGCCAAGTCAAATGTAAATGATCATGAAATGTTCCAAGTGACTGAGAAATTTTGCAGGAAAGGTGAAGGATTTTTTGAGGATCAGGAAAAGCTGTATTCTAAAACATAAATTGGGACAGTTTTATTTCTTAGATGATGAAAGTTTTGCAGTAGTAGTTTCCTTCTTCTCCTTCCAGTCTATTACAAATCTTCTTGTATGAGGAAGCAGGGACTCTCATTGTCAGTCGTCACCAGCCATAGTCTCTCCTCTTCTTAGCTAATACCAGAATTTCCCACAAAAGTCTTCAGTTATCAAGCATCAGGGTAATACAGGTTTTCCTAAAACTGTCTTCTAATTTCTTCTTCAGATTTGCAAGAACCCTCAGGAAAAGCTTGCTGGTAACTTAACACAGTAATACACTGAGGGCTGTGAACCTTAGCATGCAGAAAACCTTCAGACATAGTAAAGTGCTGCTCTAGTAAAATACTTATGCATATGTTTAATTTCAGTCATGCAAGAAATCTTAACTGATTGAACTGCTGCGTTGGATTGGAGACTATGTGATCTGGATAAGACCTGAGTCATTTTGGGACGCAGCAGATGTGAGTAGCAACATAAGAATTGAACCCACTCTTCATTCTGGACTCTAGGCAGCACAATGAATTTTATGGATTCCTCACTGTCACACTTGCTGTCAAGTTAATGACAAAAGACTTTGCCATTTGAGCACTATCCATTTCTCATTTTTTCCTGGCTTTCAGCCTGAGTCATGACATGCTTCATTGCTATGGTTTTGTCCTTAGCTTTTGCAAATGTTGACCTTGGTGACCTCTGGATAGCACACCAGCATCTAAAACAGATTCTCATTAGATCCAATCTGCTGCTCCTCTCTTGTCTGATTTCTTGATCACAGCCAGAATAACTGGAAGCACAAAAATAAGCTTTGCAAAGCTTGCCAAAAAAACTTCCTCAAAATGGAGGAAATGTGGTATTTGCACTCTCTGTATGCACACCAGGAAGCAAGCTATTCTAGTCTCTCTTTTGAGTAAAAACAGGTGATCACTTATCAGGTTATCTTGTCAATTTGATAAACATAAAGCTTACAATAATAATGATACTGCTGCAGCCATCAAATCTAATGTAAATGTTATATTTATCTGTTGCCAATTAGCCTAGATGGCCTAAGGATAGAAACTGTTGGTCTGAGACATGTCCTTGTGGCATGTAATGAAATAATGTCCATTCCAATTCGCAGTGACCACAAGTCATTTTTTTGTAATTCCTAGGGAATGTCTGCAGGCTGCTTTTGGTTGCTCCACAAGCACTTCTCAAATCCTAACTTGAGAGATTGCCACTGAGAAATGAGTAACCAGAATGGTCTCCAAGCTCCAAATCTTTGCTTTCTGATGACTAAATTACACCCCAATCCAAACATTGTTGATGTATTTTCCCCAGAGGATGGAAGGTGAGAATAGCTGTATGGGCATCCCAGAATAAGGCACCTCAGGTGATGAGCTGACGGTTCAATGGCCATGACTGGCCCCATGCTCCCTCTGTTGGAAAAGTTCTGACATGTCCTTGCTCATTTCCTTCAAAAAAGGTGAAATGAATGGCCCTGTTTGGAAATCAGCCTCCTACATGCTGTCCAGTCAAATCCTAAAGAGCTCTGTGTGAGACCTGTTCACATCTCTCTGCTGCTGGCGCCTGCTGCCTTCCTCCCCACACAGCCCAGCTCAGTGTTTGGTTTGGGTCAGTTTGGAGCAGCAATAGAAAGAGCAACACATTTTTGGGGAAAAGAATCGGTAAAACAGTCTGATTTTTGCAAGCGTTTTTCCCAGGAAGTTCTCTGGTGAAAGGAGTTCGTTTGCTGGGGTTTTGTTTTTCTGCAAGGCACAGCTCCTGGGCCCACCAGGTCTGTTGCCAGCATGGGCACAGGCTAAGGCATGGTGATGGCTCACCAAGGAGGGCAGAGCCTTGGCCTTGCCACAGCAGTGGACTGCCAGGTGTCAGTCAGTACATGGAGGAGCACGGGCTGCTGAGATTCCACCTTGGGTGGTGGCGAGGCTGTGGATGGCATCAGTTACAAAAATGGCATTCAGGCCACTGGGTTTCCTGCAGCAAGCCTGCTCCATCAATTGCTGCTTCTAAGTTACCCTGGGCAGGGCTAGCTGTGACCAAGGGCATATGAACTGGGCTTTCTGGCTCTGCTTAACCTCCTCTTTTTATTCATGTCCTTTCCCTTACCACGCTGTATTTCTTTTCTGGAAGTCATTCAGTCATACCCTGTCCTGTATAGGTTTCCAAGGTTTAGAGCCCTCCCTGTGAGCAGAGCCAGACCTGCAGCCAGCAGAAAGACAAGCTGAGGTCAGGGGAATAGACTCCATGTGTCCATGACACACCCCAGCAGATGCCTGCTATATCTCCTGGTCGAGTGGGCTACATGAACACCCATGTTCCCTGATGATCTACCTCACGAGCTGTGGGAGAGCTCATGTGTAATTGACTCACTACAGACACACACCATCATGTGAACTTCCTTGTCAGCTACTTGGGAGGCAAGAGTTGACCCTCTCGACTCTGCAAACTCAGACCATCAGCCCTCCGTTTAAGGATCATCTGTATCAGAGAACTCTTCTGTCGTTGCTGAGAATGACCAGGATGCTCTTATCAGCTGCTCAGCCTGCACACTGTTGCTTTGAGGGTCTCTGGTACCTCGAGCTGGGCAATCATGCACCGTTTTCCTGGTCACCCTCTTCCTATGACAGCCCTATCAGTAAGAAATCCCTGTTTGTGTTGAGGGCACATGCCCTGTTTATTTTTGTCTGTTACTGTCATGGCAGGGCTGTGCAGACGTGGCAAAAGGCATGACTGCTCTCAGCATTTGCACCTGGGGTCTTTATCTCGTAACTGAGTGCGTGCAGGAACCTGCATCATCTCATTGCAAGAAAACAGGGACTGTGAGCTGGGGTCCTTTTCTGGCTTCTGAAGAATGATACATCACTGCTTTGTCTCTGTGTTTGCCTTGCTGTATTCATTTAGCCAGGGCAACTATGATGGTTATCAGAGCAGAGCTGAAAACAGGGAACCCCAGCAAGCCCTTGGGGCACAGCCAGAGCAGATACTTCAAAGTAAAACCTCAGGCTCGAGCCTATGACATGTGAGGGAAAGCCTCTTGTGCACAGGTGAGCCTCTCTGCATTCTCTTTCAGGCTCCTGCAAAACGTGCTTCTTTTCAGGTGACTTTTTATCTGCACTTTCTGCTCGCCATCGCTTGAGGGCAGTTAAGCTCATGTCAGGTCTTGCTCGAGCTAAGTGTGATTTGATCAAATTTTAGCTGTAAAATGATACAAAACCCATTACAAGCAAGGAAAAACTCCTGACTTTGAGGCTGACTGTCTAGACTATGACAAGGAAGATGTAGTTTGTAAATCATCATGCTCATGAGCGAGAGATGCTGTCTCTTTGCTCAAACACTACCTGCTTCAGCAGACCAGCTGGTGCACCCTAAGATCATGAGTGCTGGATGTGAGACTGTCCTATGATACTTCTTGACATAGGCTGGCCTACAGAGGCTCAAACTCTTGGACAGAAGTTGCTAGCAAAGAATTTTAATCACATGCAAAAAAATGGTTGTCCAGTGACCAATGTTCAGCTCTTTATTTCCAACTGCAGCTGAATGCCACAGCAATTACAGGAGGCTGAGTAAGACCAGCCAAAGTTAGTTTCTTGGAGAGGATGGAAATTTCTTATCTCTCATCCCCAGTAGGAGTGACTCAGTGGCTTTGTACAGACACTGTGTTGGGCATATGTGGACACACAAGAAATGAGATGACGGGACACAAAGTCCAAGATAGAAGGTCAAGTGCATGTAGAACAGTTGAGCTTTCAAGTCACCAGTGTGTGGTGAAACCCAACCTGAACAAAAGTGATGGTCAGTGGTGTCTATGTATCCTGCGACAGATACTCAGCTGACTGTTGCCTCCTTGCTGTCCTTGTGGAGGTGGAAGTCCCTGTGCCTCACCTTCCCCTTCCATAGGAGACACTGGAATTTTGCTCCTGGTATTTTTCCTCTCCCTGCATTAGCAGCTGTGAGCTTTGGGAACAGAGGTGTGGGTGACAGATGCACACAGCTGCTGTCCCTGGCCTCAGTGATCAACACTGAGAAAAGTGCTGGATCTGAACAGACCCTGAAAGAATGAGCAGTAGTGATGTGGCCTGGCGAAGCTCTGAGGAGGCTGATTAGCCAGGGTGATAGCCAGGACAAGTCTGGGTGTAGTGTTGATACAGCTGTTTTGCTGGTACCTGCAGAAAGGAAGCCTCCTTGATCAAAGTTAAACTACTTCTAGGTGCTCCCTGACATGCCTAGTGGAGATTTCCTTCTGGTGGGACCAGATGTTCCATGGGAAAGGTGCAAGGTGCCAAAGCTGTTCTTGCTTTGCCTGAGTGTTGGAACAAACAGGTCCTAACTCCCTTCCAGCCTTGGTTACTCCGTGATTCTGAACTCACCAAAGGACTCAAGAGCCTCTCTCAAAATAAACAAGCCAGCAAATTGTCCCCAGTGATGCAGAAAATTGTAGAGCAACAAACAGCATAAATTCTATTGATCACTGGTTCAACCCAGCATAGCAACTGAGGGAGTTGTACCTTGGACTCCCCACCAGTTTATTCTGGGACACATTTTCCAGGGGCTGCAGGTCCCTGGTACAAGGAGGAATGGCCATGGTTCTGCCTGGCCCAGGGGCTACAGCTGCTGCTACTGCCGTGCCTGAGTCATTGGCAGAGACACGTGTTTCAGGGAGCAGCTGTTGAAAAGAAGTCATGGGGGGCCATTTAGTTACAGTTAAAGCAGAATGAAAATATAAAGCCTTCGGCAAAGGAGATGCTTTGCTGCTGGCAGAACTGTGCTGTGCACACCAGCAGTGGGCAGTCAAAGTCCATTCCAGTATCCGTCCGAGTCCAGCTGCACCAGGGGTGAGAGGCTGGAGAAGTGTCCCCAGCAGCCAGGGGAAGGTAGAAGTTTTGCCTTGTGTTAGAAGCTCAATTTTCTCCTTGGTCTTAGCACTGCACTGGAAACTAGAACCTGAGTGGAGTCTGCAGGCCAGGTAGGAGCTGGGAAGAAGGTTCAATGTAAGGAGGAGGCAGAGCAGCTTTGATTTATTTTCTGAGACAGATGAGATTGTTTCTTCCCTCCATGGCACAGTCCTGGGCTCTTGTATTTTTCATGCTTCATTACAAGTGTTTGTAATTATATGAGTGGCTTCAGAGGCCAATTAAGGCTTCATTTAGAGGCTGCTCTGGATGCTGGAAGCCCTCCATTAGCCTGGGCTTCTGCCAAGGAAAAACACTACATTGTCTTTAACAACTGCACCAGCTCCTATCTGCTTAATGTTGATTTTCCTATTAAGTTCAGCTAATACTTTTCTAATTGTGTGAGCTGGGCCTGAGGCCAGGCTGGATAGCTTTTGTTGGCTGCTTCCTAGGCTGCATCAGAGATGAGCAAAACCCTCACAAGCACTTGACTGTGCACATGTTCAGTTGCATCTAAACAGTGACTGTTCTCCCCTAAACTGACTCAAGCTTTTATGTGTGCCCCCTGTGTTGCTTCCCGAGGCAAGCCCCACGCAGTCAGGAGATGTGGGTGATGGAGAGCAACCTTTGAAGCACCAGGGCCTGGCATGGCACATAGCTTACCCCAGGAGGTACCAGAAAGGATGGAAATCAAAGGCCAGCCTACATCTCTACTTGTGGATAAGCTATGGACAGGGAATTACTCCGTGGGTTCTTTGAGGCAGATGATAGAGCACAAACTGCCCAGGAGGGCATATTTCCAAATAGAAGGATTTGTTCTGTCTGTAGGTCTGGGCACTCACACAGTGTAAAAGGGGTGATGCTGACACTGTGGTGAGGTAGAAGATCTCAGACACCATTTCCAAGCAGAGTGCTCAGGGATGCCATTCATCTGCTGTGAATCTGTTACTCATGAGAGAGTGGTATGGCAAACCTATTGGAACTGGCACTTGTTACTGTGGTTGAAGCAGGTGTGATGTGGACCACTTCCACGCCCTCCTTCTGACTGGAGAGGTACCAGCTGGCTGCATGCTGGGCATCTCTGTCCAGGAGCTACATCTCCTGCATTTTCCTTGAGGAAAGAGGGGATATTTTTTCTTTTGGGAGCAGTAGAGAGGCAATGTCAAACCGAAATGTGTGTCATGTTATACTGGCAGAAGACAAGCTGTGTGTTCTCTGAAAGCCTTGCCGAGAAATAGAAGCTATTATCAGCAGATGACTGACAGTCATTGCTGGAGGAGACCCACCTCCTACCCACGAAAAGTGTGTCCTTCTAAAGCTTTTTCTCTCAGGCTTTTTCTCTCATGGTTCAGAAATACAGACAACAAATGAAACTTAAGCAAGTGTGTAGATTCGTTGCTGAATGAACCTTAAGCACGTATGATTTTATTTAACAATTGAGTTGCATATTCTCTAATTAAAAATGGCCAGGCAATTAAGTAATTTAATAACAAGCTAATTTAATTTGAATTTGCTCTGAGTAACAGCTACACCTTCAAGTTAAAATATCAATAGGACAGAAAGCACTAGTCTTGAATTTTTCATTTTAGAAATGCTACTCTTTTAACTTTAAAACCTCTAATGCAATTATCACACACTAATCAAGTTTTAATGCCTTATTGCCTCCTAACACTGACAAATGCAGAAGAAATTCACCTTGACTCTCAGCAGCTTGTGTTTGGGTCTGATTTGCTTCCAAGTGCAACAGCCCCTTGTTTTGAGCCCTTCACAAATGTGTCTCAGGGCACGGCTGCAGCCCAGCACCTCACAGGGAGCCTGAGCCAGCACTGACAACATCCCGTGCTGGCCACTGCCCTGGGGGACAGCAAGCCACTAGAACTCACTAATGGTCACAGGACCACCTGTGGTCGATGCATATGCTTGGACTGTGTAGACCACTCATCCCACAGACCTTTTAGAGCACTTGTTTTTGATGAATTTGTTCCTCTACTAAGACAGGATTACGAAAATGAGACAGATTGCTGACAGTTTAGGTGTTTAAGATGGCAGATAAATCGTGGTAGCAAAAATCCTCATTGTTTTCTTGAGTATAAAAACTAAAACTAACTTTTTTTTTCCATGGCCATATGGCAGGTTCAAAACCTAATTAATCTTGGAATTACTGACAGCAAAATGTACCTCCTGCTTAAGGTGTTTGGTATGCAGAGGATAAAGTTTAGAGAGCTTGAAATTTGCTGCAAGACAGCACTAAACATCCAAACAAGCCATTATTGTAGATGGTTTCCTGGTAGCATAAAGAAGGAGGGTGAGCCAGGGCTATTTCAGACCGAAGTTGAAAACGCTAATTGACTTTTACTCACTGCGAAAGAAGATGTAGTATGACAAATGGCTTTGTGGCTTGAATCATTAGAGACCAAGGAGAGAGTTGCTGGCTAATGGGGCTCTCCTGGGCAGAAATGGCTGCATTAGGATTGTTGTGAGCAATTTGCAAGATGGGCTCGTAAAGCACAGGAGGAATCAGCAGGACCCCAGCTGGCACCACGTGTACAGGCAGAAAGCACAGCAGTGGATGGAGGAGGCTGGAAAGGATCAGAGAGGAACTGGGAAGCACCTGAAGGCTGCCTTCATCTCTGGGATGAGCAGTGCTGCACAGCTCTTCCTGGAAAGGGCAAAGATGGCTCTGTCCATCTGAGAAGCAGACTCAGAGGTCAGGGGTGGCATCAGAACCCTGAGGGCACTAATAGGCTTTAGTTGCCCTGACCAGCCTCCCCTGGGTCCCATCCACACCCTCTACTCATGGACCAAGGGCACTATTTAAATTCAGGCCTCAGACCCTAGTTTTCTCCTGAGTGATATTGTAGGTAGATCTGTCTCCAACCCTGTCTCCAGCTGCTCCTGACTGGGCTCCCTAAACATCCCCTGCTCTGATCCATCCTTGGGTTTAGTTGGTCCCCGTGTAGCCTGCCCTGCTCAGTTGCTGTAGGATGGTGCCCCTCTGTGAAGGCACAGCATATGCTGAGGTAGGTGCCCCCTCCTGCCTTGTCCCTCTTGCTGGAGCATCCTCACTCCTGTTGCTTCCTAACACAGCATGCTTTACAGTGGGTCCTCCTGAAAAGATGACTGGAAGACTGATGAGCTGCAGAGGAGTGAGCAGACAAGCCTTCAGAGGAAGGAGCAGCTCTTCTGCTTCAGGGCCTGTCTTCTGGAAGAGAGATACGTCCTAGCTTCAGCAGTCAAACACATTTATTGGTTGAAGTAAAAAGGTATGAGTTCAATGCCCCCTTATTTCACATCATACACATCAGAGTTTGTTCTAGCTGTTGGAAGAAGTGAGCTCAAATAATCCAAGGGTCAGTTTTCTAACATTAGACTGGAAATGTCTTTATTTACTTTGACAAACTTGGCCAAGGCTCAAGGCACTCTAATGTTATGTATTCTTCAGTAAACACAATTAACTGGAAACTGAGAAACACTGATATCATCTTTTCCCTTGGGACTGGTCACTGTGAGCTGCTTTTCTCCAGACAGAAAAACAACTTTATTTTCTCCCAGTGTTGCAGAGGAGATGGAAATCCTTTTGGCTCCAAAAAAAACTAAAGTGGCTAGGTTTGGTGATACAGCCTGGCTTTGCCTCCTGCAGTGGTCAAAGGGAGCAAAGCTTGCTAAGAGTGGGAAGATCTGCATTGTGAAGGGCAGGTGCAGTCCCTATATCGAAGGTTGTACAGAACCAGTGGGTCTACGCTGCCCAACAGCAGTTCTGTGTTTGTCTCCAAAGCAGCCAGGTGGGATTGGTAGGAGCAGGATACACCATGCAACCAATGTTTAACAAAAAAACTTACCTCTGGGTGACAAAGCTGAACTTTGGCCTCCTGTTTTCTCGTCTGCTTAAGAGATCCTTGCTGAGAGAATGCAGAAAGGCAATCTAGAGCCTCACCACAGTCCAAGGCAGAGGCAAATAAACTACATTTGTAGTAGCAGCTTTTCTAAGTGGTGTTATAACCCGTTCCCCAAGCAATCTGGTGTAGTACTTCATGATCTGACAGCTGGAAAAATCTTGTCTGGTATCTAACCTAACCTTACTTACTGTAATTCAGGACAAACATTTCTTGTTCTTAACCAGCATGGATACATTGAATAGTTTATCTTCATCTCTGTAACTGCAGCCTTTTATGGATATGACATTTAGGTACTTGGTGTATCATTACCCTGCGTCCTTTTGGTCTGCCCACTTCTAGATTGAACAAACTCTCATTCTTCCATCTTGCCTTTTTAGGTCTAGGATCCGGACTCTCTCCAGATGGTCCATAGCTCTCTTGAAAATGCTCTTCTTCCAACCTCTCACTGAGAACGTCTGAATTGGGCAGAGTATATTGATTATCCCACATTTGCATGTGTTAGACTTTTGTAACAGAAATATTAAGATTGAAGTGAAGTCTGAATTTAAATGTGTGTGTGAAAACAACAGAATGAGTACTAAAATAAGAACCTGTGCTGATAATGTAGACCACTACTTCAAAAACGGGATTCCTAGGATGCCATTCCCAGTTGTAAAAGTGAGGAATGTGCTTATGGCATGATCAAAAGGCCTATGTGCAGGTAAGGTCACAGCACAGTGAAGTTATCAGCAGAAGACCCCACATCCTGCCTAGAGAATGTCATTGAGGTTGCAGCAATTCACATACCATTGCTTTTCCTGACAGGCCACCAGGAAAACAAGTGTGCAGACCAGGAGAAGCAGATAATTGTCAAATATGAAAAGTTTAGCTTATACTGTTGGTAGCAAGAAGGGCACTGTGTACATCTTCAAGCTTGCATGCCTGACTTTCTGCACCTCCTACTTCTTGTTCTGCCCTCAGCAAGGTATTCCTTCCATGCCTCCAGCAACACCAGGCTGCCTCAGCCTTTGCTGTTCTGTCTTTACTTCCAGGTCTTTTGTTCTTTGGTCTCTGCTGCTCCTCCCTGCAGTCTGTCATCTTTCTTGTTGGTCTTGTAAATCCTTAATTCTTGTACTGCATCCCAGCTGCCCTCATTTTCCTCCCTGGTCACAGGTTCACAGCTCCCTCCTGTCCCTTGCTTTTGGCTGCGTAGTCCCAGTCCTCCTGCACAGTGCATAGTGGACTCAGGTTGGTGACCTTTTTCCTGCTGGGAAGAACTTTATCTGCTCAGCCATGTAGTTGACTGAAAGCTTCTATATCTCATCCATTCATCGTATACTGACCTTCAGCAGAGTGCTGTGTGGGTAGCACACTGCAGGCTCTCCCTCCCTTCCCTCCAGGATTGCCCACGTAATGCTTCTCCATGCATTTCCTCGGGTCTGTACTGCTTTGGAGCCCTGGATGTGCTAGATTCAGCACTGCTCTTCCATGGCTGAATATCTGGAGATTCTGGATTGATTCTATGAAGGGAGAAGGTGTCTCTACCCAAGCCCCTTGGAGGTCTGACTTGATGTACTTGCAGCTGAACAAAGTATATGCCTCTTTGAATTATAAACTCTGGGTAATTGGAGCAGTTAGTTCATCAGTGGATTTTGATTGAGATAGTCATGTTTCTGCATCAGTTCTGAAACATGTTTCCTGAAAATACATTAGGAACAGCAGGACACAGAATAGGGCTGGATAAAAAATCTTGGCTGGGAATAGCTTCCATGTCCATATATAACAGGACCTGAGCATGCAGCATGGGTCAGTTTGGAGTTAAGGGTTTGTTACTGCTTTGTTGTAATATCAAACACATACTGTTAGATTGAAAGATTTGAGGTAAGGTTCTGCACATCTCAGGCTGGGGATTGTATATCTTCCCCTCGTGAATAACTCCAGACAATACATGAAAGGAAAATCAAAGAGGAGGAAAAAAACAGTAATCCTTCTTCTCTCAGAGCTGTCTCCATTCCCTTTCCAGCCTCTGCTGCACATTACTTTGTGTGACTCATACAGAACAAAGACAAGCAGGATTTTAGAGTTAATTTCTTTAAAATTTGAGCCCACTTTGGTGTCTGCTGCTGACAGAGTCCAACCTGCCCCCTGTACTGGACTGAGAGGTTTTGGACCAAGTGCACATATATTAGAGAATTTTAAAAGCAGTAAAACAGCACAATGGGATTCAGCCTCTTATCCAGGAGCCATAAGTAAAGGCAATCCACAGCTGCCTGCAGGAAAATGGGGAAAAACAGAAGCAGAATCCTGCCAACAGCAGGTTTCATGCAGTGGGGTAAGCGTTAAGCTCAACACTATCATGTTGATGTACCTCAGCTATGATAGTCCACAATGTTAGTGTCATCTGTCACCAGTGCCTCTTCACTCCTCATGTGAGCATCATGGTGCAAAGTCCTTTTGACAGATCAACACTGGGGATGTGGCACCAGGCTGAAAATGCTACACTGGAATATGCTGGCCCTAGGGTAGTGAGTTGTTGAGCAGGATTGGGCTGAGCTTTCCTGAGAAGTACTCCGAGCCACACTCTCAGAGGTTCTGGCACTGCTTGAGCAGGTGATGCCCTTGGTCCCAATCCTTTCTCCATGACTTTTTTTTTTTTACTTTTCATGACTGGGACACAGCTGGCAAGACAGCTGGCCCCTGTGCCTCCTGGCTTACCTCCTTCACGTCTCATTGAGCAGAGGCTGCTTCTAGAGTTGTTCATTAACCCTCAGAGAGAAAAATCCTCTTGGAACACAATTTTTTGCTCGATACAGAAGTACTCACTGGAAACCTGCACCAGAACAGCCCTGCAGACCAACAGAAGCAAGTCTGGGGTGGTGTCTTTAGACTACTATAGTACAGAGTCTCTCAGCATCACACAGATACGAGCACTAGTGATTAGCAGAGAAACCAGGCTTGAGGGCTTGTTTTGGTTTCTGCTTCAGCCTTCCAATCTAACACATTTAATGCGCATCAGGGAGCAGGGCAAGGAGACACTTTGTTCTCATATCTTGGAAAGTCAATCAGTTGCATAATATGAATCACAGAGGCAGCAGGAACGTGATCAAGAGCAGAGAAGGGACACATCAAACGCTTTATTGTGGCTATGGGGAGGGACGAGCCCCGCCTCTCTCTGCACAACTTATCTTTCCCAAACTGCCTTTGAGCCTGTTTTGCCTCAGCTGCCTGTCAATCTAAACACAGCTCAGACTGCAAAGTAGCTGTTTATTAGCCCTAGTTTATTAGAACAGGAGAGGTAAACACCCCCAAAAGCCTCCTTAACTATTCAGAGTTTAAATTACCCTCTTCCTCCCAGCAGGGCAGGGATTGTTCAAGGCCTGTGTGGAGCTGTGTGCTGAGCTGAGGGGGGTAGAGCCAGCACCAGGGTAGGGAGTCACCCAGGCCCTTTGGCTCAAAGAGCTGAGTTCTGAGGGGTAGATGACCTCTTTTCTTAAGACTTAAACTTGGAGCTCCTGTGGCTTGCAAGGAGTGTCTGGGCATCTAGTCCAGTATGGTGCAAATAGGTTTCTTTCTGTGTCCTGCTGCCATCCTTCTGAAGCTGGACTACCTTGCAACTAGGAGTACCTGACACACTATCCAAAGGAGTGTGAGCTCCAGGGGTCTAGCTGTTGTGGTAGCCTGAACGCTTGGCTCTTTCCCCTCCTGAACCTTTTGTTTTTCTTTCATCAAGTGCTTAAAAATTCTTGCAAGTCCGCAGTGCACATTCAGAGGCCGAGCTGCAGATGTGGTAGCCCACCTCAGAAGGGATAGATCTGCCGACACAGGGCAGAAACCACAACACCCTGATTGAGTGTGGACCTGTGTCTTTCTGGTAGTGTCTGTCTCTGACAAAGGAAGAAGTGCCTCATTGGAGCTTGATGCTGAGTGGGGAAACAAGACAATCAGTCTGTTTCTTCTAGTGCAAGACTTGATGCTATTGCTTACCAGATGCACTGCTGGCAGCTAAACCTAATCAGTTTTGGTGAAGGACGCAGAGTTACAAGGTGGATAGCAGTGAAGCATGTTGAAGGGAGAGGTGTCAAAAAGAAATCACTGCAATATGAAGCATCTATCACTGTCTTAGGCAATTTCCTTCCTTGCCTAACAAACAGCAAGAGCATTTTCTGCTGAAAGCACAGACAAAAGCTGTGGGAGCATATAATGACTGTGAGGGGCTTCTGGGCTTTCTTGCTCTACTTTGTAAATTCATCTCTCATCTTTGTTCTATCAAGACTATTTTTAGCTGCTCTTACTCAGAGCGTAAGTGATTCTCCATTACAAATCTGAATCACAAAATAACAATAAAGGCATTTGCCGAGAAGGGTGACGCTGGTGCCTGGCACAGCTCCCCTAGAGATCCTACCGCACCATCCCAAAGCACTGGGGCACTGCTTTCAGCTCTCAGTGACCTCCCTTGCAGGGCAGTAAGGCCACTCAGCACATGCACATGCTCCCTCCAGAGACAGTGCAATGTCCCTGGAGACCCTTGGCTGCTGGTCACTGTTCCCAAGAGCTGTCTTGTCTAGCTGCCGTGGGACGTGTCCTCCTCCTTCCCACGGCTCATCTCTGGGGCCTCTCATTATGCAGCTTCCTGCCCCCTCTCTATATCACTGACTACTTTTCTCCCTTGCAGCTCTCACGACTTCAGCCTTTCCCTTTTCTGGCCAGCGTGGCTCCATCTTATTCCCCAGCCTGGCCTTCCCTCCACAGGCACCCCAAGACGCTGGTGTTCACAAGGCAAGGGAGGAATACAGCTGGGGTGTGCTGGCAGCCAAAGAGTTAGAGCACGTCTCAGGGAGCAGAGGTGAATGCAAAGTGCAGTGCGGTCAGGGCATGAGGCTCATCTCAGTGACAGAGGGAGGGGACAAGCCATGCCCAGGAGGATTTGCTGGCTGATAGGATATCGAGCATTTTTATGAGCATCTAGTGCTCTGTGTAACAAACCCGGGGCTGTGCCTGGCAATCATTTCCAGGTGAGACAAGCTCACGAAAGTGTGAGTGGCAATCTCCTGTGAGGGTTTCCTGGATGAAGTTTAGCTGGACTAACTGAGACTGCAGCATAATTTCACGTGATGGGAAACACAATTTGTCAGCGCTGCCCTCACCAGAGGCTTGTCTTTTCTTAGGATGCATAAATAAGAAAAATACTCTGTGTTTATGGTATAAGAAGCACTTTGTAGGTGCTGGCAGCCAATTTATACTGTGATGATTCTGAACAATATAACTCCTTTCAGAGCCATGCTTGTCTTTAGAGCTAGCTTGCTTCTCTAGTGATCAGAAACAGTACCCTGCATCTGATCATACTTGATCTCAGAAAGCCCAAGTCCATTATGTACCTTTGTGGATCTGTCTCTGAGGTTATCCAACACGGTATCTCTTTTGATTTTTGCATTATATCCTCTGCCACCCACAAGTCCTCTGTGGATGACATTTAAGGATTGCTGCAATGGGTGTTGGTCAGATTCCTGTGTGACCCAAGTGATCCTCTGTTAGATGAGCCAGTTACGGATGCTGGAGGCTTGATTGAAAACAAGTGCGGAAGCTCATGTGTTTTTTCTTCTATATTGAAACTCATTTCTAGCTGAAACACCAAAGCATAAATGTGCCTTGGGATAGCAGCTTGCAGGAGTCTCACCTGCTGAGCCAGTAATTGCAGTCTTTAGCGTCCAGCCTGCATCCAGAGAACCAGAAAGACAGGCAAACATGGTTTCAGAAGAGACAGTAAGATCTCAGTCATGTGCATCCCGCTGAGCAGTTCAGAAGGATGAAATGTAACAACATGGAGCGTTTATTTCTTGCTAGGGAAAAGCAGAAATTTCTAAATGATGAAGCATTAAATGTTGCCAGTCTCAGCATGAGGCTGTGAGCACCAGCTGCAGAGCACAGCCATGTACCATGTGCCACAGATTTTGCTCACAGCCCTCTCTTTTTGGTTGTTTGTTCTTCCTCTGGGGCACAGTGAAGCTCAGGTCTGCTCAGGTTTTCAGCACTGCTGCAACATGAATTTTAAACTGCAAGAGGTCTTGGCCAAGGAATGCTCACCCAGCAGTGATTGTTCTCCAGGAGCCCTCACAAGTCTGCTCTATACTGCATGCACTCCTGTGCAATCAGCCTCTGCAGCAATGACTCCTGCCCAGTGGAGCAGCTCCATGCTCTTGCTACATTGAATGTTTGCCACTTGTAGTTTCATTCTGTCCAGTTTGCCTCCCAGACACAGATCGAGGAACTTCAAGCTAGGATCAGCTGGTTTCATTTTGCTGCTTCCTTTTTGTGATTCCAAAATTAGCTGCAAGTCAGGTCTGACTAATGCCTTGAATACCTGCCACCTTCGAGCTGGGGCTGCCACATCAAGAACATTTACTTCTGCCTAGAGTCAGCTCAGCCATTGTATGCAGCAGGCTGGCATCACATAGGGTGTTTGAATGGATGCTGTTTCTCTGCTGCAGGTGCTTGTCCTTGCTTTTGTGTTTCTTTAGCCTGCAATCATGAATGCTCTACAACCTCATGCACAGACTTGTCAGACATCACCCTTTAAATAACTGTCATACTCTTGAGACAGGCATTGACAGATGCTTGCTGCTTCTAAGCTGTCTTTTATAAGCAGGCTCAGAGAATTAAACAAGTAAACTGTGACCAGAGCAGTAAATAACGGGCTTTGGATGCTGAGCCATGACCTCACTGACAAAATGTCCCCTGGGTTTTGCACTTCTGAATGAAGCTCTAGCCTTTGTTCTCTGGCATGGGCCCTTGTGGTATGGCAGCTCTAATCCTGCTCAGCTGCCACTGGAAAGATAAGAGGGAAGCAAGGAGGAAAGGTCCACCTAAGGTTAAGGCAGAAGATCTCACTGGATCTGCAGTGATGAAAGATTTAGCCTTGCAGCCTGTAACTTCATATCCTCTAGTAATTGTCTAGGCAGAAGATAGCTCGATCACATTAAACAGTTGCGTTTTTTAGAGCTGTGGAAAACAATTCACTGCACAGCTGGGTTGCTAACGTGCAGAAGGCATGAGAAGGGGTTATGTTGCACACTGTACATAAAGGCTTCTTAATTTCTGACGCATCAACCCTCTCCCTGCCTCCCTTTATGCCTCCTTCTCCTCCTCTGTACCTCAGGGCACAGTCAGGCGAAGCAATGGGCCCATGAGTGAGAGGTCTCCAGGTGAGGAATGTGCAAACTAAGACAGTGATGAGCCAACAGGGGACAATCTGAGCTGTCCCACCATCACCCATCACAGCTCGTGCCTCAGTAGGGGATCTCCCAGTAAGCTTCAAATAGCAAGTGCAAACAGCTTGTGGTGCAGAACACGAAGGAACATGGAGTTGTGTGTTTAAATCAACAGCAGCTAAATTCATGTTACACTATATCAGGTCAAAATATGCACTGAAAATCCTTAGAGAGGGTTGTTAAGAGTGAAACGGTTCCCTGTGAGCCGTCAGTCTGTGGCGTGTCTGATCAGAGCCACCAACAGCTCCCAGCTCTCAGGTGCTGTGCCTCAGCCAGGCTGCGTGGGCTGAGGAGAGGCTGGAAGCACATAGGCAGGACAAAACCAGCTTGCCTCACGCTCCCAGGCACATTTCAGGGACGGAAAGAGCAATGGCAGCACTGGGGTCTGGCACTGGGAGACTTCCAGAGGAGCTACAGGCAGAGCTGGGACACAACACAAGCATCTGCTCCCAGTCTCTTGCAAAAGACCAGCAAGTGAGTCCCTGCCTGGTGGCTGCATAGCCCCAGGACTATCCACACAGCTTTGTATCACTCTACTGCAACCAGCTTGCACTAAGATTCTTGGAGGAATAAGCCAAAGAGTTCTCAGGACAGAGAGTGGTCCTTTTTCATGCATTTTAGACTAACAGGAGACTGGAAGAAAGCCACAGTCTAAGAGGGGGTGAGCTACATAGTCACAGAGCTATTAACATTTTGTTCAGTGCTCAGCAACGTGTCAGTACAGACAACAGCAGGCTGGTTTGAGAAGGTGCTGATATAATTGATACCAGGTGACGTGATTTAATGGAAAGATAGATGTTTTCTAATGAGCTTAATAGTGCTCTTACAAGGGAGCTGAGGCAGTGAGATAGATTTATAAATGAATAGGACTTGCTGTCGATATTTGGCTTAAAATGCCATAAAGTCCATGTTGAATGGAGGAAAAGTGGCTAACAGTAGAGACATTTCAAAGCAGGCTCAGTGTTGGGAAAGCATCAGTGAACAGGCGTATGTTGGCTTGGTTTGTGGTCCAGTGTTATTCAGAATTTTCTTAGTGATTGAGAGGAAATATTTAAGGGGCTGTTAATCAAGATGGATGCTGAGACAGAGATTTGGGAAATGAGAAGGCAAATTACTCTGATGATAGCTTTTTCTGTTGTCTGACACCCACAAACAACAGCCAGACAAATAAACCCCATTTATTTCATTAGCAGACTCAAACCAGGAGGGGGGGGAAAAAAAAGTCCATTTGTGCTAAACAAAATTCTTCCTTTCATACAAGATGATATCTTTTTTTCTGGGCAGTAAGGGGAGAAGTAGGCAGCCCAAAAACTAAGGACTGAAGCAAAGAAAAACCCCAGCCAAATCCCCCAAAATTATCAGGAACTTCCAGGCACATGGAAGCAAGAAAAATCCACTGATGTTGTAGATGCATATGGAAGGAGGATGGAGCCAGGAAAAGGGGTAACAGGTACAAACTGGAACAGAAGAGGTTCCAGAGAAATACAAGGAAGAATTTCTTCCCTGTTCAGATGCTCAGATGGGCTGAGGAGTCTCCTTCTCTGGAGACATTCCAAACCCACCTGGATGAGTTCCTGTGTGACCTGCTCTAGGTGGTCCTGCTCTGGCAGGGGGTTGCACTGGATGAGCTTTTGAGGTCCCCTCCAGCCCTTGAGATTCTGTGATTCTGTGTAAGTAGAAAACACCTGAGGAAAAACTGTGTAGGTTGTATGTTAGGTTGATTAATTGTAGCATGCTAAATGAATGTGTTAATGCTTACAGAGCATCACTTCTGAGAGGTTCAGGCCCAGCGGGAAACTGCAACAACAAACCAAAGCTGCTTTGCCTTTCAAAGTTCATCCAAGAGCAGCAGGATGGTGAGTGGGTCACCCTTGGAGGTACAGCCACTGGAGAAGGGTTCTGTGTGAGCAGCACAGAATGGTGAGTCATCCCTTTTGACTGGGCTAATTTGGGAGGAGATGCTCTCTGCCTCTGGAGGCTGGCTGCGAGGGCCGTGGCTGTGGTCACACGTGAAGTCAGGCGGCGCATTGCAGGGACATGGGAAAGGATGATTTCCTCAGGCTGGGCTGTGGGACAGAGCTTCTGGGAATCCCAGTACGGGCTGGGGGGACCCTATGGGGACAAGCGTGGCGTCTCAATGTGTCTTTTAGTGAGGTCAGGCCATAGTCAGTGCCCTGGGACAGGAAACATGGCTGCATCCAGTGTCAGGCACAGGCACGTGCTGAGCTGATTCATCCAAACTCAGACCCAAATGGTGCTTCCAGGGCCTTCTGCTCCCAGCTTATTAGCCATAATTCAATTAAAGCATACACAGATGTGGAGGAGATGCAGCCCTCATTGCTGGCAGGAAATCCTACCCACTAATACTGAGGAAGGAATCAACACAGGGGGGTTGCACTGGAAGGGATTTTGTGCAGAGTGCTTAGGGTTAGGGTATGGGAGAAGGAAATTGGGGAGTTCCCATGGGCACTGGGCTCACACAGGGCTCTTGGAGCTCTATGCCACCCTGCTTAGTGCTTCTCAGGAGTGTGGGAGTTGCTCTGGTTCCTCACCATTGTATGGTGACCAGACATGTATTGGGAGGGGGGTGCCCATGAGAAGGATGGGCAATGCTCTGCCCTGTGTCCCCCTGTGCACCCGGGGGATCTGCTAGCCCATTCCCACCTGGCTGGCTCTGTGAGACATGAAGCAGAGGAAAAGTGGGCAGTTGTTGGCCTCTGTGAGGCAGACTAGGAAAGGCAACAGTGACAGCAGAGGCTCTGGCCCGGCAGCATGTCCCATGTCATGCCCTGCTCTGTTCCCAGTAACACAAAGCTGCCGCCTTCCCTGTGCACTCTTGCATCCCACAGCACGCTGCTCCGAGCTGGGAAGGGACAGGGCAGGACACCCCTGTGCTGCCAGGAGGGACCCAGCCCAGAGAAGGTGCCCTTAGCACTGACCACCAAAGCAGCAGCCAGTTTCCCCAGCCCCCTCACCCCCTCCCATCACCTGTGCCTGGCTGGGGCTCAGCCCAGGGTGACATCCCATCTACGCTCCTGTGCAGGATGACACAGGCCCATGGTGTGTTTCCCCGGCAGTGATGGAGGAGGAAAGGCTCTGTTTCTTAGCCTTGTCTCCAGCTGCCTGGGGAGGTGGTAGAGACAAGTGTGTGCGGGATGAGGGATGCCACAGTGGGACTCACAGAGGTTTATTATCATGCTGTCTCCTGTAGTCCCCTGGGCAATACACTAGAGCCAAAAGCTGTATGGGCCAGGAACCACCCAACCCCAGCCCTGCACCCCCAGCCCATCCTCACTGCTGCTTTCTCCATGCCACAGGTGAAGTGAGCCAGGGAGGATGTGACAGGCATAAAAAAGTGGTGTGAACTGTCACTTCTCCAAGTGGCAGAGAGGAGGACGTGGTTTTGGTGTTGAGAACAGCACAGTCTGTGCCTTGGGAGAAGAGGCCCAACTGTGAAAGGTAAGAGGTAGAAGAGAGTACTTTTGATTGGGGAGCAGCTGGAGCAGCTAAGAGGATATTAAACTGCAGCAGCTGGGAAGCACGGCTTAGAGGAGCAACAGTAGGCAAATCCAAACTCCTCACGTGGGGCCACTCACAACCAGCCTGTGCTAATGAACTTGGAAAAGGGAAATTTCCCCTGCAGCAGTTCTAGGAGTCTGCATTACCCAGTCCAGGGAGGACAGTTTTAATTGCAAAGCTCTTTGGGCTAGCTGTTGAGATGGCACCATTAGAAATTTCCTCTTACAGCCTGCTCACACAGAAGTTGGGGAATGCCCAGCTTGTCACTTGCTGGTGACAACACCAGCGTGTGTGTTGTTGAGTGTCAGGAGAGCCATGCAGCAAATGTGTTTACAATCCCATGTCAGCTCGCAGAGAAACTGCAGAATTTCTGTGTTCTGTGCAGAGGTTCCCTGCCCCAGCAAGCAGCCCTTGGGACCCTCCTGAGCCAGGAGGTCAGGCTCTGGCTGCCAGGGTTAGAGCTTGCACACACCTCGATTGTGTCAGCCAGCTGAGCTCTTGAATTGCTTGAATGAACGTGCTGCAGTCTCACCCAAAAAGCAGTAATGTTTCACAGGTTTGAGATTAAAATTAAATTACTTACATATTAACAAGCAATTACTTTTTCCCATCAGACACATTCTGCCCTTTGGCTTTTCTCCTCCTCAAACAGAGGATACCAGAGAGCTTTGGCACCGACTCGGTCACTTCCTACAGATCCACACAAGTGCTGTCAGCTCACCAACACTGGAAACACAAAGGGGGTTCACTTGGGCAAAGGTTTACACTGCACTGGAGATGGTTTTTAGTCCAAATGGTGCAGGACTTGCAGGCAAGTTGCCTCAGGTTTGGCAACAAGACAGGCACATTGTTACAAAAGCATTTTAAAGTAGAGCATCGACCTTCAGCTCACCTAATGATCTGAGAGGATGCAATATGCCAAGGCAGGTAAACTGGTCTAGGATTTGGGGTTTCTGTGTTGCTGGCTGTAGGCTCTAGAAACACATGAAGGCAAAGCTCACCCTGCAACTTCTACAGGTCGTGGGCAAAGCGTTTAAAGGTTTCTGTGGAGAGGGAGCACAGCAGTGGGGAGTGTGGGCAGACAGCCTGCTGCTAAACTGAAGCTTCTTTATTTCACAGCAGGACCAATCCTTGAAATGCAGCAGACCATATGCATACCCATCTGCCCAAAGCTTTCCTCTCCTTTCCAATGATGGTACAGGCTGTGCTGAGCCACAACTCAGTAAATTATCAGTCAGTTCTCTCCCTCCAGAGGGGCAACTGCCTTTTGCACCCTCCAAGGGCTGTGGACAAGTTATTCTGCTCTCCCTGGAGGCTACAGCAGAGCCAGGCATTGCAGTTCCCACCAAACATCCCCACAGCCAGGTATTTCACAAGTTCATCCTTTAGCACAGAGTAGCCCCAATGCTGTCACAAAGTCCTCTCAGGGCAGGCACAGTTACGCCTATTGATTCAATTAATCACCTTCCCTTGGTGACTCAAGGACTCCCAAGACTCAAGGTCTAGCTTTTGCTTAGGGACAAGTGCAAGTGGCATTGCAGTCATACCCAGAGATCTGAGGTGTTGTCAGCCTCCTATCTTTCTTTTTCCTGCACTTGTACATAAGCTGTGGCCAAATACTTGTGTGGGCACACACAGTTTATAATTCAACAGTGTTATGTCCCTCAGAGCTTGTTGTTATTCAGCCTCACCACAGGCATATATCTACATGCCCCTAGAATAAAAGAGGACAGTCTCATCTGCCTGGGTAGTTGCCTGGTGAATTTACATTCTTCTTTCCTTTCTGCATTTGTTGGGATTACAGGAACCTTCTGTGTTTAAAATTCTTGTCCTTTGGGGTTTTTTTTCCCTAGGTTGCTTTAAACAGATGGGGGAAATGAAGAGAGGAACCAACCAAACTCATCTTACTCCTCAGAACTGATTCCCTGGCCCTTTTTGCTGTCTACGCCCCTCAGAAAATCTCCAGCTTTTATCTGCACCGTTCTACCTTTTGCAATAGAGGAAAGCCCCCGAAGCTTTTCCCATCCTTTTAAAAGAATCCACCTCTGCGTCCAGACAGCGAGTTTCATTTCTGGTAAGGTTTTCAATCCCAATCACTCCTTTGTCTTGGCTTATACGTCACCCCCTTTCTCTTGGGTGGGCAAAAAGGGGACGGGTGCTGCCGCCGAGCTGACTCCTGACTGGGTCACTCAGCGCTGCTGGGCTGCCGGGGCTCGGCTATAAAACAGAGCAGAGGCAGCTCAGCTGCCTGAGACCGGAGCGAGTTGTGCAGGCAGCGAGGGACCCGCTCGCAGCCGCCGCCTCCTGCCTCCTCGTTTTTCCTGGAATACTGAGCCGACCTCGCCAGCAAGATGTGCAAGGGACTCGCTGCCCTGCCAGCCACTTGCTTAAAAAGGTACTGTTTATTGCTGAGCGTCTGTTCACGGTGGTGTTAGACTCGGAGATAACGCTGATGTATCACATTGTGTCTGGAGCTGGAGTGGCAGATTCAGCGCTCATGTTTTTCTAAGATTAGACACAAATGATTGTTTACAGGCTTTTTCTTATTCTTGTTTGTGTTAGAAACAGAACTGCAGAAGGATTTTGTACGGAGCTGTGGGGATTCGAAATCCATCCTTCCCATCAGCAAAACGAGCAGCTCTGTGCATTGTTCTGTGATGATATTCCTGTCATCTGACTCTGCCGCAAGCTTTGCACCCCTTTCTGCTTTGAATCCTTGCTCTGCTACATTTTCTGCTCTCGATTTTTTTTTTTTTTGACGGAGAATGAAAGCAGATGCATAGCAAAAAAAACCCTTAGCATCGTTCTCCCAGACGCATCCCAAATGCAGAGACGCAGCCCGGCGGGAGCGGAGACTCGTCGGGCAGGAGGGATGCAGGGAGGGATGCGGGCAGCGCCGGGCCCCGCACCTCTGCGTGCGGCTGCAGCCGTGTCCCGGCCGTGGGGCGATGGCGAGTGGCCATGCCGGGCTGTGCCCCCGGGGCCGTGGGGCGATGGCGACCGGCCGTGCCGGGCTGTGCCCCCGGGGCCGTGGGGCTGCCCGTGGCCCCGCGGTGCGGTGCCCCCGCCGCGGGGTCCGGCCGCATCCCTGTGTGTGGTGCCGGCCAGGCACTCCGCGCTGGCAGAGCCCAGCCTGAGCACCCGCACGCAGCCCCCGGCTGCCACACAGCCCAGCACTAGCCGTCTCTATGTCCGCAGCAGGGAGGGGTGCCACTCCACCTGGAGGGGTGGCACTCCCCTTCAGGTCCTGTGGGGCCTGGAGACCCCGCAGCAAGGTGGCTAAGCTCCCCAAAATGGCACCAACCCCAACAAAACTCGCTGCTCATCCAGCCCGTGCAAACTCTCTGCTGGCACAGCGTTACCTTTCTGGGCACTCCTGAGGCTGCTGTCCGGGGCTGTGCCATGGGAGAGGCTTGGGACAACACAAACTGAGATTCGGCCTGCTCCCAAAAGCTCTCTGCTGATGCTGAAATTAAAAGCAAGTACTGAAAAGGAGACGGGAAAATATTTCCACTATTCCTGGCCGTTTGCAGGAATATTTGATTGGGGGTGGAAAGAAAAAAGATGCAAAGAAAATGAAAATTGACACCTTTTAACCACCTTTTCTGGATCCCTCAGAACATCTCTCTCTCCCAGAAAGCTGCAGGACTTGCTGCAAGCAGCAGTGCCTTGTTTTCTGCAGCCCTGGGCTGTCTCAGGGGTGGGCAGTGTGACAGGGGAACACCTGGGGCAGCACTGGGTCTGCCTGGCTCTCACCCCGCTGCTGGGGTTGGTGAGGAAGTTGTTTATGAGCCCAGGCAAGCAGGGAGACAAGAGATGGCCAGGATGGCTGAGAAGGGGCTGTGACTGGAGCAAAGAGCAGAAACCAGAGCTCAACCCTTTGGCACAACCGCTTGTTCTTTTCCAGTCTCTGACCTGAAGAGCAGGAGAAGAATTTCCTGCTTACGTTATCATTGTCTCCTGCAGCAGGGCAGAGCTCGAGCCCTGAGCACGCAGGACTCATTCACCTGCTCCCTTCTTAACCTGAAAAGAAATCCAGAGAGATGCTGAGGCCACCACCAGCTGCATATCTAGATGCTGCTGCCAGGCAATGATTGTCCCAAGCATGCTGGAAAGCAGAACAACATGAAGCATGTGTTGAACAAAATGAAGCATGTGTCCTTGGAGGAACTTGCTGTGTAGCAAGGGAGTAGGTTGCAGTCAGCGTGGGCTGGTTGTGGTGAAGCTCCTGGCTCAACCCCTGATGTCACCTCACTGTCTTGCTCTGAGCCCTTAGCTTCCTCCCCATCCCTCTGTGTCCTCATGGTGGAGTGGCCTTGCAGTCCCTGTAGGTGGGTGATGAAGTGGGGAGATGGCAAAGGCAGCAGGAAGCATTCGTGAGAGCATAAGAAAAAACTCTTTCAATGTGAGGTGAGGGAGCCCTGGCACAGGCTGCCCAGAGGGGTTGTGAAGTCTCCTTCTTTGAGGTCTTCAAGACCCGCCAGGACATGTTCCTATGCAACCTGATGTAGGTGACCCTGCTTCTGCAGGGGGGTTGGACTAGATGATCGCTAAAGGTCCCTTCCAACCCTAACATTCTGTGATTCTATGATTCTATAAGAACCAGACAATGGTAGCTGGGCAAATTAGTTCAAGGAGAAAAGACATATTTGCATACAGCACAGTGATGCCTTTCTATCACACTATTTTACCTGTAAACAAACAGCAGGAAAAGAGCAGCTTCTCCCTCTTTGCCAGCCCTGCCTCCAGGCTGATGACCTTCTCAGCAAGAAAATGGCTCCTTTGACTTTGTTCTATTTGTGTAGCAACAGAATGTGCATGATGTGAGGAGTGGAAGGGCAGCACTGGAACCACTAGCAGTGATCTGCCTTTGTGGCACTGAGTAAGGCTGAAGGAGTTGATTGTGGGTGAGGAGGATGCAGAGGGACCTGTGATGTATCAGCTTCATCTTCTCCTTGAATTGTTTCTTCCAGTGCCAAAGACATGAAGCATCGTCTGGGCTTCCTGCTGCAGAAGTCAGACTCCTGTGACTACAGCTCTTCCCAAGGCAAGAAGGAGAAAACATCTTCAAGCCAGAGGTAAGAGCAGCTGCTGCCATGTAGTTAAGCCCAGGCTGGCTGCAACATGTTGATTGCTCCTTCCCTGGAATAAACTTCAGTAGCATTTCTGCTGCTGCTTCCCAGTAACTCCTGGAATGAATTTAGTGTAGCTATAGTCCTCAGGTATGGATAGTCCCTTTCCATGAAGAAGGTTGAACTAGAGGTTCCTTTCTGCTAACACTTCTGTGATTCAATATGCATGTGCACATGGACAGACTTGTGCAGTCTCCTGAGAGGGGAATAATGCCATCACTAGACCCAGTGCCACTTGGCACATCACAGAATCAGCAGCACTGGCTCTTTGAGTTGGACTTGTGCAATGGTCCACACAGCTGCACAGAGATACTGGCACAAAAAAAAAACCCAAAGAGCAGCCCAGCAGGGTATGGCTGTGCTCACTGAGGCACAAGCAGATGATGTCCTCTCCAAGGAGGACTCCAAAGGCCAAAAGGTATGCTCCTGGAACAGATGAGCCTTAGGATGTTCTAGTATGGTAGGGTAAATGAATGCAGGATGTGTTCCCATGTTCCCCACGTGTTTCTAGTTGCCACATTCATAGAATCATAGAATCATGGAATCATAGAATCACAGAATCATAGGGGTTGGAAGAGATCTTTAGAGATCATCTGGTCCAACCTCCCTGAAGAGCAGGTTCACCTTGATCAGGTCGCATAGGAGCATGTCCAAGTAGATCTTGAAGACCAACTGGTCCCTTGGCAGGTTAAAGTAACCAGCCCTTTGCAGTTCACAGATAGGACCTGTAAGAGTGATTCCAGGTTTGTGCCCCACAAAGAGATGCAGACAGCTATGAAATAAATGCAAGGTCCCCAGCAATTCCTTTCCAGCCCAAAGTTGGTGATGGGGATTGCAAACCAGAATGTCTGTAGATCAGCTCTGGGATCCCCAGGAGTCTCTGTAAAACAGACATCTTCCTCTTGGTGTCTCGTGGATGTCCTTACAGCAGTTGGAGAAAGAGTTTCTGGTGGTGCTGAAGAAAAAGACACATTTGTTCTTTCTTTACTCCCCTTCCTTAAGTTTCTCCCTTTGTCTCCCTTCAGGGTTAGTCAAGAGGAGGTCAAAAAGTGGGCAGACTCTTTGGAAAACTTGATCAATCATGACAGTAAGTAAAGGGAGCCCTTCTGCTGCCTGCAGAGCATGTGTGCTGTGAGCAATGCCTGGAGGGGGCATGGGACTTTTGAGCACACATCTAGTTGCAGCCCACAGCAGCTCCTTTGGCCACACAGGCCTCTGGGAAGGGGTGGTGAGGGCTCCTCTTGGTCAGATCCAAGGGATAATCCCAATGTATCATGAAGGGGACTTTGACCTGCTGCTGAGCTGTCCCTTTTATTAAGGGAACTGGTGCAACTTCTCTGCAAGGGGAGGGCAAGAGTGCAGCACGCAGCTAACAGTGGGTTAAACAGGAACCAAAATGTGAAGAAATTGTTTGCAGATGAGCCCATGGGAGACTTTGTCTTCCCCTCGTTTCCAGGCTACACTGATGTTTCCTTTGTGTTGTTCCCATGGCCTGAGATTCTGTGGTGTGTGCTGGCTGTCTCCTCGGGGACTCTTGGGAGCACATGAGTTGCTTGTGTTCTCCTGGCTGAGCCACTGCAGGTCACAGTGGGGGAGGAGACAGCTGAGGGCCCCTGTGTTACATCCCCATGGGGCCTGTCTGCCTTCCAGCCTCCTGAGCCACCACCAGCCCCAGGGGAGCTGCTCATTGAGCTCTAGCAAGGAGAACCCAGAACTGTTGTTTCCTAAGGCACGAGTATGACTGTCCAGGAGCCACCACTCTCAGCTCACTTGTTTTCCTCTAAACAATCTGTAGGAGGACTGGCTGCTTTCCGTGCTTTTCTCAAATCTGAGTACAGTGAGGAAAACATCGAGTTCTGGGTCAGCTGTGAGGACTACAAGAAAACCAAGTCACCAGCCAAGCTCAGCCCCAAAGCCAGAAAGATCTACGATGAATTCATCTCGGTGCAGGCAACAAAAGAGGTACGTGCACAGAACATTTCTTGAGCAAAAGGGTCTCCCTAAATTCTGAACTAGGCCAGCTGCACAGGGAAGTAATCAGTAGTTTCACAAGAGTTGAAGGGTGCTGCTTCTCTGCTTCTGGTATTATTTGTATTGCTTTTGTATTCATGTGGCCATCCCACATGAATGCTCAGATGGGAGAAGCCTGAGAGGATGGTGCTTCCCAGTGTCCCATCTGCTTCCTTGTAGTTGCTTGAGTTTCCTGGCTGGCTGTATCCTGGGGGGGATATGTGTCAGTGTCCTCTGGCAGTTCATCTGGCAGCACAGATGCCTTGGTACCCAGCTGCACAGGCTCTGCCAAGGCTGCAGGATGTTCAATGGCCATTCAGACCCCTGTCCCTTAAGGATAGCTTGAGCACACCCGGTGAAGAGACACTTAGATCTTCCCTTACCTGTGCTAACCACTGCTGGGACAGATTCTACTTAAGCTGTCCCTTTGGCCCACAGGTGAACTTGGATTCATGCACACGGGAGAAGACAAGCCACAACATGCTGGAGCCCACACTGTCCTGCTTTGATGAGGCTCAGAGGAAAATCTTCACCCTGATGGAAAAGGATTCTTACCGCCGTTTCCTCAAGTCCCCTTACTATCTGGACTTGATCAGTCCCCCTGGTGCTGGCTGTGGGCCTGAAAATTGCAAAAGAAGCCACACTCACAGCTTAGACTGCAACTCCAACGTGGTGTCTCAGTGCGCCTGAGCCTGCAGCCTGCAGCAGCGGGCTGGGCTCTCGCAGCAAAAGCATTCATTGGCATGAAGCAGCAGAGCTGTCTCCAGTAGCTGTCTAATGTCCCAGTCATATCTCATGTCATGCAGCAGCCAGCATTTGTAACCCAAGCCAGGCTCAGTTTGTGTAGCAAACCCTCCTCTGCCTGCCCCGGTGTGGGAGCTGCGCGGCCTGTGCCTGACAGGGAGCTGGGAGCAGCCACGGTGTGCCCACTGTGCTTCTGGCCAGCCCTGCAAGCCCTGGGTGGGCACAGCTCCAGGCCCAGCCCTGCCACCCAGGCACCAGGCTTGTGGAGTGACACTGAGCAAGGAGCAGGGCAGGGGAAAGCCAAGGGAAGCATTGGGGACTGCAGTCTCCCCTTCCTGATCAGCAGCAGCTTAGGTGGAAAGGACCTGCTCTGGTCCTTAACTGTTCATATAGCTTCCAAGTGTCTCAGTAGTGTTTCCTCAGAACTCAGGCTGTGCTGCATTACAGCCTTCTGACATGGTAAGAGTTCCTCCTCTTTCCTGAAGGGAGACCCAGACTTTGCAGGCAAGCAGCATCCCTCGGTTGCCACAGCCACGTTGGCACCTACTTCATGCTGGCCTGCAGCTGTACAGAGCTAGTATTTTGAGGGGAGGTTCATTATTTCCTATATGATTAATTGTGTCCTTCATGCCCCCAGGTTAAATACTGTAGCTGAGCAGAACAGAAACATGCTACTTCTCTCCCAGACTGACAGGTGTGTGTTGCTGACTCAGCTCTGCCTGTCCTGGCTTGCATGGAGCAGTTTGTGTGAGAGAACAGGACCACAACCACGACAGCTGGGGAGGAAAGGCTTTGCTTGGGAGCACTTGAGAAAATGTTATTTATGTGAGTTTCTGTTTCAGTAGTAGTATGACACACTATTTTTTTCCTGAAGGTGGAAGGAGGAACGTGTCAGTCTCATTGCTGCTTTGCCAGAAGGCAGCTTACTTTTTCAATGCAGTCAGACGTGGCTTGTGCTGTGGCTGTGGGACTGATGCTGACCTGCAGTTTGAGGCACAAGAAATCAGTGTAGGCCTCACTATCTTGGGCTGCAGCACCAGCCATCACGCTCCCCTGGCCCTTGGTCTCTCCTTAGTTGGATGGTGCTGCTCTGACAGCTGTGTATTCCTCACGCTGCATCCCAGACCAGACAGCAGTTCTCACATCAGGGTTTTGACATGGCAGGAGGAGGCTGTGCATCTCCAGCAGGCACATCCAGGCCCACAGAGAAACAACTCTTTGGACATTTGCTTTGTTTTGTATTTATTAGATTGTACTGACACATACTACCCTGCATGTTCAGCTAAGAGAGGGAGAGGCTTGCTAAAGCTCTGAACATAGCCAAGCATGTGGCTACATTTTCTTTTCTCCAGGTACTGGGAACTCTTGGTAACTATGGCCAAAACTGTATTGATATTTAAATAATGATGAATACACCCTAAATAAAAAGGTTTGCATTAGTCCCTTCTCAAATTCTATTGTGTGAATCAAAGGAAATTCCTGGAGGTGCAATTCATTGGCCAGGGTTACTCCAAACTGTGATTTTACAAATGGTTGTTTTAAGGTATAGAAAGATGAAAAGGCTTATATCCTTCAGATGTAACCTGGGGGATGCTGGGCCTTTTAGAGTCTGTGCTGTGCCTGACAGTGAGCTCAGCACAGCACCCACCCATCCTTGGTGAGGCGCTGGGGTGAGCACAACCCCCTCGGGAGAGCCTTGGAGTGGGGAACACAAAGGGGCATTTCCTTACCTCAAATGTGCCACCCAGAGCTCACTCTGTGCCTGAGGTGCTGCCCAGAGGCAGTGTGGCAGGGGGGTGAGCAGGGCTGCCTCTTCCTCAGCCCCTGCCCCTGCAAGTATTGAAGCTGCTGCTGGAGTGTGAGCTGACCCAGGCAGCAGGGTTTAGGGGTGCCTATGCCACATCGGTGCTGTGGGGTTTCCTCTGCACCAACCTCCTGGGATGATATTTTTATTCCCTTTTCATTTTCCTGAGAAACCACCACATCAGCTGCAACAGAAGCCCTCAGAGGCCTTTGGTCTTTCCAGGGCTTTAAAAGGCATGAGTTTTGGGAATGCCCTTCAGTGCACAGAGACAGAAATGAACAGTCCAGCCAGGCAGTAGCAGAAATACATGTTTATGTGAGGATTACTGAGTGATACAAGAATATGGGATAACACAGGCAGTTCCTCAGTGCACAGCACTGCCCCACATCTTCCCCACGTCAAGATCTTGAGTGGAAATCACACAGAGAATGTCTGCCTGAAAACCTGCTGCTCCCCCTCTCCTGACCCTCCTCCAGCCCCTGGCCACAGCACTCTGCACCTGCCAGGGAGTGCCCAAGGGCTGGGGGAGCCTGAGCTCCTGCCTCTGCCCTGTGGGCTTCAGCAGGGCCCGGGGCTGGGACAGGCAGAGCTAGGGATCCACGCCATGGCCGGTGAGGTGTGAGGGGCCGGGCCACTGAAGTGACCAGAAAACCCACAGCAGAGGACCCCTGGCTGTGAGGGGGCTCCTCTCCCTGTCCCCCAGGTGCTCAGGGACCCTGGCTGCAGCATGGGGTTGCCCGGCCCCACGGCAGGGCTTGGGGTCCCTTGGAGAGCACAAGACCCACCAGCTGTGGTGACTGGGGCACTGGGATGTGCCGGGGCTGTGGGCACAGGGGGATTTCAAGGGATGTTTTGGAAGATGCACCTTCATGTTCACTCAGGTGAACAACCGGAGTTTCCCTCAGTGGGGTCTGGGACCACACTTAAACTCAGGCATGCTCCTCTCTGCCACAGACCCCAAGCACAAGCTCCAAAGCTTCTGCTTTTTGGCTCTCTGACTCACTGGGGATCCAGCTGCCTGCGTCAGGAGTAGGTATGTATGTGTGTGTGTATACTTGTGCATGTCTATAGGGATACAGATGTACAATGTCGGGTGCATGGTGCTTGTACCTGTACCAAATGTCATGAGAGCAAGAGTGATAAAATACATGAAGTATTTCCTACCAGAAATATAATGCTTGATATCAGCTGGACAAGCCTCTGGGCTTGTGGTGAGCTCAGACGTGGGGTGGGTACAGGCACTGCCGCCTCTCCAGGGTGAGCCTGCCCCAGTAAATTAGCCAGATGACCCTTCTACATAAACACAACTTCCCAAGAGCTCCAAAACAATTTCAGTGGCCACACTTTATGGCCACTCAGTAGCTGACTGGCAACTATTTAATCACTCCCTAAAGCAGACTTCCAATATTTTAGCAGAAATCGAGCCGGGGAGGGGTTTCCAATAGAACTGTTTGTGAACACAACCTCTCCTGAATCCAGCCTCTGCCTTTCTCTTTGGCACATACATACCCAGACACCTTCTCCTGCCCCACACATGGCTGTGGCATCTCTGGTTTCCATGGCACAGCCTCCAGCAGCACCCCTGGCATTTCCCTGGGAAACATGGGAGAGTATCTGGAAAGAGCTGACAAAGAATTATGTAAGAATGAAAGATCTTGGTTTTTCTGCGGGGCAGCCTGTTTGGTTTGGCATTTCTGAGTTGTACCATGAGCAGGGAGCTGGAGCAACACTGAAACTGCCTGTCTTGACACCAGTCAGTGCAGGGGTCAGGAGGGTGCAGGGAGCACAGAGGTGATGGGAGTACCCTGCAGCAGGAGGGCTGCTTGAGACCCCTCCTGCATCCAGCTTTGCTCCTGCCTCCTCCTCACTGCCCACCAGCTCTGGGCCATGGGTGCTGCTGGGGGGAGTCCTGCACCTTTCTAACGGGATACTCATGGGCTCCTTTGGGACTGCCCAGGCTGCCCACTGCACTCATCCCTGGGGAATGCCCAGCAAGCATCACCCCCTGACACTCCAGCACCAGCTTTCCCAGGCCACTTACTCCAGAGGAAGGAAAAAGTCATGCTTGTGCTAGCCTCCATCCTTCACCCGCCTCCCCATCCCTGCCTGGAGAACGCAGCCCGCTTCCTGCAGCTCGGGATGGATTTTTCTTGGTCACCATAGTGACAGCATGTAACTATTTGGGGCTGCTGGGTTTTTGGTCAGATTTTGAAAGTCTTGAAGAGGCTGGCAAAGCCGTTGTTTATGTTACTGCATTCGGGACAGAGTCTCGTGCCTTGCAGCAGGGGCTGAGCAGCCCCCGGGGCAGGTGGGAGGGCTGAGCAGCCCTCAGGGCAGGCCGAGCTGCCTGTGGGGACCATGGCCGCTTCTTCCTTCGCCATCATCCGTGGGGTTGCTGGCTGGGCAGCTCTGTGCCTGTAGCGTGCTCATCGCAAGCCACAGCCCCGCAGATGCTGCACCAGGAAACCGTCGCAGAGATGAAACGTCTGGGGGTTCCTCGCACTCACCTCGAGGCTGCCCTTGCCCTGTCCTCAGAGGGGATTTCTTCTGGTAACAAACAGGGGGCTGCCTGCCACTGGATCGTTTGAAAAGAGCTGCTCTGTTTAAGACACAGCCTCATGGAAACATGTCCTGGGCAGATGGGAGGAGACAGGAGAGATGCAGGCTAGATGAGCTAAGCAGAGTTTGCCATCTGTTCAAGAAGCCAGGGGTTTATTTTTCACATTTCCAATGATGGGTTTGTGTTTGTGGTTGATTTTGGGGGGGTCGGTTTGGTTTTCTTTAATTGAATCTGAACAGTTGCAATGGCAGCTTTTCTTTTTCTCCCCTTAACATGATACTCTTCCCTTCTCTAATCAATGCCTCTTGATTGGGTTTGTGCAGAAGCATCACCTCGGCCTGCTTACTGCAGTGAGAAGCAACTGGAGCAAGAAACCACTGCAGCAAGGGCTACAGCTGTAGTCGAAGCAGAGCAGCAGCCACTAGCAGTGGTGCGGGCTGTGCAGAGGCGCTGGGGAGGGGGCACGGGCTGCGGGCGGCAGGCTCGGCAAGGGCTGGAGCGAGAGGGAGCTCTGCGTTGCTAAACAGGCCCCAGGGGTTTGAACAAACAGATCTCGGTTTATCCTCTTTGCTGTCTGTAGTGTGAAGCAAACAGGCTGTCTCACAGCTGACTCCAGGCAGAGTCACTGGGCTCACTCCGCCCATCCCTCATGCCAGCCCAGTGCACACTGTGACTCTGCCATCCCTGCCACCATGCCTGCCATCACTGCCATCCCACTATCCCTGCCATCTCACCATCACTGCCATCTCTGTGCCTGCTGATCAGCTGCTTCCTGGAGACAAGGTGATGCTGATGACCGTGCCCTGCTCTGCAGCCCAGGACTGCCATGTGCTAGGCTTGGCTGCAGAGAGGAGGGCCCCGAGGGTCCCCTGTGCAGCCTCCGCAGCTCCCTGGAAGGATTAAGCCCAGGCCAAACCAGTCAGATGGCCAAAATGGGAGAAAGATTGACACGTCCTAAGAAGTCCTAAAAAGGCAGAGCTGGTGCTCAGAGCCTGTAGGTAAAGCCAAGCCCTGTAGCTGCCCGAAGGGCTGCTGGTCACCATGGGTCTGAGGCAGCTCCACCACCCTTCTGAAGGGCTCCAAACCAGGGAGGATCACCAGAGTCTTTTGTGAGAGAGGAAAGAGACTGTAAGAGGGGAAACATCAGGACATCTGACAGTCCAAAACACAGGGTGCGATGTTTAGCAACACCCCCAGGTGCTCTTCTAGGGTGGTATCAGGAAAGCAAAGCATCTGCAGGAGAAGGGGCAGGTGTTAGAAGCAGTGGGGCCGCCCGCGGGGAACGCCTCGCACAGCCCTGCCACCCTGCTACTTGATTAACTCCTGATAAAACTCCGACCGCACAAATCTGGGCAGGGAGTCTTTCTCCATCAGGGCAAAGATCCTCTTCTGGGCCATGTCAAAGCTGCTGGGTGACGGTTCCACCAGGTTCTTCATGGTCACAGCCTTGGTGAAGTGGTCGATGTTCACCTGTGACGGGAACGTAAGAGGGATGGGGGCCCTGCCTGTGTGAGGGATGGGTGCTGGCATCGCCCCTCTCCTGCTCCATCCCAACAACGACCACACAAACGTTACAGGGAGGGACTGAAGCAGCTTCGCTCATCTCGGGGAATTACTGGTGGCAAATCTGTGAGGATGTGACCTGCAGCAAAGCTAACTCAAGGAGCAGGACTGCTGGAAATTGCCATGTTATAGTTAATGTGAGCCCTCTGTGAGGAGAGGGGACAGGCATGTGCTCAAGGTGCCCATGGCAGAAGGCAGCCCAGCAGAGGCTGAGCGTGCAAACGGACATGGGGGCTAGGAAAGGTGGGAGTGCAGCACATGGGCCCTCTGAGCCTCTCAGCCACAGCTGCCATCACTCTCCTCTGGAGCACAGGCCATTGGAGCAGCAACCTCATCCCTCCCGGGACCATCTCCTGCCCCTTGGCCACTGACCTCCTTGGGTGCCTCAGTCTGGATGAACTCTTCGTAGATCTTCTTGGCCTTCTCCGCCATCTTCAGGGAGGACTTGGTTTTCTTGTAGTCCTCACAGGCCACCCAGAACTCAGCATTCTCCTCGCTGAACTCAGAGCGCAGGAAGGTGCGGAAGCTGGCGAGCCCATCTGTGGGGGCCAGGCCCTGCCTCAGCACCACAGGGCCTGGGGGGACCGGGTCCTCACTGGGCTCCCGGACAGGATGGGGATGGGGGTACGTGACCTCAGAGGGAGCTGAACTTACAGGGGTTTTGCAGGAGCTTCTCCAGGGAATCACGCCACTGCAGAGCCTCCTCTGGTGATGGCCTGAAAGGAAAGGCCAGGTGGTGAGAGCTCACCCCACAGCCCTCATCTGCACTCTGGGTTGTGCAATAAATGCTTTTTAAATGGGCAGGAATGGAGTAAGGAGTTGTGGGGACTGTTTCAGAGTGGGGGTGATGGTCGAGCAACTGGGATGCTGCTGCATCACAGCACGGGTACCCTCCTCCTGGGCAGGGCCAAGTGCCAGGGAAGGGCAGGAGAAGGAGGAGGAAGGGGGCTGGATTCACACGTGAATTCCCCCACGTGTGAGCGGAGATGTGGCCAAACTGCGAAGCGAGTTGCCGCTGCAGCCACAAGTCCCCTCCGTGTCCCCAACAGCTGGGAAGCATCGCTGCATTTTCCTGCGGGGTGGGAAAGGATGCTCCGTACTGGAGGGGGGGAGCTGGGGCCCGGGTCAGTGCCCCTCCACTCCCACAGCCCGCCTGCCCCATTCCCACGCCCTGGACCTGGCCTCTGCTCCCTCCCCACTGAAAACCTCCAGTGGTTTTCTTCTGCCCTGTGGTTCTTCCTCTGTCTCTTTTTTTTTAAATGCTTGCAATGTGACTAAAGAGCTTGCTGGTGTGATTTGTTTGTGGGTTTTGTGAAGTTTTGGGTTTTTTAAGCTTGGTTGAGCTGCTCTGGGGCACAGGGCTCCTGCCTTGTTGTCTAAAGGAGCCAATGTCCGGTGTTGGAGGGGAAAGTAAGCCTCTCCCCACAGCCCTGCTGCTGAGCACGGAGCTTCAGACCACCACTGCTCACCACGGGCAGCACAGCACTCTGGTTTCTTCTCCTGCCCTTGGGGCTGAAGCCCCCTGAGTGAGCAGAACACCTCTGGTCAGGGAGGGAGCAGTAGGCAGGACAGCATGCGGGTCCTGGGGGCCTCGGTACTTCAGCAGTGGGGCTCGGGGAAGTGCAGATGCTCCTGCCAACCTGCCCAGCCCAGGTGGCCCCAGTGCAGAGAGGAGAAGGGCAGAAATGCAAGGCTTGCTCAGGTTGGGTATCCAGCCCTCGCTTGTTGCCAAACCACCAGCACCCAGCACCCAGACCAAAATGATCTGATCATTCACTTTCTGGACCTCAAATTGCATTTGCTATCAAGGATCAAAAGCTCTCCCTGCCTCCATGCTCCTGCCCACTGTCTCCCACCCTGGCGAGGGTGAGCATCACTGCAATGACCCAGCACAACCCACATTTCCTGGAAGCGACCAAATTCACTTTTCCACTGTCTGAATGTCCCAGGGATGATATTAACTGGGAGCGAGACACTGACAGGCGAGTGACACAGAGGCTGCGCAAGGATGCAGAGCAGAAGAAAACAACTCCTGCAGGCAGCAGGGACTGAAGATGCTGCCCAGCCTTCTGCAAGGACAGCTAATGTGGACAAATGTGTCTCCTCTGCAGAGGTACCAGAGGCACCCGGGCACAGCAGCAATGGGTGCAGCACTGTGCACTGCAGCCATCAGAGTGGCCTCAGCTCTCTGTGGGCTTCTGTCAGGGTGAGCAGGGTGTTTGTCTGCATATTGGAGGTGTTTTGGGGGTTTTTAGCAATCCCTTGGTGGAGGGTTAGTGGTTCAGAGTGACATTGCCTGGGCTGAAGGGGAATGTGGGCAAAGGGATTAGTGTAAAGCAAAAAGTTGTGGGTTTAAAGTGGAAGTAGAAACCTGGCCTTGTGGAGAGCGGGCACGAGTCTCTCCTGGGTTTTGTTTGAGCCCTTTGAGATGAGCCCTTGTTCCCAGTGCCATGAGCATGGCTGGTTGAGCCAGTCAACTTCCCCTACCTCCAGCAAGTGACACAGTCTGGATGCTGTCAGGCCTGGGTGCTCAAACACTGTCTGTGTGTCTACGTGCAGCTGAAGGACAGGGAGCAACTCTCCATGGCAGGGGCATGTGTCTCCAGGACAGTTGCACACATTGGATGGTGGCAGGGCTGAGGGATGGCAGAAGTGTGGCTAGGGCAGCGGCCCAGGCACCTGGCTCAGCTGCCCAAGGCCAGGATGGAGGAACCCTGGGTGAGACCACCACCCTATGTGTCTGGGAAGCCATCCTGCTTTTAGATTTAAGCTAATATTTCTTTCCAAGGTTTAATTTGCATCCTTTAAACTGTTAATCCCGCGGCATGGCTCAGCCTCTCTAGCTTCTCTGCTTTGCTTTGTCATTAAACCAGCTCAGTGCTGGTAAGCAGAGGCTCGGGATGGAGGCCAAAAGGTGCCATTGTGGAGAAGCTGCCCAGAGGATGCTGTGGGACTCTGCACCCATCTTAGGGACACACAGGGCTGGCCTCTCTGGGCTGAGGAGGGTGACTCAGAGGAGTCCAAGTGCCGTATGCCTCCGGCAAAGCCTTGATCGAATAACATGAAATCTCATCCAAAGTAAATTGAGTTTCCTGAGAAATCTGGTTTCTATGCAGCTGTATTGTCTGACACATCTGAGGCCACCCTGACGTAACACTGCCGGCCAGCACCCTGTGCCCTGTGCCCACCCGCAGCAGGGCCTTCGGCTCCCCTGCAGCCCCGAAGGGCTCCAGGGCTCAGATCCACCCCTCGCCAGCACAGCCACCCACCCGGTGCCACACTCACTTCTGGGCCTTGGGCGGCTTCTCCTGCTTCTCCGGGTAGGGGATGATGAAGTCAATGGCCGAGTCAGGCTTCTGGAGCAGCGTGCCAAGCTTGGTCTTGATCTCCTTGGCCCTGCAGGAGAGGAGCGGAGGCAGGTGAGGCAGAGGAACCCTGTCCTGAGCCCAGATGGACCCTGGCACAGCCACTCATGAGAGAGAAAGCTGGGTAATTAATTACACACAGAGACATGGACAAAGCCAGGTGATTAATCACATATGGACAAACAGCCTCGAGTGCTGTAAAAGGCGCCTGGCTGAGGTGTTTCAAACCGGGCATTACTGGCAGCTCTTGATCTCTTTGCTTTGTCCCTGCCTGTGGCCAGGATAATTCTATCAGCGGAGATGGCTGGGGATGAATTAAGGGCCATGTGTGCTGCACTCAGTTTCTATAGTGATGAGCTCAGAGGTGAGGCTGGTGAGGAGCTGCCTGTGTCTAGCAGGCTGTGGCAGGCACTGGTGGCCTCACACCGAGCCCCATCCTGTGCCACCAGCAGCATTCGGGGCAGAAATATATAAGCCTCGTGTCCATGGTGGGAAGAGTCCCACAAACAGGTGCCTCCTGGGAGCTGCTTTCCTGGGGAAGAAGGGTATCAGGCGTTGAAGTGCTCTGACTGCCACCACCTTCACCAAGGTGCCTCTGGGACAGGGATGCTGCTGTGCTCCATTCATCCTGCTCCTTTTGATAAGTAAATACAGCACTGGAGCTGGAGGAGGCTCCCTGGATGGCTCCATCCCTGCTCTATCCCACGGTGCAGCTGATGGACCATCAGCACTGCTCACCCTGCTGAAGCCTCTCAGGTCCCTGCACGGGGAAAGCACCAAGAACTTCCCCCTGAGCAGGTGCTCAGCTGTGGGGTCTTTTTGAGAGATGAGGAAGGTTGTTGAAAGGAAGGGAGAAAGGATAGACAGAGGGCTGAGTGCCTGCAGGCTGCTGGGAGGGAAGGACTAAAGACATCATCCTGGCATCCTCTAGCAGATGTATTACAAGCTTTCAAGCAAGATTTCAGCAAAGGCTAAACAGCAGGGTAAAAATGGCAGTTATAAACAAAAAGGAATCCTTCAAAAAAACACCAGCTACTTCTGAGTGAGAAAAAGCAAGAGGATCGTAAACTGTGGAAGGGTAAGTGTGAGAACATGTGGGAGGCAGCCAAGATAAAGTCTGAGAAACAGCTTCCAAGAATCATTAAAAGAAAATACATACTCTGTCAAACACATCAAGAGCAAGAGAGCTGCTGGGGAGGGCCAGGAGAGGCTCCACAATTCAAAGCAAAACAAAAGGAGAAGCTCAAAGAAGTTAAAGCTAAAGCTAAAGCTGTGCTCAAGGGCAGGGAGGTGCTGGAGGGAATACTGCTTGAAGGGGAAAAGGCTCCAGGGCAGACTCAAGGAGCCACAAAGCTGCGAGTGTGATGCTGCAGGGGCATGTCAGCAGCAGCTGTATCAGACAGCCGTGGTGGACACATGGACAAATATGGTCTATTGGAGAAGAGTCAAGGCAGCTCTGGCAGTGGGAAGAGATTCCTTCAAACCTAACAGGCCCTCTCCACAGAGGCCAGAGAGCATGTGCCTTGGGGAGAGTCGGGGGGTGCCAGCACCATGGGGCTGCAGGGGGTCTGGGATGGGCTCTCCAGACCCTGGGCAGCTGCTGGGGAGAAGGTCATCTCATGGATGACAGCATGGGAAAAGTGGCACACAAGGTGCAAGGGACGTGGTGTGTTTCCTTTGGTGGGGGACGAGGCTGAGGCTGCACTGTTAAATGTGTCCCACGCGTGGGGAGAAGGGGGTGGGTGGCCAAGCAGCAGATATTGCACTGCCTGGATACAGCACACAGTGACCAGCTGTGAGGAGCTACAGGAGGGTCTTGTGAGATTGGCAATGAGGCAGCTGGTGAAATGCCTCATGGAGCAGTAGGAAACAAGGTGCATGAGCCAAACCCAGTCCTAACTGTGTGTATAAAAATGTCCGTGAAGCTGCCTTCAAGGGTGAGGATTTAAGGGCATGGCAGAGGGTCAATGAAGGCATCAGCACAGCAGCAGGGAGGAGAAAATATCTAGTTTGGTATTAGATCGTACCAGAAGAGTGACAACAAAGATGACAGCAGAGCAGAAACATGTGGATCACCCACATCTGGAAGAGTGCTGCTTGGCTACCTGTGGCACAGGAGATCAGGAGCATGGGGCACGTTTCAAACAGAGATTGTCAGAGGCCCACATTCCCATCCATGTCTGTGGTGGGAACTTGCCTTGCTTTGGGGCAAGCCTCCAGTGGCACAGCTTCAGCTGGCAAAGGGGGACTTCTCTCCAGCTCCCTCAGAATGGTGAATGCCACCCTCACTCTCACCAAGTCCAGATAGTGGTTGGAAAGGTCTTTTCCAACCTGAACAATTCTATGACCTAAAAACCAGTAACAAGGCATCTGCAGCTGCAAAGAAATCCCCACTGGGTAATGTGCATGTGAAATCTTCTACCAAGTTTTCTTCTTAGGCCACAGGAGACCCCAGCATCATGCCTTGGCCTCCCTCGCACTTCTACTTCTCACGAGACCCCCTTCCAAAGCCTGTCCAGCTCCATGGGAGTGGAGGAGAGGGCAGGTTTCCGACTGCACGGAGATGGCGGGGGCTGGATTCCCACGGGGCAGGAGCAGCCTGGGAAGCATCATCACCACCCAGCGAGGCTTCTGAGGTGAGGTGGAGGGGGTGAGAATGAGGATGAGGATGGGTGCCAGGAGTGGGGCAGAGCAGGTGTTCTGCACGGAGCGGAGCCTCGTGAGAGGGGCCAGAGCCAGCTAATGCGTGTGCAAGGGAAGTGCAGGCAGTTACAGAGGATTTTGAGGCAGTTTGCAGCCAGGGCTGGTTTTGCCTCAGAAAGAAAACCATTTTCCCAGGTTTTTCCTCCCCCCCATCTTTTGCCAGTATTAAGGTCTGAGGACAACACACTCCTGGTCCAGGCCTGCCCAGGGGAGCAGCTGAGGTTGAGGAGTGGGCTTGGGGCAGCCCAGACTCACCCAGTAGAAAGGTTCCCAAGGCAGAGGGGGGAGCTTGGGACTGGCCCAGCGCTCATCCCCTCGAGGGTCCCAGCCCCTCGCAACATCCTGCTGAGCCCCCACCAGCAAACTTCCCTCCCCTCTCAATCCAGAGCTGGGCCATCCCAGTCCCCACACGAGGTGCCAGCCGTGAGGATGTGCTGTAGGAAGAGCCTCTCTGCCCTCGGCCATCCCCAGCAGAGCAGTGTGGGGAGGCAGACCCCCGGCATCCCCACACAGCCAGGCCTCTCTCACCTCTCCAGGCACGTGTGGGGCAGCGCTGCTAATCCTTTGCACATCTTGGCAGGCTGTGGTTTCCCTTGGCTGCGGAAGGAGCGTGAGCGACGGCTGAGGCGGGCGGCAGCGGCTCACTCTGCAGCCCAGCTCCCTCCTCTCGCTCCTATATAGCGTCAGGAGCTGGCCCCCCGCCAGCCCCGTCACCAACACTGTCTTTCCCAGCCCAAACCGCTTCTGGATTTTGTTTTCTCCTCCCTAAGCTCACATGAGGTGGGGAAAAGATGTGTTTTTTCTGGGGTGAGAGTGGGTAATCAAATCGGAAGGGCCAAGCTGCTACATGGGGAGTTTCAGGAAGCCCACGGGGTTTCTTCTTCATGCCATATCAAGCTCCAGGTCAGTATTTAGAAGAGCTGGGTAGAAGTGCTTCATTCAAGTGAGTATTTCTCCAATGAAAAATGCTACTTTCATAACAACAAACGTTCTTATGAGAAGTCCTGCTGTTGACTTAAAGGCTGTGGCTAATGTCAAAACACCCACAGCTTCAACAGTGGTTGTTGCCTGGTGGATAACTGTGACTTCTGTTCCAGAACAAATTCATTTTAACATGAGCTTGAAAAGAAATACGTTTTTTAATCATAGCAACCACTCTGGTTTTATTTGTCAGTGACATGAAGGGTGTGAGGCTCTGCTCTGCCTCCACCTCCAGCTGCACCCCAGCCAGGCCATCATTCCCTGCACTGTCATCCCCAGGCCCTGGGCTCATGCTTACATCCTGCAAATCTGCTACAGGTCTGTCCCCAGCCTCAGCTGCCTGGTAACTGTTAAAAGGTACACCCAAGTGCCTTGGTTAACACCAACAGCCTTAACTGCCCTGACCAGCCCCAGCTGCCCCTGAGCCCGGGATTACATTTAAGCTCAGCCCTGGGCTCCTTTTCTTCTCCAAGCAGCATCAGAGGTATGCCTGGCTTTGGTTCCAGGATGGACTTTGGACCTGTGTTAGTGCAATGCTGTTTCCTGCTGCTATGGGATTAGGCAGTAACCTGGCACCTGTATTTGTGTGTGTGCGTGAAGTCACCAAAAGCTGTAAGTCTGGGCAAAATCCTTCCTCTCTGGAGAGCTTGGGCTACCTTTGTACTGGTTTGTAATGGAAACTGAATGAAGAAAGTACAGGCTGAAATTTCAAAGAATGAGATGCTTGAATGACATTCTGTCTGAGCCTGGGCTGATTTGAGAGTCCCAGATGTACCCAAGCAGGGGGCTGCCCCTTCCCACTGCCTGGCAGTGACATGCACACCAGCCCCCTTTATGCCTCACAGAAGCAGGAGGGAAACAAGGGCAGCTGCAGAGGGTGGAGGTACTGTCCTCCTGCACAGTCTGCTGTCACTTTGCCTTCTTCACAGAGGAGTCAGGGGAGGCTCTGTTATTTGCATGGAGGTGCCTCACTCCAATTTGGGGGTAGCCCAGTTGCCCTATCTCTGCTCTCTGAGGGTCTTCAGCCTCACAAGCCCAGCACTTTTTCTGGGCAGTGTCAGTTGTCCTCGGGGCCAGAGAATGTGTCAGGGTTGGGTGTTGTTTTTGCTACCAGGGATGTCAGCAGGGTCTCTGGAGCGCCAGCTCAGTGCCTAACAGCTCGGTGGCTGCTTTGAAAACCCCCTCTGAGGCCAAGGTGCTGTTTGCAGGATGTTTTTCCCAGCCTGGTGTGGAGGGAGTGGGTGGCAGCGAGAGGTGCTGGTGGTTCCCACAGCTCCAGGGCTGGAGGGGGCAGCAGGGCCATGGGACTGCATGGGGAAACCCCTGCAGCCTCACGCTCGGCTGCTGAGCCATTGGGAATGCAGTTATTTCTTCTCATTAATCTTCAGTAATAATGTCAGTGTTGAAATCCTTGGGGAGCTGGGATTTGTGGGATCAAGGAATTTGTGTGAATGCTGTCCAGCAGACGTCGAGCTCCCCTCCCAGCTGCAGCCAGGGCTGTGTGCCCCTGGAAGGCAGGCAGCTGCTGCAGGGATGCCAAGGGCATGGCTCCAGCTCTGCAGACCAGTAGCTGCTCTGGGAAACATGCACCTTTGCCCTGCAAGACCCCACAAAGCAACTACATCTAAAGACTTTTGTCTACTTCACCTCTTTCAGCTCTGGGCGGTGAAATCCCCAGCTCCTGTAGACATCGATGCTCTGAAATCTCCCCCGCACCCCTGGGTGGCAGATTAATGAACACACAGAGCAAGCTGGGGAAACTGAGGCTGTAGTTGTGCATTTTAGCAGAGCCTGATCTGAAACGCTGAAAAAAAAAAAAACCCACCAAGCAAAAACAAGGGTTGCACAGAAATAGCTTCTATTTTCCACAGACCTTTGTCCAGTAAGAAATGTTTGCTTTGTATGTTTCAAGGCTTTGGAGTGCTAAGAAAATATTTCCAATAAAAAACTACCCAGACCTTCCTTTTCTTCCCACGACAGTTTAATTTCTTTAAAAGCCCTTCTGGGAGAGCTTTTTGGAGATTCAAGTGCACTCTGAGGACCAGATTGTCTTGTGTACACAATGGCTGGTTTCCTCCACAAGCACTCTAGGTTTTGTGCCTTGCAACTGCCCCCTCAAAAGCCACATGGAATCTCCCAGATTTATCCTGAGCTGTTATTTCAAGACTTTATTATCCTTTCTAGCAACTTGCCTTTTTTAGAAGGCAGCTTTGCTGCTCTCCTATTTCCTGGTTCCCACTGGAACTTTTACAAATTAGCATCATATTTGAACAACACTGACTTCTTGGTGGAGGGAGTGCTGTAACTTTCACCCAGGTGGAGGATCTGGCAGTTCATCTGAGTGCTCCATCTGGCAGGATTTTTTTAACCATGTGTTCTAAAAGTGAGGGTAAGAATATTTGTATTGTTCTCCTCCCAAGTGAGGTCCTTCCAAGCAAAGGCCAATGCAGTTAACTCACCAAGCCTTTCTGTGATGGCTCTTTCCTTCTTGCAGAGCCCGATCACATCCTGGCACCGACGCTCTCAGAGAACTTTTTGCTTCTTACATAGTCTTGATTAATTTTTACACCTTTTAGGTAGCTTTCCTCAAATCTTCTGTGACTTGCATTTCACCTGTAACTTTCCAGAGCTTGCAGTTTTTCAGCCTTTCATCTGTATAAGCACATCACCCATTTAAAAAAAAAATCTCTTTGAGCACTGGTATGCATTTACGTGTGTGTAACCCAGTGCTGGAAACAGCCTTTTGTTTTCAACAGCTCTGTAAGCTCAACAGCCCTGAGGTACTCCTGTGATTCTTCTGACCAGCCTGCTTCTCATTTCCCTTTTGACATTAACTATTATTCTAGAGGTGTTGCTTTTGCTCTCACCAGGACCGTCTCATCAGTAATTACAGCTCCATGGGTCTTCACTTGTTATCTTTGAAATAAGCTCCCTCGCGTGGTTTAGCAGCCACTCGGGTACAGCCCTTCCCCTGCTCCCCATTAATGCAATGTGGGGTTACACCATCCTGCTGCCCCCACCGAGCCTCTGCCATCCAGCCCAATGATAAAAATGCTTCTGCAGAGGAAGGAGAGACCCAGGCTCCCTCCAGTCACCACATCCAGGTCACTGACACAGGAGCCACGAGTGAGGTCAAAGAGGAGAAAACCCTGGAAAGCAGCATTACCCAGAGCACTGGGACTCTGTCCAGCTGGGAATTCGGGAGTCACGTAAGCCCTGCATCCCAGCTGTGGAGCCACCGAGTTCCTCGACCCTGAGCACAAGGCCTGAGAACAGCCAGGGCTGAGACATGGTGCTGCTCCTCCTGCCTGCACCGTGCACACAGCAGGGACCTGCTCTCCTTCCAGCACTTTGGGGTGGGGACAAGGACACCCCGAGGTGTACCTGAGGCTGGCCTCACCTCTTGCACACACAGAGCGTCCCAGGGAGAGGGGACTGAGCTCTGCTTCGTGTGTGTCTGTAAGGAAAGCCCAGAGGAGCCTGCAAGGACAGTAGGCTTCAGCTCAACACAAATATTTGCATGGCATTTCTGCTACTGCAGAGACTGAAGTGACAGCCCAGGTCTGAACAACAGTCCCTTTGCACCCACAGCAGATCAGCAAGGACAGGCTGTGTGTTTGCAGAGCCACAGCCGCAGGCACCTCAGCAACTGCTGCTATGGGACACAGCCTCAGCATGGGCAGCTGCTCACTGTCTCTGCTTTCCTGTGTCCACTGGTGACAGGCGTGATTTCAACACAAGATTGGCACAAACAGACCAGTTACAGGGTTTTATTTAAGGCATGAATTCAAGAAATTGGCTGGATTACACCGCTTCTACCCAGATTCACGTGCCCGATTCAGGCAGTGCAGCACATTGGTTTTTCTCACCCATCAGCCAGCACCCGCACTTTTGATCCCTCGACACAATCAGCTGTATGCAAAGAACTACACCTCTGCCTCCACGTTACCCATGCAAGTACCCAGCCCTTCTCCCACACATGCATCCATCCTCTGCCCAGAAGAGCACCTCAACAGTGCATCAAGTTTTTTTTCCTGCCCACCACTTTTACCTTATGTGCCCTGCTGTGGCTCTGCCTTTCCCAGCTCATGGATAGCCCTGTTCTCCAGCACTTCCACCTTGCCCTTGCCTGGCTGCAGCACATTGGCCACCATAGCCCTGGCCACCGTTTCCACAGGCACAGAGTAAGCAGTGGGGAAGACCAAGGCCACAACACGCAGAAACTGCTGGGTGATCCACTCCATGGGCCGGGACTCCTGGCGCTTGCACAGCAGGACCCTGCAGAGCCAGGAGGTGAGGTGGGTCAGGCTGACACCATTCCCAGGGTGAAAGCTTGAGGCTGGGTTCTCCAGCTGTGTGTGGGGAGTCAAACTCTGCTTGCGAAACCCACACGGAGAACATGGGGCTTCAGCAGGGTCCCAAAACGTGGCTGAGCTGAGCCCTGGGACACTAAAGTCCTTTCACTACAGTGCTGACAAAACCAGGATGGTTTCTTCCAGGCAGCAAGAGCATAGTACAGCTGAAAGGATACAGGTAAGTATCCCCCCCGCCCTGCTTCCCCTGGTCAAGGTCTGTGGGGAGATAAGCTTTGAACTGTGTCCCCAACTTCTGCTTTATACCCAAGCCTCTTCTCCGTGCAAGGCATGTGACAGTAGCATTGTTAGGGGCTGTGGGAACCTGCCGTGCTTGCCTCCTGCAGCACTGGAAAGGAGCATGCTCATCCAGGAGCTGTGTTTGCAGCTGGTGGTTTTTTCCACTCCCCAGGCCTCCCCGTACACATCCTTTATCCACCTCCTACCCCACTGTCCTGGCAACCCTCCACCTGAGCCCCAGGCCCTCCCTCCTCCGCTGCTACTCACGCTGGCCGGAGAATGGTACAGCGATCAAAACCAACAGCCTGGACCAGGTTCTCCACTTCTCCCTGTCAGAGTGGTTGGGCAGGATGAAAGGAGACAAGGATGACTGCAAGCACCCTCCCTGCCGCCCCGTGATTTGGCAGCCAAGAACCGCTGAGCGTGGGCAGGACGGCACTAATGACAGTGCAAAGATGGTCCAGGCTAGGCACGGCCTGGACAGCGAGCAGCTTCCCGAGGAAAGGCAGCGTGGGGCCGCTGTCCACGGTGGTCACACAGACTCTTAGTCAGCAGCGCACCCTGGCAACCACCGCCGCAACTGCAGCTGGACGCTCCCGAGGCAGCGTCCGGACAGAGGGCAGCTCGGGGATGCCGGCACGGGGCACCGGCGGACAGCAGGTTGCTCGGCTGGTGTTGGGGGCTGCAGCGCACAACGCTGCGGGAAAACAACCTTTTGCCATAGGTACGGTCCCACGGCAGCCTGTGGGATACTGCCCGCGGGTGCCGGGTGGCTTTGGACGAAGCCAGCCGCATGGCTGTCCTCTCGGCCCCCTGCCCTCGCTCCCCTGTTCCCCAGCACCAGGAGGACGCTCGGAGCCTTTTGCATCTCCTGCCACTCCAACTCCTGCCTCCCTCCCGTGCGTCCCAGGAGCAGCCCCTCACCTTCACGCGGAGATAGAGGAAGCGGCTGCGCGGGTCTGCGCCCTGGGACGACTGCAGGACGAAGTGCTTGCAGCCCCCTGCCCGCGCCAGCTCCGCTGCCTGTGCCACGTAGTCGCGGTCCACACGGACGAAGCCGTCCTGCGAGTGGAGGGCACGGGAGGGTGAGCGCGGCGGGCGGCGGGCGGGGAGCCCTTATCCCGGGACCCCACTCACTGCGCCGGCCTTGGCCCTCGTGGTGCCCAGGCAGCAGAAGCCGACGTCGTGCCCCTGGAAGGCGGAAGCGTGCTCGCTCAACCGCTCGAAGTCCTCCACTACCACCTGCTCCTGCAGGGAGGCTGAGGGTCAGCTGTGCCCGCCCTGGCCGCCCCCCGCTCCCCGCCCGCGTCCCCCGGCCCCGCGCACCACGGCCGCGCCGGTCTCCTCGCCCAGGCTGAGCCGCCGCCGCCCGATCAGCGTCACCCTGGCGAAGGGCCTCCGCGCCAGCAGCTCCCGCACCAGCGCCCGGCCCGTCTCTCCCGAGGCGCCCAGCACGAAGCAGGCCCGGTCGCCCGCCGCCGCCGCCATGCTGAGCGAGGCCGCGGTGCCCGGGCGGAGGCGGCGGCGGCGGGGCGGGCCCAGCGCGGAACAATGGCTGCCCGGGCGCCGCCCGCCCCGGCTCTGCCGGCGGGGTCTGCGAGCTGCCTGCAGCCCAGGCGGAGGGGTGTGATCCGCGCAGGATGCTCAGAGGGGTGTGAGACCCGCCGCGTCGCTCCTCCCCAAAGCCCCCCCGGGCTCAGTGTCCGGTGCTGGCCGAGGTGCTCCGGAGCCGTGTCCCCCGGGCCGGGGCTGAGCCGCTCCCCGGCCACCCGCGTCGGACCTGGCCCGGCCGCGGGGCTCAGGAGTTCCCGCAGTGAAGCAGCTGAGGAGCGAGGGAATGGAGTGCGCTGCCTGGGGGAGCCTCGCAGGGCACAGACCCCCCGCTTCAGATCCCTGCCTGGACGTTGTCCCTCTGTCAGGCACGATGGCAGTAATCCCGGAGGAGCCAGATCCCACCGGGAGCCGAGCCAGGGCATGGCTCTGGAGCAGGCGCTCCCAGGGGTAGCGCCAAAGAGCCCCGCGGCATCCCGATCCCGTTTGTCCTGATTCCTGGGGAGGGAGGTGCGTAGGCCCTCGTGGCTGCTTTCAGGATCAGCCAGGCAATTTTCCAGCCGGGTATCTGCCAAGCACTCGCCTTGGACGAGGGCTGAGGATGAATCTCCAGTGCACGTGCTACATACGAGGCAGGACGCGCGTCACAACCATCACCGGGTTAATGGCCAGCATCCCGCTCTGCCAGCCAGTGTGCCACTGGCACCCACAGCCACGCACCCCATCCAGCGGGCTGCACCCCGCAGCTGCCGGCGAACCCAGGTGGGTGCGGGAGGGGAAGGCTGGGACACACCGGGGCTTGGGGATAGTGAGACGAGTGCTTGAGAGTGGCAGGGAAGCCGTGCAGGGTATCGTCACCAACGTGTGTGGGACAAGTGTTACACTCTGTGGTCTCATGGGATGGTGGTGATACTTCTGGAGAGGGATGGGATCGGGACACATGGGGGCCCTGTGGTGCTCCTACTGCTCATGGCATGCTTCTGCTCCACTGCAGGGCTCAGTGTGGCCGGCCAGGTGCCATACACCCACTCTCCCAGAGCATGGAGGCACAGTGCCAGCGCAGCGCAGCCTTCGACTGCACAGCCCAGCCGGCAGCCTGCTGCCCCAACTGGATGGCGCAGCTCCCCGATGCCGTGCCCCTCTGCCGCCTCTCCATCCCCGGCACCCACGACTCCCTCAGCCTGTTCGGTGGCCGGCGCCTGCGGTGCCAGAGCTGGGGCCTGGAGGCCCAGCTGGCGGCCGGCATCCGCTTCTTGGATGTGCGCTGCAAGCTGGCACGGGGCGAGCTCCAGGTGTATCACCTCTGCACCTTCCAGCGGGCCAGCCTGCGGGGGGTCCTGCGCCGCACCCTGCGCTTCCTGCATGCGCACCCCAGCGAAGCCGTGCTCATGCGCATCAAAGAGGAGCTGCCCCTCTTGTCCCGGCCCGGCTTTGCCGCCCAGCTGCACCGATGCTTGATGGAAGAGGGACGGGGCCACGTGTGGTGCCGGGAGGAGATGCCAACGCTGGGCCAGGTGCGGGGGAAGATCGTGGTGCTGGAGGCGCTGGCGCGGGAGGTGCTGGGCATCCCCTACGAGCAGCTGAACATCAGCGACGCCTGGAACGTGCTGTCGCTGGAGCGCAAGTGGACCCGGGCGCAGCGGCACATGGAGAGGGCGGCCGGTGGGGACCCCGCCACCATGTACCTCACCTTCTGCTCCGGCAACGGGCTGTTCACCTGCCCTGAGGAGGTGGCTCGCTTTGTGAACCCTCGCTGCTACCAGCACCTGCGGCGCCGGGGGAGGCAGCCCCTGCGCTGGGGGGTGGTCATCATGGACTTCCCCGGGGCAGGGCTGCTCCGGCTCATCGTGGACAGCAACGCTCCGAAAGCCGGCAGACACGGCATCACGGCGGCCGCCGGCACTCCCCCGGCCCCGTCGCGGCACCCCTGCGGCACGGAGGACGGGCACTGCCGCCGGCACGGCCGCGCTCACTGCCCGCGCCGGCGCCCGGGCTCACGCCTCTGCCGAAGGACGTCGGTACCCGTAGGGCGAAGGCGGGATCCCCGGCACCGGGAAGCCTCGGCGTGACAGCAGCGGAGGAGGGCTGGCGGCTGCAGAGGGAGCTGGGCAGCCCCAGGGCTGACCCCTGCGCGCCGCTCTCCCCTCCCGAGCCAGGTACGGACCCGGTACGGACCCGGGTCAGCCCGGTGCCCGCAGAGCAGCAAGGATGGGTGGAGGGGGAAAAGCCTGACCACCTCCTCTGGGGCTGCCGAGTCCACCCAAAATGCCTCTGCAAAACAGTCCTTTTCCTTTCAAGGGTAAATAAAAATAGAAGAAGCTAGGAAAGCAGTCCCTATTTTGCCTTGCCATTTACTAGCAGAGATGTTTTGCTGCTCAGCTATGAAAGAGCCTGTACTTTTCTGCCCATGGCCAAAGCACAGCCAACTTGATTTTGCAGCCACTTTGCTCTTAAAACAGGGTTACAAGAGGTCAGGGGAGGTGGAGTACATTTCAAAGATGACAAAGAATGATTAGGAACATCCTTCCCCTCATTATTTCAGCTTTTGATTGCTTTTTTTTCTTGCAGGGGCTTGCCCCAAAAGTGAGGACTATTAGAGAGAGGCAGCTTCAGCAGGCACCGCCGACCCCGTGCACGCAGAGCTGAATGGCCACGGCAGCGGTGAGTGAGAGGGGGCTGCCCTGGCCCTGAGGTACCCCTGGGGGACACTGCACGGGGCAAAGCCCTGTGGTTTGCTGCTGCATGGGCAGTGTGGACGGGGCAGTCTGGAGAGTGACAAACACAAAGTGGTCAAGACATAAGAAAGACTTTAGAACGCGCATTGTGCCAGCACCTGCTCTACCTGCAGGAAAGAAATCATCAATTGAAATAGGCTGGCAAGTGGCAGGACAAGGTGGCTCTGTGAAGCAGAAAGATAATGACATTCCAGGGGAGAAAGCATCAAACTGCTGGCTATGCTACAGTGAGGAGGTGAGGAAGAGAAGAGGCAAGCTCAGCCCTGGCCTACCAAAAGGTGAAGAACGCCCTCAGGATGCCTCTGTCTCAGGGGAGAACACAGATGGGCACGGTGCCTGTCAGAGGGGATGCCCCAGGATTTCCTGGCCGGAGGAGAGGACATTGTTTGCTCCATGGAGGCTGGCCCTGGCTGGAGACACCACTGATGGGGCTGGGGATGTTCGTCAGCTGGCCCAGGAGGGTTGTGGAAGTTCTACTTGGGGAGCAGGGGAGGACAGAGCGAATGCGGGAGGGGAGCAGGCGACAGCTTATGAGGGGTGATGGAGGTAGCAGAGGAACCTGTTTCTGGGCTGGCTTTGGGAGACAGAAGGTTGAAATCTCTGCATTAAACCAGACACATGCCAAAAGCACCGGTGTCAGTGTCCTGCTCCATCTGCTGCCCACAGCTCTGAGCATCACTGGTATGCTGGGAAGATGGATGCCATGGAGAGAGGGCCAGTGGCCCACGCAGCCCTCCAAGGATGCCCAGTGCAACAGGGAGCTAGGCAGGGCCCCAGCAGGCAGTCACAGTTCCTAGGCTCTGCGGGTTGGGGAGTTCAGCTCTCACTTAGGGCACATCCCCACAGCTGTACTCCAGCAGCCCTTACCCACTGTGTGCCCCGACTGGCTGGCAGGGCACAGGCACTGCCTGGGATTCCCCGGGTGGGCAGAGCAGCTTGTTTACACCCTACCACACAAGCAGTGAGATAACTTCAGTGTTATCTAAACCCTCAGCATCCTGTTTGGCAAACCTTTTATCTGTGTCATGCACATGCTCCTGCTGCCAAGTGCCAGGAAGACAGTGGGCAGCGTGGGCAGGAGTACCAGGCTGGCAGCAGTACCCTGCCAAAAGGCTGTGCATCAATGGTGTGGTGGGGGAAAGGCACAAGGCAGAAAGCTGTGCTACAGCCAAGATCAAAGAAGTGTCTCTGAGAGGGATCCTGTGGAGTGGGCACATGTGGTTTGCTCAAAACTGCCCTGCACCCTGCAGCTGGGGTTGCCTCGAGGGTTACTGCAGCTGAGGGGCATAGGGTGCCACAGCCCATGGGCTCTCTTGGAGGCATTCCCCTCCCCTCACCGCTCCTTGCAGCCATCTCACTCACTCCAAGCCAGGGTGGCACTTGGATAACACATCTTCCTGTGGTCAAACACTTTCAAATTGTGAGAAGTATTCTATGAGGTACTGCTTTCCTCCAGACCATCAGAGGAGGTTCTCTCTACCAGGGCTGTGGGCCAGAGGTCCTGCTGGGACATATGCCCAAAGGCAGCTCAGGGACACCCTTTGGGTGTGCTATCCCCTGCCCATGCTCAGGAGGTGCCTCCAGAGACCCTGCTCACGAGGGCATTGAGGGCCTGGGCAGAGCAGCCCCTATCCCAGGAGTGGTGTACAGGGTCGTGGAGCATGGGGCTGCACCCCGAGTGGGGTATGGGTCCTCTCTGGCACCACGCCACAATCCTGCCAGGGTGCTGTCTTGTACCTCCTCACTCCAGGGTGCTGCTGAGCCCCCTCAGCAGCCAGGGCGAGGGCAGCGGGGCTGCCCAGGAAGGTGCCCGCCATATCATGGGCAGCAGCCGAGCCGGGCAGGCTGCGTCACAGTGACTCGGTCCCTCTGTGGTTTGGCCGGGGACATTGCACAAGGAGGGGAACAGGCGGTGCCGTGGGGGGCTGGGAGCCTCTGCTGAAAACAACAGGAGCCTGCCTCTGCCTGAGGGGCTGCAGCGTGATGCTGGTGCAGGGGCCCTCCACCATGTCCTGAGCACTCCCTGGGGACACATGGCCTCAGCCCTGAGGCTCTGCAGAGGCTTCTGCCAGCATCCACCTTCACACACAGCACACACAGCCCCTGGCACTGGGGATCCCATGCACACCTGTGTGCTCCCAGCACCACTGGGATCTCTTGTGGGCATCACACCCTGCCCTGTGCACAGCCCCCTGCCCGCAGCACGACTGAGCACGCTGGGAGGGAGCTGAGCATCAGCCTGGGCACGCAGCGAGGCTGCAGTGGCTGAGCTGCTTCCTCTGGGCAACCCTGTGGGCATAGCACAGCACCCTCAGCAGGGGTTTGGAGATGGCACACGTGGGTCACCCATGCCTCTTCCCCACAGACAGAGCCCACAGCAGGCTCTCATGGGAGACAGCATTGCCTCTGTCTGTGGCTCAGGATGGAGCCCAATCCCTGCAGAGCCCAGAGGGATGCTGAAGAGATGATGTGGGAAAATGTCTTTGTACCTACTGCCTTGGGACCCTGCTGAGTGAAGTTCTGGCTTGCAGCTTGTGTTGTGCCCTCGTAGAAATGGCCAGGGGACAGATGTGCCATCCTTCTGCCTGGGAGAATCCTGTGCTGCTCAGACCCTACAGAAGGGATGAGCCCCTCCTTGGTAAGTGGGGCAGGAGGAGCCCAGCAGGAGCATCTGCCTGGCACCAACATGAATCTTTCCCAGGGAGCCAGCCACAGATCCACCACAGATATGAAAGGGCTCCTGGTTATTCACCAGCTCCTAGTAGAGCTGATTTGGGTTTTCTCTCCCTGCCACCATAAGCAGATTTTTCCACTGCCTGCAAAGCAATCCTCAGTACCAGTTGTGCCATACAGGACCCCTTCTCTGAGCTCAGATACCCATAGGCACTGAGTACCTGTCCCCTCAAACAGCTTTGAACTGGGCTATGTTCTGCCCTTTGCAGTGGCAGCCTCTGGGTCTCAGCCACCCTGCTTCTATTTTTAAAACAATACCAGAAACTTATTTATAGGTACAAAAATAAAGGTGGGCATACATTGTTTTTCTCTTGCTCTGCCCTACCATGTCAGGTCTCGGCAGAAGTGAAACTGGCAGGGGCACAGCCTGCTCCCTCTCTGGGGCCATGCACACACAAGCACCTCTCTGACTGCTAAGCAGGTCTTCCACTGCATGGGAGAGGCAGCTCCCACACTACCCAGGGGACCCTCACCATCTGGAGATGCTCTCCTGCCCCAGCAGCTGCCCCTCAGCCTCTCTGCCTGCTCAGCTGATTCTTCCCTTGCCGTAACAACACACCTCCCACACATGAGCTGCTAGAAAGTGAGCACTCCTGGATTACTGGATGTACAGGCTCATCCTCAGCAATTGCATAAAAATAGACAATTGCAGTAAAACATTTTGCAAGGAAGATATCCAGAGACAGGAACTGAGTTTCGTTTACATGGGCCAAGTATAAAGTCATTGAAGTGGGTTAAGGCTTTTGTGGGATGGGTTCCTCCTTTTGTCTTGCACGAGTCCCACTGGAGCAGCATCAATTTCTCTGGAACTGGAAAATGCATGTGACCTGCATGTCTCTGGCTTTGGCTTTAGCTGGAAATGAGCAGAGTAATTCCTGCACAAGACCCTGCCAAGACAAACTTATTTAGACACAGAATGGGGTGAGGAAAGATTTGTGATGATTAAGGAATGATCTAAGGGGAGGTGGACACAACGAGGCGTGTTCCTGAAAGATTGGTGGAAGTTCATAAAGGATATTTACAACTCAGAGGAAGTTCCTCTGGCATGTTCTTGGACTTTTCTCATCAAGACTATGGCAAAGACAGGAAAATACATTGTGTAAGTACCTGTTTATAAGCAGTATATGAAGATTCACAGCCAAAGCAAAGAGCCTGCAAACGAGGCCAGCATCCGGCCCAAGTGCCGGCAGGCTGTGAGCCACGCTCCCTCTCAGCAAGCTCAGCAAGGCTCAGCCCTCTTCCATCCTTCCAGCACCAGTGTGGGCACTGCGACGTGGACATGGTGGGTCGGGGAGCTCTCGGTGCCCTGGGCTGGGCTGGGGCTGCACCCCTCCTGAGGGGCCATTCTGCACCTCCTGGGGAGTCTGGGCTCCTTGTGGGTTAGCTCCCGTGGCTATTGTGTTCCAGTGGCAGCGTGGGACTGCACCCAGCTCCTGTGCCACGAGGCAGGTGCTGATCTGAGTCCCACCAGGGCCGTGGGCAGGACTGTTCCACTCCAGCCTCAGGCTGGGAGTGGGGTCTGTGGGGAGGGAGAGCCCGGCTGCAGGGAGGCGGAGGCAGGGGCAGGATGCCGGCTGGCAGCGGGACTGGGGTGGGAGGGGAAGAGGCTGAGGGCAGGGAGCGATGCTCTGCGGGGCAGAGGAAGTGTGAGCACTGCTGCCCGCTGAGAGCCACAGGCACCGGGTGCTGCCGGCACCCAGGCAAGCTGCCTCTGCCACACAAACATGGTAGGTCCCACTCCTTTCCTCGGGGTCAGCCTGGAAAGGGGGGTTAGGGAGGGCAAGGCTGTGGGCAGGGGCTGTCAGGAACTACTGTGGCTGGCGGGGACCCACTGAATGCCCTGGAGAGACCCTGCACCGGGCAGTGAGGCTCAGGGGACAGTGGCTACAAGGACCACCTGACAGCGAGGTGGGTGCACAGTGGGATGCGTGCTGACATCTCTCTCCCTGGCACACAGGGCACTGCTGCGGCATGGCGTTCTGCTGTGAGGACGTGGGCTCCATGCTCTCGGGGCATCTGCTACCTGGGCATTGCTGCCATCACGTGGGGTAAGCCACTCGCTGCCTGCATGAGATGCCCAGCCTGGCCCTGCTGCCCCTATGGGTCCAGGCAACCAGGAGGATTGCAATGCTCTCTTGAGGGCTTGTGAGTAACACCCCGTGGGTGCCAGTTCCAGGGCTGGATCCCTCCAGGCTAGGAGGGGGCTGCATCTGCCCGGGCTGTCTCCTTCCACCCAGACTGGTGACAGGACCGTGCTCCCCACTGGGCAGGGTCAGGCCACGCAATGGGTCTCTGCAATGTGCCTGGTTCCCCAAATACAGCGTGACACTAGTGCACTGTACCATGAACTGGAGAAAGGCAGCAACAGCCAGAAGCTCTACCCCATGCCCGTTCTGTGGAGCTGAGCACAGATGCAGCCACAGGACCCACAGATACAAGGGTTGGGAGCACAGCTGAGGCAGCACCACATGCAGGTAGAGCTGCTAATCAACATCAGGAGGAGAAACCAGAGTAGAAACTAGTTTGCTTTTGCCACTTGTAGGATATTTCCTTGCACATATTGGCACTGCACAGAGCAAAAGCTGCCAGTGCCTGCAATGACTCTATCATTTTATTATTATTGATTGAGCTAAGGAACAGAGGGAAATGGAGAAGTGGCAGCAGGAGGCTGGAATTTCGCTCAGATGGGGAGGAAAAAATGAAAGGACACCCTGAATGTAGTGGGTGCTGAGCACTGCCCTGGGAGGAGGTGCCAGGGGAGCTGAGGGGTCAAAACTCAGGCAAACAGCACTCACCTGGGTGTTCAGCTGCAGGTGGGGCAGGGAGAGGTAACATAAGGCTGAGGGGAAGGAGTTGTGCTGTGGAGAGGGTGTTACTGGTGCACCTGGAGGAAAGAGGCAGAAAAAGCATATGGAGGGTGGGTAGCAGATGGGCTCCTTTAGTCCTTCTTGGTTTGGAGATGGGGTGTGAGAGGGTGGCAGCAGGGGCCAGGAGGTGGATGGTGGGAGCTGAGGACGGGATGGGCTCCCAGGAGGTTCCCTGAGCTTCAAGGAGTGAAGAGGAGGGCTGCTGCTGAAGGCCATGTTCAGTTTTGTTCGCCAAAGTGAACAGTTTGCTCTTTTGCAAGGAAAACCAGACAAATTATGGGAATTTGGCTTAGAAAAAATTGCATCGTTATTGGCCATGCTTGAGCCCTAATTAGACTTGGGCAGCCCAAGATTGCATCTGAAGTTTGTCTGAATGACTGCGGTGTGATACATTCTCCTGAGACACAGGGTACCCCAGGCCAGTGGATTTGCACAGCCTTGAATGCCCATCTCACTTTCTGCATAGATGGAGGTATGATCCACATATTACTTTCTGCAGTTGTGGAGGTACCCACTTCTAGGGAGGAGGGAGGAAACTTTTTTTTTGTGGCTAAAACCCTTTGATTGCATCAAGCTGTGGTTTGAAGTGCTGTAAATAAGAGCAGGGTTTCAGCAAAGTGCCCTTCACTTCTGGGTGTGGATTCCAGTTAATCTCTGATTTTACCCAGCTTGGTGGGCATGACCAAGGATGTGAACTTGACTTTTGCAAGATGTTTTGCAACACTGAATTTTACAAGACTCTTCAGACCATCTCTGGCTTAGATGAGAAGCTCAGTATCCAAATGCTCTGGAGAGTGAGGGCATGCTCATTGTTCTGCGTTGCTCCAAGCTGTCCCTCATGTAGAAGTATAAAGCCAGAAAACTGAAGTGATGTGCTTCTGCACTCAAGGAAGGAACTGTGTTTAAGGAACCATCTTGATGTTGCATTTTCCCATTTGGGAAACCTGTGTGGGCAGGGGAGAAGGGCTGTGCAGGGGACATTAAGAAAAGTATGGGCAGAAGGTCGAGGGAGGTTCTGCACCCCTTGTGCTGGAGGAGAAGTTGGCATCACTGCTTGGGGCTCCTCTGTAACCTGGGGCTCTTCTGCCACCTGTGTGCTCTGGTGACCCCATCAGGTGTTGACCTCTGTCTCAGCCTTCACCTCATCTCCCCCAGCTTTCCCGCCTGTGCCACCTTCCTCCATCCCACTCAACACCTCTGGCCTTGCCCTTCTGATCCACCTCAGTCTCTGTGTACCCTTAGAGGCCCATTCTCACCACACTTTTCCCTTCATCCCGTCCCTTCACTCAGCTGGTCACTGGCATCTCTTGGCTCTGATGCCAGCCCTAGCCCACCCTTGTGTTCCAGGGGGTCCCTCCCTGACCCGGCTCCTGTCCCTTCTGCGTCAGTCTTGGTCTTCCTCCCCTCTTGCAGGTGTGGTGACATGGGTGGAGGTGGGTGCCTGGACGTACCACTACAGTGACCAAGGGGACTACACGTGGGAGCAGGCCAGGAACTACTGCCAGACCTTCTTCACCGACCTGGTGGCGATCCAGAACAAGCGGGAGATCGAGTACCTCAATGAGAGCCTGCCTTTCCACAGCCACTACTACTGGATTGGGATCCGCAAGCTGGGCGGCACCTGGACCTGGGTGGGCACCGGGAAGGTGCTGACGAAGGAGGCAGAGAACTGGGCAGCTGGGGAACCCAACAACCGCCGCTCCAACCAGGACTGTGTGGAGATCTACATCAAGCGGCAGCAGGAGTCGGGCAAGTGGAACGACGAGCCCTGCAGACGGAAGAAAAAGGCTCTGTGCTACCAGGGTGAGCTGAGCGACTGTGGGTGGGCTGGGACCCTGGCACAGGGTGGCCAGCAGCTCCTGATAACCATCCTGTGTGTGTGCAGCCTCCTGCCGGCCCTCCTCGTGCAGCCAGCACGCAGAGTGTGTGGAGACCATCGGGAGCTACCGCTGCGAGTGTCACCCCGGCTTCCATGGCCCCGAGTGTGAGGACGGTGAGCCATCCAGCCCCATCCCTCCCTCCCTCCCTCCCTGCTCAAGAGCCCCAGCCAAACTGGCCAAGTGGGCAAGCTCATCATGACTCTAACGTGCTGGCGGTGCCACGTCTCTCCCAGTTGTGCAGTGCACCAAACTCCAGCCCAAGGGAGTGCACATGAACTGCAGCCATCCCTACGGAGACTTCAGCTACAACTCCACCTGCGTGTTGGAGTGCCAGGAGGGGTTTGAGCAGCGCGGGGCAAGCACACTGCGATGCCTGGCTACCCAGCAGTGGTCAGCAGACATGCCCACATGCACAGGTAGGGGCTGGGGATCTCAGGGATGCAGCATTAATGCTTAGGGAAGGCAGCACTGCAGGCCCAAGGCTGCTCAGGCAAGCAATGTGCTGGGCTTACCACGGCCTGGCCCTCTGGGGAAGCAGCTGCTGGTGCTGCATGCAGGGAGCGGTTCCCTGATGGGGCTGTGATGGGCAGAGTGGTTGTGAGCTGTGGATGAGCCCCCTCCGCTCCCCAGATGCTCCAGGGCTCTTGGTCACTGTCCTGAAGCCCATCCAGGTGCCACACTGTGCACTGAGCAGCGGGGCAGGATCCTGGCATCACCCTGGTGGCACCATCTCCAGCTCCCCAAGTCCACCCCCATCCACCTTGGGAAGGTGCTCAGCATCTCGGGGTCCTCGGAGAAGGAGGAGCTGCTGTCCCATGGCTGAGGGAAGGGTGTATCCTGGCAGGGCTGGGCTGCCTTGAGCAGGAGCAAAGACCAGTGAGATAAGGTTAGATATAAGCTGGGCAGGGACAGAGCGAGGCAGGAAGCCACAAAGCAGAGAAAGCTGTGGTAAGCTCACACTGCAGTAGCAGGGAAAGTCTTCCTGTTGGTGGCTCAGGGGTTTGCAGGCAGGTGCCCCAGAGAGATGCTGGTCTTTTTTGGTAGGGTGTGAGAGCACTGCTTGTGCTGCTGTGTGGTGAAGCTGCAGCCTTGCACAAGAATGGGGTGAGTCAAAAGCTGAAGCAGAATGTGACACAACTGGGGATCCTCTTGGCAGGAGGAGGCAGGGTGTCTGGATCTGTGTTGGAGAAAAGAAAACCTGCCTTGAAATGAGTGCTGTGACACTTGTGCTGCATGAGCCTGTGGTCTAACCCAGGCCTTGCTTTTGAGGTCAGCAGAGCATTCTGCAGCTAAGGGGAAGGGGCATAGAGATGTGATGTCAGTGTTTGCAGCGGTGATGGGGTGAGAAGCTGGCTCCCTATTTTGTGGAAGTCTTCCCCAGGCAAGCTGGGCTGAGCCTGCCTGCTCCAGGCGTTTCAAGTTCCCCAAGCCTTGCCTTCCCAGCACACTGTTTTTTCCTGTTAGCTGTGATTGATTCTTTTTCCTTTTCACAAAGAGCCAGATGAGTCAGTTGGTCACAGTTGCTGATAATGAAGCTGCTTGAGCGAGCATTGCCGGTTGGGTTTACTCCAAAAGCGAGCAGAGAGCTCGCTTTCTTGCCTGCCCTGCCCTCACAAGCCCTGCCCTGTGCCTGCTTGTGCCCTCACCTGCCCCAGCTGCTGCCCTCCAAAAGAGGACAGATCAATGGCTTCCTCCCACATGGCATGTTCACCTTCAACTTCAATGGCATCCCAGGGGACATTAAGAAAAGTGTGGGCAGAAGGTCGAGGGAGGTTCTGCTCCCCCTCTACTCTGCCCTGGTGAGGCTTCATCTGGAGTACTGTGTCCAGTTCTGGGCTCCCCAGCTCAAGAGGGATGGGGAAGTGCTGGAGAGAGGCCAGCACAGGGCAACTAAGATGGTCAGGGGACTGAAACTTCTTATGAGGAAAGGCTGATGGATCTCGGGATGTTCAGCCTAGAAATGACTATGGGGGGACCTCATCAAGGCTTTTAAGTACCTAAAGGGTGGGTGTCAGGAGGATGGGGTGACACTTTTTTCTGTAGTGCCCAGCAACAGGACAAGGGGTAATGGACATAGGCTGGAACACAAAGTTTGACTTAAACATGAGAGAAAACTAATTTACTGTAAGAGTGAGGGAGCCCTGGCCCAGGCTGCCCAGGGAGGGTGTGGATGCTCCTTCTCTGAAGGTTTCCAAACCCCCCTGGACATGTTCCTGTGTCCCCTGATCAAGGGGAACCTGCTTTAGCAGGGTGGTGGACTGGATGGTCTCTACAGATTCCTTCCAACCTCCACTACTCTATGATTCCTTTTGCCAGGTGAGGTTTGAGGCAATGGGGGTGTGGAAGCTGCAGTTTATGGCTGGTGAGGTCTGGACAGGCCCTCCTGCACACTGTAAAGACAGAGCCCCCGGCTACTTTACATGCAGCAAAGCACACCCCGGGCACAGCGAGTACCAGGAGGATATCTAACAGCACTGTAGCCTGATAACTCAGCACAGTCATGGTATCCCAGTCCCCATAAAGCCATCTGGGTGTCCTACCTCCAGCAGCTGTGACAAGGATGGAGGCAGGTCTCCGCTCCCCTCCTGGGAGGGAAGCAGCACTGAAGCAGCCATGGTCCTTTATCCTGGGGCCATGAGCTGGAGTAGTGCAGGGGATAAACATGGGCTCTGGCAGAGCAGTAACTGCCCTGCCCAGGAAATCATCTGGCAGCAAAATAATAGTACCAGCCACATTAATACTGTTTTTGGAGAAGTGAGACTTGTCTGGGTGAGGAGGGTAAATCAAAGACACGTCACCTCAGATTTGGTTTTGTTTGGTTGGGACTCAGCCCTAATCCCTAGGTTTAAACTCATCTATCCTGTTTCTGAGACCCCCTTCTCTCATTGCAGTCATCACATGCCCAGTGCTCAGTGCTCCAGATCGAGGAGAGATGAACTGCTCCCACCTCCACGGGGACTTTGCCTTCAGCTCCACGTGTGCCTTCTCCTGCCAGATGGGGTTTGCACTAATGGGGCCAGAGAGCCGTGAGTGCACAGCCACAGGGACCTGGACTGGGGATGTGCCACACTGTGAAGGTAGAGCTGCTGGTCAAGGTGTCACAGGCCTTGGGATGACCCTAGAATGTTCTCCAGTGCCTTGATCCCCTCATCCCAACAGTTTAGCCTTGTAGTCCCCAGGCTCCTGCTTAAAGCATATCTCTCTCCCTGCAGCCATCTCCTGCCTGATGCTCAGAGCTCCAGACCAAGGAGTGATGAACTGCTCCCACCTCCATGGAGACTTTGCCTTTGGCTCCACATGTGCCTTCTCCTGCCAGACTGGGTTTGCACTGGCAGGGCCAGAGAGCCGTGAGTGCACAGCCACAGGGACCTGGACCGGGGATGTCTCACGTTGTGAAGGTAGAGATGCTGCTAAAGCTCAGGGTGTCATTGGCCTTTCTTGAGGTGACACTAGGATTTTCCAAAGCCTCTTGGTCTCCCAGTCCCAAAACTCCTGCTTGGATTGTGTACCTCTTTGCCTTGCAGCTGTCTCCTGCCCGGTGCTCAGTGCTCCAAGCCAAGGAGTGATGAACTGCTCCCACCTCCATGGAGACTTTGCCTTTGGCTCCACATGTGCCTTCTCCTGCCAGACAGGGTTTGTACTGGCAGGGTCAGAAAGCCGCGAGTGCACAGCCACGGGGACCTGGACTGGAGACTCCCCACGCTGTGAAGGTAGAGCTGCTGCTACAGCTCAGGGTGGCACTGGCTTGGAGGTGACACAAGGATTTTCCCGAGCCTTCTGGACCCAACAGTCTAGCCTTGTAGTCTCCAGGCCTCTGCTTGAAGTGTATCACTATTGAAGTGTATCTTTCTCCCTGCAGCCATTGCCTGCCCATTGCTCAGTGCTCCAGATAATGGAGTGATGAACTGCTCCCACCTCCATGGAGACTTTGCCTTCAGCTCCACATGTGCCTTCTCCTGCCAGACTGGGTTTGCACTGGCAGGGCCAGAGAGCCGTGAGTGCACAGCCACAGGGACCTGGACCGGGGACTCCCCACGCTGTGAAGGTAGAGCTGCTGCTACAGCTCAGGGTGGCACCGATCTTGGGGAATCACACTAGTGTCACCCTTGCTTTTTAGTCTCAGCAGTTAAGCCTCACAGTCCTCAGGCTCCTGCTTGGATTGTGTATCTCCCTCTGCAGCCATCACCTGCCCAGGGCTCAGTGCTCCAAGCCAAGGAGTGATGAACTGCTCCCACCTCCACGGAGACTTTACTTTTGGCTCCACGTGTGCCTTCTCCTGCCAGATGGGGTTCGTGCTGATGGGGCCAGAGAGCCGTGAGTGCACAGCCACAGGGACCTGGACAGCAGATACCCCACAATGCAAAGGTAGAGCTGCTGCTCAAGGTCTCACAGGCCTTGGGATGACCATAGGATGTTCTTAGGTATCTCATCCTAGCAATTTAACTTCACAGTTCCCAGGCTCTTTCCTGAAGTGTGCCTCTTTAACCTACAGCCATCACCTGCCCAGTGCCCAGTGCTCCAGACCAAGGAGCACTCAACTGCTCCCACCTCCATGGGGACTTTGCCTTCGGCTCCACATGTGCCTTCTCCTGCCAGACAGGATTTGCACTGGCAGGGCCAGAGAGCCGTGAGTGCACAGCCACAGGGACCTGGACTGGGGATGTCCCACACTGTGAAGGTAGAGCTGCTGCTACAGCTCGGGACGTCACTGGCCTTGGAGTGCCACTAGTATGTTGGGATCAGTCTCTTGGTCCCAACAGTGTAGACTTCCGGGCTCCTTTTGAAGCATATCTTTCTACCCTTACAGCCATCAAATGCTCAGCACTAGCCACCCCCACAATGGCCCAGATTGCTTGCACCCACCTTCATGGGGATTTTACCTTCAGCTCCACATGTGCCTTCTCCTGCCAGACAGGGTTTGTGCTGATGGGGCCAGAGAGCCGTGAGTGCACAGCCATGGGGACCTGGACTGGAGATGCCCCACACTGTGAAGGTGATGAGACTTGTGTCTGGAAGTGCTCTTCTTTATCAGATTGCTTTCCTCATCATCCCCTTTCCCTCAGCACCTCTAGTCTGTGGCAGCTCATCCCCTGGCTCCCGAGCTGACATCCCACTACCATCAGTCCTGTCCTATTGATGCTGCTGCTGTGCTTTATCCCCAGCCATCAGCTGCCCAGCACTGCTCCCCCCTAGCAGAGGCCAGCTGAGCTGCTCTCACACACATGGCAACTTCACCTACAACTCCACATGCACCTTTTCCTGCGAGGAGGGGTTTGTCCGGATGGGAGCAGAGGTGCTGCAGTGTACAGCCATGGGGAACTGGACCAGGCATCCGCCGTTCTGTGCAGGTACGGTGGGCCGCCCCTCTAACACTGGGGAGGGTTAAGCTTCCTTCAGCACATCTTGAATGCCATGGGAGGCACCCCAGCAGCTTGGGAGCTGTGGAGTCCTTCTGACCTGAGGGTCTGTGGATCTGTTTCAGAGGATGGCGCTCCCTTCTTAAAGCAAGTGCTGACATACAGCAGCGGCGCAGCTCTGGTGGTAACTGGCATCGTGCTCTCCGGATCACTCATTGCGCTCCTTGCCAAGAGGCTCAGCAACAGAGGTACAGAAACACCTCCCACAGCCAACTGTGGCTTGGACCTAGGGGTCCTCACACCAGAGGGTTACAGAGCCCCAGAGGGAGGTGATCAGAAGAGTTTAACTGTGTGGCTGCCTCAAGCCCTATGTTTAATTTGCTGCAAGTTGCTTTGATCTTGGCAGCACCTCCTTGGCAGACTGTCCATCTGGAAGTGTCTGGAGCCAGGTTTGGAGGGCAGAGCCAAAAAAGCACCTGTGAAGGCAGCAATTGTTTCAGTTCCACCTCACTGTTCTATCCCATGCTTGTCAAACTTGGTTCAGCTTCAGATGCTGCTGTTGCAGCTTCTCAAGTCCTTCACTAAATAGATCTGGTTATTTCTTTTCTCTCTGCACTCCCTGCAAACAATTTGACACTGTTACCAGAGGAGAAGAAGAAGCTCCTGAACCCTACCAGGTGAGAGCGTGTTTTGCAACAGGGTGGCTCTTCTCTGTGTCTGTCACAGCTCTGTGTTCACCCTGCTGGCACCCTGATCTGCCCGTGGGAGGCTGCTTTTATACATGATGGGACCATCTTTGGCGCTGGCGGGGCTGTGCTAACCTATGCCCAACACGCCCCTGCCCTCTCCCCCAAAGTGACACCCTTGTGTCTGTTCTCCAGTGACCTTGGATCACCCGGCATCTTCACCAATGCAGCGTATGACGCCAACCTGTAAGGTGAGCACAGGTGAGATGCATCGCCCTGTGCTCTTGCAGCATGCTGGAAACATTCCCCCTCCAGCTTCTGCGGGGAGTCACGCGTGGAACATTCCCCTGGGCAGCTATCCTCCCGGCCGGGGTGCTCCCAGATGTGGAACCCCTTGCGAGAGGAAGTCTGCGCTGCAGAGGAGGGCAACACCAGCGCCGGCTCTCCTGTGCTTCCAGCCTGGCCGTGACCAAACCCCACCGTGGCCCCCGGCGCCGCAGACGCAGCGGGAGCCGCTCCCGCGGCCGAGAGAGCGGCTCGGGGCCCGCGCTGCGCGTCCGCTCCGCCGGGGAGGGACGGGAGCTGCCTTCCTGCGCCAGCCACGCGTGCAGCGCGCTGCAGCCCGGCCGCGGCCTGGCCCCTTCCCCTCACGGACCTGCCGCCCGCGCCGCTCCCCGCCACTCGCGCTTCTGGCGCCGGGCTCGTGTCCGCGGACCTGAATAAACGCCTGTGTCTGACAACGCGCCTGTGTCTGACCACTCGCCTGTCTGCCAGGGGAGGGGAGGGCGGGACGACACGGAGAGCGGGGGGCGGGCCCGGGCGGTGGCTGCGCAGCCCCGGCAGCGGCCGCGGAGCCGCCGTTTTGTCCGCTGCGGCCGCCGTAGGCCCGGCGGCGCCGGGGCCCGGAAGGATACGTGTGTTTCGGGAGGAAGGCGGAAGCGATGGCGGCGGCCGAGGCCGAGTGGGAGCCGGCGGGGCTGCTTTCGGGCCCGGGGAGCGGCCTCGACTGGGGTGAGCGCGGCAGCGGGGGGCTGAGGGGCCGAGGCCGGGCAGGGGGAAGGTTGCCGCCGGGGCCGGGCCGGCACTGAAGCCGCTGTCTCTCCCACAGAGGCGGTGCTGGGCGAGGAGCTGAGCGAGCTGCTGGGCGCTGCGGAGCCGCTGCGGGCCCCGCGAGTTGAGCCTGAGGTAAGCACCGGGCAGGGACAGGGGGAGGCCGGGCAGGGCCGGCCCTCCGCCGGCTGTGTGCCCCACAAGCCCGGCTCGGGGGCTGGAGGCGCCGGCGGGGCCCCCCGGAGCAGCGCGGTGCGGTTCATGGCGGCCGGCAGAAGCCTCGGCTCGCTGCCACGGAGCCAGCCGCCGGGGTGCAGAGCTGTCCGTCTTTGATAAACTCTCGGCAGCAAAGCTAGAAATCGAAAAGCGGAGTTTAGAGAGTTTGAGGTGGAAGTTACGTCCAGGAAAAGCTGTGTTGTCGCTGGCCTGATGAAGGTAAACTCGCACAGCAAAGCAATGCCCAATTCCTGGGCTACATGGGTATATTACATCTGTGTTTTGTCACCTTACCCATAAGGTGGCTTCATGTTTTCTTGTCTATTGTAGGATTTTCTTCTATAACCTGTGCTTGCAGTCTTAGGCATCAATCTCTGTGTTTTTCAGTTTTATTGTATATATACTGGGGTTTTTTTGCTCTGGGGCATTTGCCTTGTGGATTCTCCGTTTTGTGTTCTTCCCCTGCTTTCCCTCTGCTCACTATAGCCTAATTGACTGCCAAGAACAACCCCTGAGCTATCCAACATAAACCTCTGGTACTAAGAGCATTCCTAAAAAGTGTGGGAACTGCTTGATTTTAGAAGGGAAAGGTATTTCTCATCAGCAGGTCAGCATTAGTTACCTGTGTGGACGCTCTTACTGCACAGCTCAGGCTGTGGTTTTTGGTCACTATTCCTATGAATGTGCTCTGATGACCTTTCTCATGAGCTTTCATCCTAGCCTGAAGGAGTGAAATGTATTATTTCACTAATGTCTATGTAATCCGCAGGCTTTCTGAACCTCTCTTTATGAAGCAAATTGAGAATATAAGGAAAGATACATTTGCAGGATAGTTCTTAACAATAAAACCTTTGCTGTCTGTATAGGTTGGGTATGTGATACTATATTTTTCATGCAAGTTCTCAGACCAATGTCAGCTTTGAGTAGGGAACAGAGGCAGATGCATTATCAGAGAAAATGGAGAAGCCCCCACTTCGATCTCTGTTTCAAAGCTCATACAATAAATAACATGCATGAAGTTATTTTAGTCTTTATTTTTGTTGGGAAATGAAACAGATGTCTCAGACTTTGGAAGGTGTTGGTATCAGTTTGTTCAAGTATAGAGAGACCTAACGCATAGTCTTTATCAGATCTTGAGCAAATCAGCCCTCATGTCTCTTTTCCTGCTGGTAAAGTGTTGCTGGTGCTGCTTATGTTTATTAAGTGCTTTGAGATGTGATGACAGAAGTGCATTAAGTAAATCTTTCAATGCAGGTGGGACAAGGATGGCAGTAAGTGGCTAAAACTTGTGCTTTGTGTGAGGTGGTTCAATGACTGGATTTAGAACTTTCACTTTAGGAATTACTGTTAGCAGCACGATAATTACTGATGGTTTTTGCTGCTTTCCTACTGACCCAAGCTCTAAAATAAACCTTGTCTTGTGTATTCCAGTTGAAGATTGCCCCCTTAAAGACTTTTGTCTCTGTATATCTGAAAGCAGATGAAGTGATAGTTGAGTTGTTTTGGTTTAGTTTGTGTTGCAGAGCTGTAAAAAGGTGGAGTAGCAGCTGTTAGTTTCAATGTACATTGCTGTATTGTATTGTTTCTTTATCTGAACTGTCATTTCAGGAAAATGATCTCTACAACTTTCATTTTGATTTGGATTTGATGTCTTGGGACTCGGACCTTTGGAACATTACAGGCCATGCTTACACAGGTAATTAATCTGTATTTTGCAGGTGTGACACTTCCTCTTGCAGGTGTGACACTTCCTCCTGACCCCACAAGGGGGGGCTGTTACGACTTAAAAGATAGTGGAACCTTACAGTGAAGCTATTTGATGCCCTCAGAATGTGGCTCAGTAACGAGAAGTCGTGCTGTGTTTCTGTAGGATGGGTAGAGCTGGCCAGGACTGTCCTACAAGCTAAGCTTTTGTTTTCTGCTGTGCTTTGCTTCAGGAACTAAATAGCTGATGTAGGGTGGTGTGTTCTTTACTGGTGTCCTATTGCTAAAAACTCTCACAGTGAAATTTCTTTATCTGCCTCTTGCAGATACAAGTGTGAAGACTGAACCCTTATCACCAGCCACTTCAAATTGTTCTGTCCCTTCTCCATCGTCCGTGGACTCTCCGGTGCAGAATGTGCCTGTATGCAAAATCCTCACTGTAACACAGATAGCAGCAGTCATTCAGAACCACCTATGACAAACAAAAAATCCAGTGATTTTACTTCTCTGACCAATTTCGTGGCATAAGAGGAAGCAGCTTATTTTCCTAACCCTTGCAAAATCAACTTCCCTTCAGTGATGTTTTCTGCTGTGACTGGTTCTAAAAGGAGCACATTCAGTTCTGTTTTCTTAGTTGTGTTTATTAGCCTGGCTACCAAACAAAATGCTTTCTAAAGGCTTCTGAGTCTAGCAGTTACAGAATCACAGAATGGTAGGGGTTGGAAGGGACCTCTGAAGACCATCTAGTCCAACATCCTTGCTCAAGCAGATCCACCTAGATTAGGTCACTCAGGAACATGTCCAGGCGGGTTTTGAAAACCTGCAGAGAAGGAGGCTCCACACCCTCCCAGTTGCTTGACTCTGCCTCCTGTCACTCAGCTAACCAGGAGAAGTACTTGTTTGGTTTCAGTGGTAATTAAGCCTTGAACAGAATAAAGCTGCAGCAATACAGATGTGATGAAAGACATCAGAGTTATACTCTGTTGTTATATCAGTTAAATCAGAGTTACACTATGAACTGCCAATAGTCATTTTTACGTGTTTCTGAAGCATTAACCTTATGTTCTTTCTGCCTGCAGGATGATGTGGACTTCAGCTGTAGCTCCCAGATGTCTCCCATCTCTCTCTATGGCAAGAGCTGCAAAAGTCCTGCTTCCCCTGAAGGAGACGGAGGGAAGAAGCCTGCTGTCAATGTTGCTTCTCGATCTGGTATGAGAGATGGAGTTACTGTGATTCCACAGAATGTTTAACTGACAGCCACTAGGACATCTCATTTCTGACTTGAATTTGCTATCAGATATATCTGTTTTTAACAAATATTATAGATGGGTAAAAGAGCCCTGTTATTACTGTTTGAATTCTTTATTTTATATCTTCTGGTCCAGCTCTGATTCTTCTTTTTTTCTTTCCTAGCAAATAATTCTCCAAGGACCCTGAAAAAGTGTGGTCAGACAGCATCCAGGCCTTTGATACAACCCAAACCCCTGTTGCCTGCTGTACCTGAAGCTCAGACTAACATTGGCATCCCAGCTAAAACCATCATTATTCAGACTCTTCCCACGCTTGTGCCACTGCCAAAGCATCAGCCAGTCATTAACATCCAGCCAGCACCTCCTAAAGGTAGGTGAATTGTCTTGAGGGAGCCAGGTCTTGGGGGTAAGCACTATGTCTATTTGGTCCCTGAGATGAAGTTAGGTTTGGCAGATGAAACGGGAAGGGTAGGAGCAAAAAGAGAGGGGCTAAGTTTGAGGCTGAGAAGTTGACCCTGTTTCTGTCTGTTATGGTCCTGCGAGAAAAAACAGTCACCTGGGCATTGTGTGAAATGGAAGAAATATGGCAAAAGAGACTATGCTGAGCACTGGCAGTTGTGGAGATAGATGATTTGGAAGCATATCTAGGGACCCTTTCCTCTGCTCTGCTTGTGATGGCAAGTGGGGCATTAGGTGATTGCAGTGCTATTCTGTTGTAATCAAAGGAAAATCAGTTAGAATGAAACTTGAGAGCTTTGGAGGAGTGATAAAGCTTTTTTTCACCCCTATGAAACTGCTACAGGATGATGGGAACATGAGTTTATGTCTTTTTACCTTGCTAAAAAGAGTAATTAAGATGTGAAATTTACTCAGTATGAGAGGTTGGAAGAGTTACTTACTGCTGCAAGCTGATCTTAACAAGGTACAAGTAATTTCCTGACCACTTATAATTTTTCCTTCCTCTTGTTGCCCCTTAACAGATTTTGGAAGTAGTTTGAGCCTTCATTTCTGAACCCAAAGCATTGTTTTACTTTTCAGCTAAGTCAGTAGGGACATCACTTACATTGCTGAAATTGTCAGATGCAGTTGCTCGTTTTCACCAGCTGATGGCTGCAGTCTCTTGCAGGTAACTGCTCAGGCACTGAGACGTGGAAGGAGACAAATACTTCAGGGCATGTGTGTAGAAATTATTGCAATAGTGAAAAAATTGTCTTCATTACTTAAGCCAAGGCTGGAGACTCTGACTTTTTCGACGTGCCTGAGATTGTTAGACTGCTTGAAACATAGGTCACCACAGTCAGCATGACCTAATTCTTATTCCTTCTGATGTCCCAACTGATAAAAATACCATCTGGAATAAGGAATGTTGGGGATACGGATTTTTTGGATAGTACTGTGGAGATCAACTTTTCCTTTTCCCTGAAGAAAAGTCAGGAAAGTCGTTTCTGTGAGGCACCATAGAGGAAATACTTTTGGGAAAGTATTTCCATACTGTGTATTTACTTTAACTGATGGTGTGTTTAAAAATTCTATTGTACTGCTTCCATAACAAAAACCATAAGGATCCTTTTCATTAATCAAAATCCCCTGCACATGGCAAATTGGAGGTACCAGGTTGAAATATGCCATTATTTTAAAGGAGCATGAGGGATGATAATTTACAGTCCCTTTCATAAAAGCTTAAAGAAGAAAGAGTGATTTAGTGCATTACATACATTATGCATTAAAAAAAAAGTTGAAATAATCTGGAATTCACCATCTGAGGTTCTTAAATAGGGTACTGCTGTATCAGATGTCTTCAGGAGTATTTCAGGGGGAAAAAAAGGACATCTAATTCTGCATCTCATACATAAAAGATCGTGCTGCTACTTCATTTTTCACCTTTCAGAAGGCTTGGATGAATGCTGTATGGTTGGAATGCTCAGCTGGAACATGCTTTCTGAAAGCTCGGTGATGTCATCCTATAAGAAAGGATTAGAGAGATGTTGATGTGTTTTCAGACAACAAAATATTACTCAGGCACCTGCTTGAGTTATATGTAGTTGTTGGACTGAAATTTCTTGGAGGTGACTGTTTTTCATTCCATCTCAAACTCTGTCAAAGTGACCTCTTCTTTTCCTGTTTGCTTTTCTTTAAGCTCTTTTCAGCTTGTGCATAAAATATCTTACATTGTACATTTTTTAAATGGTCTTCTCAGTATGAAATGAAGCTTTAACTTGTGGTTGAGAGTGTAACTTGCATTGTTTTTCTTCACTTTCTTGATGTTGTTTCTGAATTGGTTTGTGTAGTATGAGTCATTTCTGTGTACTAATTTTCCCACTGAATACAGCAATAAAGTAGGGATGGACAGCAGGGAGAAGGAGGATTGAGGTGAGTTCTTTGAGAAAGTTACTCAAGGTGCATCAAATGTTAGCAATCCTGAAATGAGTAACATTTCTAACATGGGTTGACTTTTATTAACTTTGAAGTGCTTTTGGGATAGAGCTTGATTTATTCATTCTATTTAATGTGCATAGTTTGGGTTTGCAGGATGGATTAAGAGTCCTGCAAACTTTTGAGCTTTGTGTTTTTTCTTTTTCTTTCCTGTCCTGTGGCATATACTAATGCTGTAGAATAAAACTTGAGATAACTTGTGCCGGGCAGGAGAGGAAGGAAGGCTTTCTACTTCCTGTATCAGTATTCCTACACACACTGGTCATGTACAGATCCATTTCATGTCATATACTGCGGGCTTCTGTTTGCTTTTGTGTTCCAGGTCAGTCAGTGGTGCTTCCCCAGGCCGCTGTGGTACAGCTCCAGGCTTCTGGGGTGCTTCCTGCCTCCCAGCCAGTCATCACTGTCACTGGAGGGACCACACCACTTCACAATCATCAGGTGAATGCGTTACCTCAAGCTGCTGGAAATGGCTCGACAGGTGGCAAAATACCAGTGACTAAGCCCTTGCTTCAAAGCACCACACCAACAATGGGCCTGGATGTAAGTTCTGACTTGTGTGATGATAACCAAAGCTTGGAAGTAGTTTTGAGTAAGCTGCATGTGGTATAGAATAGGAGAACCAGGCACTTTAGAGTCTCTGGAAGACATAGCTGTAATTAGAGAGTCATCTAATAGGATTTCTAACAGTACTCAGGGAATTTGGCAGCTTGGCAAAGAATGAGGAGGAATAACTTGATATCTACTGGCCAGCCTGGAGTTGCAGACAAGGTATGCAGACATTGTGGCAGGAGACAGTGCTGATACATCTTTTTTTCCTTGTCTTCTCAACAGCAAGCTGTCAATGGCTGGAGCAATCATACATACAGGAAGATTTGATGTATCTGATTTTTGATGAGTGCTAAACCATTTTTCTAGTCCGTATGATAAAAACAGTCCTTGGGAAGTAGATTAATTGGAAATGTCATCAGTAGGTCTGATTCTTTTTCCATCTTCTTTATCTCCCCAAGACTTTACTCATGATTTTTAGAAACTAGTATCGAGTTCCATATTATCCTAATCTCTTCAGGCTCCCTTTTGATCATCTAATGAAGGAGCAGAAAAAGGGGTAAGCTCTGAACAGTCATTGCACAAATAAATAAGTTTTTCCACAGTAGCTCACAGTAAGCAGTAGATGTAACCAGAAATAGCTTTTAAGATGTGGGAGGGCTTTTTCCCCCTTCAGCTGTGACATCTTTAACTAGCTAGCAAGCTGAGTGTTAACTTGATTTAGTTCCCAGTAGTTTGGAGCTGCATTTTGTTGTCCGAAGGAAGGCACAGATGTGGAAAGTACCAAAGCTTCTTGTTTGTTGCTTTCAGATTCTCAGGGTGTCATTCTCCAATGTGGTGTTCCAAGTACAGGTGTCATGAGCTGACACATCTCTCAGTAGAAGGGAGAAAACACCAGTGTCTATTCACGTGAAATTTTGCAGTATGGTTGTGGGCTTATTAGCAGTGCAGAACCCTGTTTCTCACAGGCATGTGCCTTCTGGCTTTGGAGGGATGTTGTTGTACAGTTGAACTCTTTGCTACAAATAGTTCAGCAGCCAGACTGCAGTGGAAACCTAGTCTTGAATTTGCAAGAAGCCAACAAAGGTCTTTCAGCAAACACCAGTGAAGGGCATTTTTAGGTGCTATTTGCCTGCCATGCAAAGCCAAACTGAAGAGACCTATCAGCAGTCATTAGATTTGTGGCTCCCTGTAATCAGGACTAGCCTGGCACCTTTCCATTATCTGTATTTAAAGTTTCATTGACAAAACCTCCCTTATTGCCATCACGCTTTATATACACATCTGAAACAGTCAGTTGGGTAGCTGGGGTAGTGAGTAGCTGTTGGTTTTGAATGATGATTGTGTGGAAATAGGTCCACTTGAAGCTGGTTTAGGGAGGCAGTTTTAAGACTTTATATCAGGCTATATGATGAACATGTTACCTGTGTTTGTTGAAACATGAAAAACAGTTGCAACTGCTCTTTGGCACATACTTTGAAATAGCACTTTGAAAAGGAACAAATGCTTCAGGATACAGCTGGCGTCTGCGGGGTTAAATCATCTTGGGACTGCCATGCACAGATGTAGCTGTCACTTGAGCTCTGTAACACGTGGTTTTGTTTGCTAATCTAAGCAGATATTGCAGGATAAAAAGAAACACTGCAAGACTTTCTTTTAGGCTTAGGAGGGATAAACTGTCAGCTTAACACTCAGACCTTCCAAAGGATTAGACCCTGATCAGCTGATAGCACGAAAGAGTGAGGCTTTGCCTTGTGCTTGTCCTGATGGCACATGTTTAGGCAGCTTGGCAGCTGCAGGGAAGTGCCAGGCTTTCAGTGTGGTCTCTCATCACTAACACACTGGTGAAGAACTTTCCACTAGGAGATTGGACCACAGAAATGCAAACCATGATTCCACCAGATGGAAAGAGACTCTTAACTAAAAAAGCAATTTGCCTTTCCTGTTGCAATTAAAAGACATGAGGACATCAAGGGCAGGTGAGTGAAGGAATCCAGTTTAGTTGTGTCCTTTTATGGCCTTTTTCTCCTATTTCCCCTCTGTAGCAAGAAAGGATTTAATTCTCCCAGTTCTGTTGATCAAAAAATATTGAACATGTAGAAAATGTTAGATTATAGAAAATTAGGTCAACATGAGTGTGGATTGCTATTAAAGGATGCTGTGTTCTGTGCTCTACATTAGGTCATTTTTACATGAAATAAACTCAAGTTTCATTAAATCGTGTTCTCTTGAGTGACAGTCAGGAAAACCCAGCTCTTTCCTAACACTTGCATAGATTTTGTGTTCTTGCATTTAAGATGTGTCTTCAAAAACAGCAGCTTGCTTAAGCAGAGGTAAGAAGCCAGCCAATGGAAAATTACAGTGGTTTGTACTTTCAGCTCTTTGTCAACTTTCCCAGTGTGTGTACCAGAAACTCTGGAGTGTGAGAGACATTCTTACTGCCTTGTGCTAGAAGTACAGCTCACCTTGGCACGGAGGTTGAATTTTGCTCAGAACTGAGTTTTCTTTGGAAGCTTTGATCAAGGCAGCAGTGTTTGTTTGTAAAGGACATGGCTCATTGTGAAGACTCTGAAGACGGAGGACAATCTCAATCTAGTTTGTACTGTGTGAGGCAAGGATTTGCAATGATCTTTTCACTTCTCCATATTTACAACATATTTTGTGTGCCTGTATTAGTAGTGGTGTAGTTTTTAAAGCCAGGAAGCAAAAGTTGCATCACTGATTAATGTTTGATTTTAATGCCCATGTTTTCCCTTTATGGTCTCTGTTACCTGAGAACCAAAGGTTACTGTTTTGAGGGGTAAATTAGTACAATGCAACCTGCAAAGAGAGAAGCTGCAAAAAAAGTTAGCAAAGGTGTTTGGTATGTTGAATCTTTGTTCAGCACCTGTGTAAAGCAATGTTGCTCAAGAAGTCTGACATTATAAATTAGTTCCTCTCTTTCTTCTGATTATCAAAATACTCAAGCACACACACTCACACCCTCCCTTTTCCGTTTCCTGCGTTGGGGTTAAGTAGGATCAGGTGTACAGTAGTGGTTTATTCCCCAAGAAAAGCCAGGGAAGCTCTAGAGGATTGATCAAAGACCTTAAACTGTTTCAGGGGTTGTTAATTAAAGCAAAATAACTCAAGGACATGAATAGTTGGATTTCATTAAAGCAAGCCTAAGAAATGAGTGCAAGTGAAACTGGTGTGGCATAGACTGAAGTGCAGTTATTGCACAGAGTAACTTGGATCATACTGAGGAGAGCTGCTGTTCCTCACAACATTTGGACAACACTAAGTGAAAGAGGACAGTCTAGAGAAATACCATCTGAAACATAGGGTCTGAGGCAGCAGTAGATGTGCCTTCAGAATGTACTCTTCATGTACAAACACTCCACTGGTTCTTTAACTCCATGTTTTCTCCAGGGAAGCAAGTAGATTTGTCAGAAGTCCCAAACACTTAGTCAACAGCAGTAAATAATCCCGAGCAGGTCTGCAAACAAGAATAGATACAAACAATTTGTTCTTATCCATTTGACTTCATGATGCAAACCCTCTTTTTAAAAAGAGGAATGTATCTACTTGTTTGGAATATCACATAGCTCAGGCCAAAGCTGCTGCATGAACTCACTTATTTCATCTCTGGACAGTTGAAGTGGCCCTGGCTCTGGATTGATGTGTTCTATACACTGCAGCCCTTGGCTAGCCTCAGTCTTTTTTTTTCCAAAGTTTTTATATGTCTGCAGAAGTTTTCTAATGTTACTGCAAAAAAAAAAACCAAGGCAAAGCTTAGTGTTAATGAGAATATGTTAAAATCTTTTCCTTCTCCACTCTCTGCTAAGAAGAGAAACTGGAGTAAGTACAAACAGCTTCACTTTTACAGACTTTTGTTAGTGTCAGCAGACTAGACATATAATAAATGATCTTTACAGAAAGCAATTAGATCAACATGGAGACAGCCCAAAATGTTAATGCACTATAACGTGTGTTCTTAGTCTTTGTCACCAGACTGCAGTATCGTGAAGAGGAATGACTTCTTTAAACAGCCTGTAGCCAATTTTTCTTGCAGACAGCAAAGCCCTAAAGCAACATGTTGTCTGTGGCGGGTATGTACAGGGAGAGAGTCTGCAAGCTATGGTTAAGGTTCTTTAAGCAGCCAGACTGTAACTGGAGCCCGGTATCTGAGTTTATAATGTTACTGTTCTGTAACTTGTTTATTTTTTCCTAGACTGACACTTCTATAATAGTTCTCTTCTTTTTCCTTTCCTTACTCCAGTGCATGCGTTTGTAGCTACTGGATATTCAGATCTGCATAAGATACAGCATTCAGTTCCCTTTCAGTATAAACATCATTAAGGCACATCCTGTTGTAGTGTAATAACATGACAGAAGTCTTCTGGTTTTAATAAAAACAGATTTGCTGTTGCTAATCTGGGAGGGAAAGGAAATTAACACAGTAGTGTTTAAATTTAGGATTTCAAGTAGTTTTGTGTAGCTCTGCAGTATCGATCATCGTTATCCTTGTCAGCAGCAAGATGCTTTCAGCCTAGGTCGTCCCACTCAGTGCAAACCACAAAATGAGTAAGTGGTTAAAGATGATAGACTGTTCCTGCTTGGGATAAAAAAGAAATATCAGAGTCATCAAGACTGTTGGAGAACAAGGAGGAATTACTTTGAACTGTCCCCATCTGGTCCTGAAGACTGAATGCCTGCTAGTGGTTGGAGTGAGTTATATGCCCTCCTGGAGTATATTTGCTGGTTTAGCTTCATCCAGAAGGAATCCAGTTTGTGTGCTCTGTCAGAGACTGTTCTGTGATGTGAACCAAAGCATATTAAGTGGGACAGTCAGAAAACATGCATCAAAGCCACGCTCCTGATCTGAATTAAAATGCACCCAGAGACTGTTCAAACTGCCATGGACGTGCTTGATACACATAGAATGTGCAATCTGAGGTCAGCATCAGTATTCAAAATCTCAAAAATAATATGACATAGCTGCACAAGGTACAGAAACAGGTGTAATCAGTGTGGAAATGGCTTCCATACAGGACAGCCTACAAAACCCATAGCATTTTCCAGTTAAGAAAACAGATAACTGACTGTAGCTCATAAAATGGTGTATGCTTAAGTGAAAGTGAAAGACATTCTTGCTACCTTGCAGACCTGTAGGTCACTGAGAGGGTTGCTAAATGCTGGCACAAGCTGCCCAGGGAGGTGGTGGAGTCACTACACCTGGAGATAGTGCAAAGCCTTGTAGCTGAGGTGCTGAGGGCCATGGCTTGGTGGGCTTGGCAGGGTGAGGTGATGGATTCGACTTGATTATCTTAAAGTTCTTTTCCAACTGAAAGGAAGCTATAATTCTATATGTATTTTCTTTGTGATTTGATTGATCAAATCAAACTCCTGCTTGAGTATATATTTTATATCCTGTACACATAGAATGTTGAGAATGCAGGAGCAAAGCTGATGATCCACGAGCTGTAACTCTTGGAGGTGTACCGTTATTCCTAATCACCTCTGTGCTGAACATTTCAGCTTCAAAGTGCAGGAAGCTGTCTTTGCAGAGTTTTGACAAAGTAGAGGAGCAGACATGATGCATGCAATAGGGGCACTTTTAACTTGCAGGTCATTAACAGGTCTCTGTATTGTCTGCCCAGGTCAATGTCTTGAGAAGACAGCAGCGCATGATCAAAAACCGGGAGTCAGCCTTTCAGTCACGGAAGAAAAAGAAAGAATACATGTTGGGCCTGGAGGCAAGGCTGGAGGCAGCCTTGCTGGAGAATGAGAAACTCAAGAAGGAAAACAGCACACTGAAGAGGCAGCTGGATGAGGTAGTATTGGAGGTAAGAAATTGTGTTGAAGATCTGACTTTGTATAAAGACAGTGTCTCAGATGGAGAGCAGTGGAACAGAATCATGGAAATGTTGACTGGAAGGCCTTTGCGGATTTCTAGCCCAGCCTCCTGCTCCGAGCAGGGCTTTCACCAGGGACTAGCTGTTGCATTATCTAGTTGACTTTTCATTCTTTATTTTATAGCGCTTCTGAAGATTTCACTAAGAAGACTGGATAGGAGCTGAATATTACGTACAAACAAAAGAGTTTCTGTTATGTATTCATATATAATTAGGCAAACACAAACCTAAAAATCCAGCATAATTTGGTGTATATAGCTTCTGACATACCTTTGCCCCTTTTTTTATTGCATCTCTTGTCTGTTTTTTCATGTCTAGAACCAGAAGCTCAAAGTATCGTCTCCAAAGAGAAGGACCCTGTGTGTGATGGTGATACTGGCTTTCATAATGTTGAATTATGGTCCATTGAGGTAAGCTGCCTCAGGATTCTTCTTCATATACCAGGTTTGCTGTCCTACAATTTTTGTTTGAATCTTTCAAACAGGCAGTGTTGTGTTTTAAAGCCTTGGGGTTGAAACTTGACTTCTGTCCTTTACGACTTATCTGTATAATAGTTCCTCTTTTGGAATCCTTCTGGTGACAAGAGCTAAATCTTGTACTTCTAATTTCTCTTGGCTTGGCATTTTGTTAATCAGTGCAGCATACAGTGGTTCCTGTGCCCCATTTACACCTGAAGAGAGTAAAGAGCTGCATTTAGAATCCTTTTAGAAAAACAATCACAGACTTTGAGAACTCATCTGCTTGTTTATACCTGTGCTAATCTCCATAGCTATGAGTTTAAGCTGCTTTTAGTACTCAGTGCAGGAAATCCCACTGTTTATACCAGTGTTTCAGAATCCTGACCATTAGATGTGTCTCGCCATGTGTCTTCATTACAGTGTAAACCCTGTACGCCCTTGTCTTCCATGCCTGGTGAAGAAGTTGTTCCTTCTCCGTTAATTAGTTGAAGTGATAATCAAAAACCTCTCTTGTTTGACCTGTGTCAGTGGGGCATAGAAATCAGAGAGCAGGAAGGAAATACAGCATTACTTCTCAGACACTTTACAAAGAAATCTGTGGAAGAGAGGTGACTAAAAGGGGATACTTCTTGTCTATTTAACCTGCCTTTGGAACATAAAGACCTTTTAGATGAAGCTGTTTACTGTTTCAAAAGGGGTAGGATGTTTCAGTAGTTTCTTGGTCAGCAGTGTCTCCATTTGTCCTCAGAACTCCAGTCAAACTAAAGGAATGGGATGGGATAAGTCTGAAGGAAGACTTTGTGTCTGACTATGACAGTGTTGGTGCTTGTGTTTTTGATGTTAGAAAATTTGCTAAAGCTGGAATTACTTTTGAAGTATTTACACTTCTTGCAAATAATGTTTCTCTCAGGCAGTGAAGTGCAGCTGATAGTTTTGCTTTGGTATGGGCGATTTTAAGGTAGACCATTTCTTAGTGCATTTAGGGTTTGTACTGAGGTTTTTTTTTACTCGTGAGGACAAATCATCTTCCAGATACTAAGCAATTGATTTGTACATCCCACCTGCATTTGCAAGCATTGCACTCACTTGAGAGACACATGGTGAGAACTAATAGAACCTGCAATCTTTCTGAAGCTGGGAGAAATTTTAGTTCCCCTCCACATTATAATGAGGAGTTGGAATTCACAAGGCTCTCGCTAGTTTTGAGAGCTTTGGAAACATACAGAAGATAAGTTGGGAACTCTTTTACTACAGTACTACAAAATGCCTGTGTCAGCTTCTCTGCCCCCAGGAATAAATAAGGTGTTGAGCCTGATGGCAAGAAACTGCTGTTAAAGTAGACTGAAAGGTCAATTTGTGTTCATATCTTTGCAACAATCAGTAACTATAGAGATGCGACAGGGTTATTTTCTTGACCTCTTTGCTGTTTAATAAAGTAGATAAAGCAAAAAGAAGTTCTTGGATGTCTGGCCATTCCTGGCCAATGTGGTAGCTGAGCATGCCAGTGTAATTGCTGTGCCTGATCTTAGGTGGTCTGCATCAGTACTGGATTTAAGCAGTGAAGAGAAACAAATAGCTTTTATCTTTGTGACCTTTTATATATTTTTTCCCCTTAGCAAAAGAAATGCTTGCACTGCAATTAAAATACTAGACTGTATCAAAGGGGTGTGAATGTTGATTGTGCAGTTCCCTTTGGAAGGCCTGGAATGTGGGATGTACAAACCATTTCTTAAGATTTCACTCCTCCCACAAGCATTTTCTTCCTTTTATAGAGGTGTCACTGAATGGTAGCCCCACAAACATGATAAGTCATGATTGCTGTTCTGCTTAGTCTTGCACAACAGAAGCTTCCAATACATGTGAAACTTTTCAGTCCCCGCTGCTTCTTGAGAAAGAAATAAGTAATTTTTTGTTATACTATGCATGCTAGTTTATAGTTCAGCAAAAGTAGAGGGGTTTTCCCCCAGGATATCTGACTGTGGAATACCCAGATTTTATGCAGTGGTCAACTGGAGATAAATGTGATTTGAAACCTTGCGACAGTGTTGCAAGGTCTTCTAGGTAGGAAATCATTTCAGTTGCATACCTGTATTGAGGTGTTACTGCACTTAGGCAGAAGATGTTTGGATTCAACATCTTAACAGTGAATATGTTGTTATTTAAAATCAGTGAACCTTGCAAAGACAGAGTGGCATCTAAAAAAAAGTAAAATCATGGGAAATTCACCCCCTAAATCACAGAATGGTAGGGATTGAAAGGAACCTTTAGACATCATCTATACTTGCTCTCTGCTAAAGCAGGTTCCTCTTGATAAGGTCACACAGGAACGTGTCCAGGTGGGTAAATTCTGTAGCAGATCTTGAAATTGCCTTAGCTGGCCTTATTTATTGTAAGATGCTTCTCAGATTCTTAGTTGGAAGTGATAAAATTCTTTGAAGGCTAAAGGTAAAAAAAAAGGACAGATACATAGATTTTTCTCTTCAGTTGCCTATTTCCATCAAATCTGGGAAAGCAGCGAAGTGGTCAGGTTGTTTTGGAATGTGGATATGACACTGAAGGACAGACAGTCCTGCAAACCCTCTGTGGCCAGCAGTGGGTCCGTAGAGGTGTGATATTTGGGCACTTGGCATACTCCAGAAAGATATCTGGATGTTTGGCTGTGTGTTGAATTCTGTGTTTTCTCTACATTCGTGGATATGTGTGGCACTAACACCAGTTCACACATCATTTTGTTTATTGGTCTGAAGTCTTGTTGACTGCGTATGTAAGTGGTGAGATGTTTATCATGTTTCATGGAGGGCTCTGAGGCTCTGATGCCCTAAGATTGTGAGAAGCAGTTCAGGATGTGGCAGCCCTTAACGAATAATTTCATCTGCTAAACTTGTTTATCTGACACACTTTTTCCATGCTGACAAATACAGATTACCCATCCACGTAGTACAACATCCTATTTGGGAATATGGGAGTGGGGCTGAAAGTCTGTCAGGGAAACTGGTGTATGAACCCAAGAAACCTGTTTGAAAATATCAGAGATAGAGTCTAATCCAGTCTGCTCGGTTACCATCAGGCTTTTCAGGACATCCTTTAGTCTTGGATGTGTCACTGTGTTTGTTATCTCTAAGAAGAGAATGTAGGAGGAATTAAATATAAATTCAATAGAAATGTGAATTGAATACTTTCTGGTTGTGAAAGTGGCTCATATAGAGTTAGTGGTAACTGCATTCTGTTGCACTGTGTTACTAAGCTCTTTTGGATTAGTTGGTATTTTATATAGAAAGCTAAAAGTTTCAGTTATTACAAGCAGAAGTAATTCAGCAGAAATCCTGTTTGTGTCAGTTTCTGTTTTATCCATTTGCTGTACACCAGAAGAAAGGCACCCAGGAATTTCCAATATGTGTGTCAATGAACTCTTCTCTAATCTTTGTGAATTATTTGTATCAGGATTTAGCATCTAAAAAAACTTCATTTTAATATTATTTAGGAATGATTGGTGAGGTGTATGAAGGGAAAAGGGTACACTTGGATTTAATTCCTTGCAAAGGCCTCCCCTTTGTCTCAGTCTAACATATCATGAGATGCAAGATGGGAATTGGCAACTCACAGTATTTGCACAACAGGCAGTGAGCACACAAACCTTGGCATGCAGCAGGTTTGGGAGCTGGAACCACAGCATCAGGAGGCAGGTATCCATCTGTGGGAGGCCATGACTCCTGCCTTTGCACTTGCATTGTGTGAGAGCCCATGTCAGCACAGCTACACTCAGCTGGCATGGCATCCCTGAAAGGCTGCCAGCTTCTGGCAATCTAACTAGCTGTGCATTTTTATTGTTTACAACAGGAAAGCTGAAAATTTTCAAACTATTAAAATTCTTAGATGCCTTTTTCATTTTTTTGATATGTAAGTTCCACATTTGTGTTAGAGTGTGCCTGACCAGTAACCTGATCTGAAGATGTGTTGAACAAGCATCTCTTCTAGTCTAAACAATCCAGGCATTTATTTTGGGAAAACTGTTTTGTTTCTCTTTCTGTTCCAATTTGAAAACAAATTGGCTTGTGTGTTTGGAGGTTTTCTTATGCAAGTCCTACGTGTGATAGTAAAATACTTGCGGGAAACTACCCAAGTAACATACATGAGTAGGGAAGGGTGAACGAAGAAGTGAAAGGTAAATTCTCTACATCTCTGCTTCTTGGGGCAGCAGCAGCAAAGCATGTAAGCCACATAATTGCTAATGGCCCTACCATTATTTTCTTGGCTGTGAAAACTGTTCAGCTAGTTATATTTTGCCCCCTAATCAGTCTACTCAAGCTTAAGTGGTGGTCAACGTTTAACAATGGTCTTAGAGCATTTATAAAGATGTTAGCCTGATAGAATGTGTCCTACCTACCATTTCAGATATTTAGTGGACAGAAAACAAAGATAAAAGAAGGCAAATGTGCAAAGAGATTTGCTAAGGTGGTGTGTTGAGCTTTTTTAATTAATTTAGGGGGTTTTTCTTACAAGTTGTCCACCTCTGTGTGGCTAGAATCCCTTTCAAACTGGAAAATAGACTTCATGATGTAACAAAAAATTCTTAAGCTGTATTTGTGGTGGAGGATGGCTGATGGGGCTAATAAATAAAGCTGCTGCTTCCAAATCTCTTGTGTCCTCTTGACCTACAGCAGCTGTGCTAGAATTGCTGGCTTTCTGTAGAGACTTCATTGCAGCTCCTCTCCAAAGTGTCCTGATGGGCTTTTCTCTACTTTCCAGGACTATCCTGGAAACTTAACAATCTATTGAAACTTTAGATCCACTGAGCAATCTGCAAAGACACCAGCCTGGCTAGCTCAGAGGTATTGATTTGTCTGCTGTTGTTGTAGGCTGTAGCAAATGAAGCAGCGCTTCTGAAAGAATTAGGGGTTAGTGTTTAAACTTGAGCTGACTGCTTTGAAGCATCTCAAAAAGATGTTCTGAGAGTAGAAAACCACAAATTGTGGGCTGTACAACTGAATGAGTTTCTTACTCTGTCCAATCCTGGTCTTTCTTGCATTCATTAAAGAACTGAAGAGGATTGTTTCTCTATTTGCACGCCTCAATAGCCTTCCATGTATCTTCAGGAGGTTAATAGATTAAGTGTGATTGTATGGCTGAAGTGTGCTGACAAAGATAGATACAAACAATGAGAATCAAAGGGCTGTTAATTTCTTACACAGCAGTAGAGAGGAACTGGTGAAATGTGAAGAGAAAACTATTAGATCAGTACAAGAGGCATGCAGCAGTGCCATGTTAACCAGCTCCTTCTGCCTGCCAAGGAAGGAGGAGTTTTAGCAAAAAAGTGAGTGTTTTAGCAAAAACAGTAGAAGCTGTAGAAGACATTTCTGGCTCTTAACACTTCTGGTGCAGGAAACTTACTTAATATTTGTGACACTGAAAGAATACACTTCAATGCTGAGCTGAGTATACATTTGTGTTGGAGATAGGCCAGAGCTAGAAAACTGCTTCTGTAGCACACTTTGGTTTTGTGTTGCAGTTTCTCCTTGAAGAAAGTGAGAGAAATCTAGAGGGAAAGGACAGTCTGAGTAATTTGGACTTGGGTTCAGGTTCCAGACCTTTCAGAACCTCTCTTGATGGGTTAGTGCTTGAGTAAAACCGAATACCCTTGATTTTCTTACAAACTACAACTGCAGGAGCAGGAAGTAATTCCTTCCTCCTTCCTTTACTGATCACAGCCACATGTTCATCTTGGCAGAGTTGTGCCTTGGCCTGGCTGTGCTCGTTTGCCTTCTCCTGCTGTCGCTGGTGCAGTTGCAGAGCTTGTGCAGAATGCCAGATGCATTCACTGAGAACTTACCTTTTTCTCCATGCATTCTTCTGCCAGGCTGGCAGTGAGGTACAGAGAGCTTTTGCCCAGAGTGAGCACTTCAGTTGAAACGGTTTGCATCAGGCCTGTCCAAACTTTTAACAATAAAAGGCATCCCTATTCCAAATAACTGTATATAGTTTGTTAAGCAAACAGAAATGCTCTGGGTGATGATGTTTTCTTGCTTGCTTTTCTAATAACTTTATTAAAAACAAATTGTTTTTTAAAGAGAGCAAAACATCCTCCCCAGCAGAGGAAAGAGGCCAGACCTGTCTTGCGAGCCTCTCTCTGACCCTGGCAGAGGGTAGCTCTGGAGCAGCCTGGCAGGAGAAGCAAGTGCCTTGCTGGCAGCAGATGGTGCCCTCATCAGCAGTAAGAAACGAGAAATACTTTCCAGAGTGTGTTTGGCGCTGTGGCAGCCTCGTCTGGAATCAGTTAGGAAGACGACCAGGTCCTCAGTTGGTGTCTCCTTGCAGCGTCAACTTAGTCTGTTGGAAACATCCCAGCTCATATTCAGAGATGGTTTTGTCCCCAGAAAACTCTTTGGTATGATATCACTGTTGGCTTTCATCTGCAAATTACTGTACAACCTAAATGTCAGTTTTCAAAACTTGAAGCACGCACAGCCAGAAGTACAAATGAAATTTAGTTTGGGCTCCTGGCAAGACTTGCTTTCACATTTATCAAACTGACATTCAAATCAAAGAAGTAAAACTGCAGCTAAAATATCAGGTGTTATTTCAATGCCTGGAGAAACTATGACAGGGGTGTTGCTTTTCTTTTCTTCCTATAATCAAATTTATCTTCACTCTGAACAAACATCTGCATGAAGAATTTAGTGGTTCTGTCTTTTTTTCCCTTGAGTCTGGTTTTGCATCTCAAACAAGCTGGTACCTCAGACAGCTTGGACAGGGAGTTTATGGTTATGTGAAAACTGTTTAATGCTCACAATATCTACGATGTCCATATGCAGGCTGCAAAGGCTTGGTAGTTGCCCCAGGTGTGGCCAAACAGAAAAGGTTTCAGCTTCCAACTTAAAACTGTTTGTCTTGTCCCGTAAAGCCATTTCTCAGCTTCAGTCTTTCTTGTCTTTTCATGTGGGGCAGTAACTCAATTCCTGCAAAGTAGGAGTTGCTCAGGGCAGATACTCCTAAATTCTCTTTCCTTTCTAACTCCTCATCTTGTAGCTCAATAGAATAAAAAAATTGCCCCTGCTTTTACCATCTCTTGTAATAAAACACTTTTTTTCAAGCAACTATCAGTATTTTAGCTAAAAATACTGCTTTTCAGAAGCTTTTTTCCCTCTGAATGGGATCATCTACCTTTCTTTTTCACTATTTCTAGCGTCTTCTACACAATGTTTTGAAATGCTCAATATTGACTTCATCTTCAATGTCATGGTTGTCCAGGGAAGCTGTGGAGTCACCATCTCTGGGGGTATTTAAAAGATGTGTAGATGTGGCAGCTGGGGACATGGTTTAGTGGTGGATGTGGCAATGCAGGAGAGATTCATCCTTCATCCCAACTGCTAAAGGGATTTTTTTTGTCCTAAGTCATGCTTTTCCCCCCAATTTGAGATGTCAAAGGAAGGATATTTCTGGTATCCTGTGTCATATCCTCAAATACCCACTTGGCAAGGAAAAGTCTTTGAGAAGTCCAAGAATATAAGACACCTGCATGTCCTCTCCTATCTGTTACCTGAAGATGGAGCCCTATTTACAAACTCCACAAGTGACTTCTCCTGGGAGAAAGAAGGAGGAACAAATGATCCAATGGAACAACGTCTTCTATTTGGATAGGGAAAAAACTAACAAAACTCCCCAAGTAACTGGAAGGTGGAAGCGGGGCACTATTTCAAATTGCAGGGGTTTTGTTTATTCAGAATGAAAGTTCTTTTGGTTTTGGGTTATTGCCACAAACCAAAGGAGTAAGGAAGGGGATTTTTTAATTTTTTTTTTTTTAGATATTTGAGACTTTGAGAAAGAAGCTTTTCATCATCTTCATGGTCCCCAAAAAATTCATGGGAAAGGGAAGGCAAATGTTACCCTTGTAGCTTAAGGCAGAAATTGCTGTTAGTCCTGCTTCAAAATAAGCATTTTGTGGAAAATAACAATCTTGATAAAGGAATGGGCATTGGAATAAATACCACAAGTAATACCATGTTTTGTCCTCAAGTTGCTGCCCCCATTCTCAGAAGTGGGCGCTGTGGTTTACATCTGTAAGGATGGCAAAATGGGATAGCTTTCACATCTTCTGATAGATATTGTTGGTTTCAGGAATAAGCTTCCATATACTGTTAGCTGCCATGGCACCAAAGTGGGTAGAGCAGAGACGTTTCACAGATGAGTGTCTTGCAGCAGGAACGTGTGGCATCCCTTTAAGCATCTGCCTTTCTTTTGAACTCTGTTTCTGGGCTAGAGATACTGCCAACTGTGCTGATGCTTTCGTTGGAAGAGGGGAAACATTATCTCATAAAATATAGTAGATAGCAGAGATTGTTTCTGTGAAATTGGATGGCCTGGCGTTGCCTGATCTATGAGGTTGTGAATAAACCACCCAGCTTTCCATGCTGTGCAGCAGAAGCAAGGAGACTTTTGAATGCTCCTGTATGTATACGGTAGAGACACTCTGCAAGTACTTTTCTACCCACTGTCACTAGTGAAAACAGAGCCTGTAGCATTTCTGCTGCCCTGATTCTGTGCTGCTGCCTGGAAACTTGAAGGAGAGGAGACAGTCCAAGCAACATCAGCCTGGGACTGGGATTGCCCTGGCTCGGGTGCTGCAGGATGTGACACAATCACTCACAGGGAGACCTGGGTTACTGCTAACAGGAGAGCAAATGTCTTGGCAAAAGAGAGGGGATCACCAGGCAGCTATGTCTGAGTGCCTTCTGCTTAGTTGTGAAGTACTTAGTCTGCCCTTATTGCTAGTTCTTGTCCTCTTCTGTTATTACCATTTGTATTCCTTGCCTGTTGCAAAGTGCTGCCATGTAACAAATAGAAAAATGATATCTTCCCCTGCAGAGTTTAAGCTCTGCTACACAGCAGAGGTGAGACGTGAATTAAAACATGTTCTCAGCATGGCAAAGTTCTTGTTGGCATCCCAGGATCTTATATTTCTGTCTTTTCCCTGTGTTGCTGCTGGTGGTACTCTGCTGTTGTCAAGTAAGCAGATTAGGAGTTGATTTGGTAAAGATACCTGTTTCAGGAGGCAACCATGTGTATGAGAGAGTGAAGCTAGCCTCTGAAGAGAATATATTGAAGGACTGCTTTTGTGCTTTCAAGATTTCTGACTTGTAGTTCACCCTTCTGAACTAGGATGCAATCTCACAGTTTCATTGGGTGAAGCTTACAGAGGAACATGAAAACCAGAGCATCGAGAATCCTTTAAACAATTAAAAGTGAAGGGAATGGAATTGCTTTTCAGTCTACTAATGCTTTGAATGACAATATAATGACATAAGACATGATGTTTTTACATTACCTATGACATGACTCTTATCCATGTAACATGGCAGCAGCCAGAGTAACACCTTACAGTGAAGTGTCTTGTATATATATGTTTCTATATATGTGTATATATTTATATATGTGCTATGTTTTGCTATGGTTATTATATTTTTCCAGTGTATTTGAAAAAGATCCCAATGGAGCTGATTCCACTGCAAGTTCCAACCATCGGACCAGGAATCTTCTGGAGTTCTCAGCTCGCCAGGAATCCAGCACAGCTCAGAAGTTACCTGGGGACATCATTCCTGAGAAGAGTAATAGGTGAGATGCAAACCTTTCGTGTATTTTAAGTAGCAGAGTGCAATGATGCTTGTAGATCTCACTGCCCTTCCATTTGCTAACCTTTTTGGCCAGTTATTGCTGCCCTTATAGAGCAACTGAGTTTACAAACAGTGTTTAGAAAGCTGATCTCTCTTATTTTTGTATTATTTAACAAAGTTTACCAGGTTGCTTTTCAAATGAATATGTAATGGTTTATCTCCGAGATTACCCAATGCATAGAACTTCACAAGAGTACACGTGGCTGTGCTGGATGGTGTTAGGGACAGTGTGGTGGAAGAGAGCATATAAACAGTGGTATCTCATGAAGCTTTTCATTACCTTAGTTCTTCATCTGTCTGCTTTTCCCCCTGATTTTTATTTTAGCTTGAATATTTATGAATATTATGAGTATTTGTCATATTATCTATCTCTTCTTACTTTTCAAGATGGAGTATTTATTTTCCGAAGAGAAGTCTAGAGAGGTTCACAATTAAGGACACACTCTGAGCTTTGCACTGTACTTCTTTAGAAATGTCAGAGCCTGTCCTTATGCTTACCCATTATTTAATTATATAGTTGCTTTCAGGCTTCCTAGGTCTCTAGCATTCAAGTGCCTAAGTGAACATATAATTGTCTCCAGATTGAAGTCTGGCTAATGCAGCTCATGTTTTCCCCTTACAAGATTTATCCTACCAGATCGTCCCTTTCCAGTAGAGTGTTTTGGCTGATTGAACAAAGCCAGGCACAGATGTGCAGAGAGCCCTAACATATTTTGCCATGCGGAAGGAAAGCAATAAATTAAGAGATTTTTAAGGCTGTAGCCATGGTGAGGCTTTTTGTCCTGTGTGACACATTTCAGACCATGACTTATGCCATGTAATAGTGGAGTGGTTCTCTTAGGAGGATATTCTAGCGTCTGTACCTCCTTCTTTTCTCTGCATCTTTTACTCTGTAATTTTGGCAAGCTGTGAGCTCTTTGCTGCAGTCTTTATCAGTTTTAGATGCAGTAAACAGGCATAAAGATGGAGAGAAAGGGAGGGAAAGGTGAATAAGGCTTTCATAAGCTGATTTGGTCATAAGTAGTTAAGGAGGCACAGATAACCAGGAGAAAGGAATGTTATAGTCTTTGCTTTGTTACTGAGAGTGCTGTGGATTTTGGTATTGAAATACATGCTCTTTTTCATTTCATATCAAAGCCAAGCTAACCTCTGGAGACTATTTGAGGTATAAATTCTCTCCACTCACTTGTAATATAGTCTGTGGCTGCTCCATTGTCATATAGCTTATGGTCTTTACATCTGCATGATTTTACTGGCTAATAAACTTAGTATTTCTGTAGCAAATCTTGCACAGCTCTGGAATGAAAGAGAAAGTTGCCTCTGCAGAGATCTCATAGTTTACATATTGTGAGGAATATTCTACAGGCTACATTTTCTTTCAGTGTCTGGCGCTTTTTGGGACAAGATCCAACATCTGCTAATGCTCAGCTGTCTGTTGAGTGCTCTCAGACCCCTTTGGGGGATTGACTGAGACCACTGGATGTTTGATAGAAATTGTTATTCACCTGCTTAAAAGGTCCCACAGGAGCAGCCGTAGCCTTGTAGGTTTGCTGGTGGTACCGCTTATTCTCTGGGTCCTGTCAAAGGCTCGTGAAAAACTCTTTTAAAGGATTTCTTGGTATTTTATTATCTTTTTTTCCCAGGTATGATCATTCTGTATCTGATAACAAAGCACTGATGATAGTCTCAGAAGAACCACTGTTATATATTTCACCACCACCACCCCCTTGTCGGCCCTTGATCAACCGGACAGAGTCGCTCAGGTGAGCTAACGACCTTTTCTGAGCATTGAAGCTTTTATTAGGAGTTTAGATATAAATTGTGTATTGGGTGACTGCTACTGAGCAGTCAGCTCTGGATATGTTACTATCCATTTATAGTGCTAATCCAGTATGTGATTAGTGCCTCTATAAGTGCCTACACTGTCCAGTGTGTACCACGGAGACAAGAGGTTGACTTGGATCATTGTCATCTTTTGATGGTTTTAGTAAGGATTTTCACTCAATTTTCACAGTGGTCATTTAGCAATAACTCAAAAATAATTTTCTAAATTGCCTTGAGGTTTTTCCTGCCTTGAAAGAAAAAATCACTACATATGTAGAAATGCTCACAATATGGAAATCAAGTCCAGCTAAAAGCCTGTTCCATCTGAAATACAAAGAAGATGGTCTCTTCAGCTTCTTGAGAAAAGCAGACTTAACCTGACATTGCAGGTGTTTCACTGGTAGAACACCTACCTCAACTTCTTCCAAAGATCCAAGTGCATCACTAAGCTTATCTCCATTCTGCTTTGTCTATTCCTTCTCTCAAATTTATTTGCTGTATTTTAGCCTTCTTAAACAATATTCGGTCTTGAACTGATCAACTTTGGATTTTACATTTTATTATTCCTTCCAGTAATTTCAGAATTAGTGTTTGTTGGGCAAAAGAACATACTGTAGCCGCTTTTATCCTTACAGTTAAACTACTTTCTAACATTAAAAGATTCTGCCACTGTTATTTGAAACATCTGTTAACGCTGTGGCTTTTTCTAGGCTGAATCATGAACTCCGAGGATGGGTTCATAGACATGAAGTGGAACGCACAAGGTCTAGAAGGTTGTCAAATAACCAACAGCAGAAAGCCAGGGTTATGCAGGTAGGCAGGTTTATGCTGGTGAGTCAAAAGAATGACAAGATAATTTTAGACAACATAACAAAATATTCTCTCTTACTTGTCTGCCCTTGTCATTATAGACAAAAGTAGCAATGTTGCCTGTAATTAGGGTACCCAACGCTTCCCATTTCAAATTGCTGGGTTTGGTCAATTATTATGTTGTCAAAGGTCATCCATTCTTGCTCTTGAATTCAGGCTAAAGGTTTTTAATTTTTTTTTATAACAGTCATCAAAATATGTCGAGAGTTTTCCA